>NC_089874.1:161187500-161497500 GCF_040182565.1 Anser cygnoides
AGGTATACCTGCCTACCACTTTCCCTGTGTGTGTGCACATGGATCTGTGTAAAAATCTATATTTTTAAATAAAGAGAGAAGAACCATTGTCCAGAGCTTCCAAAAACTGTTTCTGACTTCTGGCTTAAGCCAATTCTGCTAAGCTGCATAAGGTCTTTGCTGTATGCTGCTGCTGGCATGGGTTTAAATCATGCTGTGTGGCTACCAGAAGCACATCCTTCTTCCCATGGATGGGAGCAGAGTTGGGCTCACCCTCCTTCTGCCCCTTCTCCTCCTTGAAAATGATTTTTTTTTTTTCTGTGTTGGTTTTCTGCTGGATCAGTGAGTGGAGCAGAGTTGCTGTGCAGGTCCATACCTGCCAAAGCTCATGAACATGATAAGGTGAGAAAATACCTCTTTGAAGGGTGAAATCCCCTGGGTTTGTCTCTTTTGATTGGTCCAGGGTATGACCAAAGCTTTCCTTTCAGTTTTGAGCGTTCATAAAACCTTTCTGATAACATGTCTCTATTGTGGAGTCTTTAGTATCTAGAATGAACTGACATGCAACAGCCCTTTATTTCTTTGGATAGGAGCACAGAAATTTGTCCTCCAACTCCACGTGTTTGTTCAGACTTGTCTGAGATTTTTCAAAGAGTGCAGAAGCTCTCAGGGAGAGGAATAGGCAGAGGGGAAAAAAACAGTCTCAGCAGCATAAGCCTGGTTTCTTGGGGAGATGAGTCTAAAAATGTTGCTAGAGAGGAGGGAATATGAATAGAAGAGAGTGATGGAGCTGCTGCAAAAGACAGCAAGGACTACCTGGGGCAGTGACCATGGGAGTTTAGAAAGAAGAAGGGACAATAAAATGATATGAACTGCACTAGCTGATGTGGAATAAAACAGGTTTGAAGACTGCAGGAGGTGCAGTGGAAGGGGCTGAGGAGCAGCAAACACTTGATGCTCCACGAGGAAGCAGTTTGCTGGATGCTAAGAGGCCTTGGAATATTTTTTGGTCTTTGGCCCTGTTCTAGGGGAAAATTTACACTTCGAGTTGTCCTAGCACTGAAAAGAATACTTGTATTACAGTATATTTTTAGTTAATTGTGTATTGATTTGCTTTTTATTCAAGAGTAGAGATTAAGAGACAATTGACAGTTTGCTTAAATTACTGACTTCTGCAGCCATTAAATTGTCCAGAGCAGGAAGAAGATCCTAATGGAAAATTCTCTGTGTATAAAGCTGAAGGACAGGTGGGACTTTTTTCCATCATCTGTTAAACTGTTCTAAGATATAGCTCGTCTAACCTTGCTTGATGATGATAACAGGCTAGTGCATACTTACGCCAAATAACGCCACGCTCCAGTGGTTACAGTGAGACCACGACAATAGCAGGATCTGCTGCTGAGTGCTCAGCTCAGGGCTGGACCTCCATTGATTTCTTTTCAGTTTGTTCCTTCAATTAGTTGTCCTTTTATTTCCCTATTATATATTTTTTTCCTCTACACTTCCATCTCAGATGAACACAACTAAATTACTTTCTCCTTCATTTTGCTATAAGTGTTACTAAGATGTAGTGATAATCGTGCTAGGGAGGTTGATATTTCTGTTGGGTGTAGCGTTGGGTGAATGCCCACCTGCACCCAAGCTTCTCTAAGGCTGACATGTTTTCAAGGCAGCTCTTTCAAGACAAAACCAACAGGGTGTTTGTTGTGTTTTTTTTTTTCTAATTTATATTATTAAACAAAATGTGACCACATTATGCTTTGTGACACTTTAAAATACTTAGAAATAATTCTTTCTGAGGGAACCTACAATCTGGGGAGACAAAATGAACACACAAAAGAAGATGGCAAGAAGTGAGGATGGGAAACATTATCCTTTTAGTGATGAGCATTTGAGTTTTTCAGCAGAAAAGGTCAGCATCTTTCAGGGGTGACTCAGACCAGCTCAGATCTGAGTCACTTCTCCTGCCCATCTCCTCTCTGTGTGGAACACAGGAAAAGCCAGAGATGATGTGGTTCATCCCAGAGACATCTCCAGATGTGTCTTTAAAGACTGGACCCTTAATATTTGTGTGCAGCTTGGTTATGTAAGAAAACAGAGCTGAAATTTCCTCTAGGATTCTCTGTGCAGCTCTGGGCATTTAAACACCTTCAAAGCTCCCCTCCTGAACCACCAGACTGCAAGAGACAGTTATGAGAGACACCATGCTGGAAGCAAACATGCAGTTCTGATTTTATGCTATTTTTTACCTATTAAAGAGTTAAAAACGGACTATTTTTTTTTTTGTGTGTGTGTGTGTATGTGTTTTTTTCCCCTCCTTTTTTTATTTTTTTTTTTTCTGGAAACATCATTTGTGTGCGTTCATCCACATAACACCCTTAAGGGAGCTGCTGAGCTTTTTATAGAGATCAATGAAACCTAAAAGGTGGAACAACTGCGAGTTTCTCTAGTCCTTAACAAAAGGTTTACCCAGGGCTGAGGTTGCTGACCCCTTTAGGGTGATTGTTAGGAGAATGAAAGCCTTGACAAAGCCAAGAGAGTATTGGACAGAACAGGGGACCATGGGACTTCTAATGCAAGAAGATGCCACAATCGTTGAAAGGTCAAAGCTACAAGCTGCATAAGCACAGGAGTAAGTGAGTCCGGTAATGTGCAAGGGCATAAATTGGTGCATCTTTGTAAAGGGAACGGGATGAAAGGGTTTGTAACGTACCTGGCAAAGCAGCTGATGGATGGATTCAGAATTGTATAATAAATGTAATAATGAATTATAATATATTACAATAAAGTGTGTGTGTGGTATTTAAGGCTTCAATTCCTGATATATATGGAACCACTTGCTCTAGGCATTAATTTAGCGAGGGGAGGAGAGGGACTCTTCCTTTTCTTTAAGGGTTTTAATGTGTTTGGAAAAAACAGAAACCAACACAGTTAACACCCAGGTGTCCCTGCAACCCTGCCATTCTAACAAGGACTGTATCTGCCCCTTTGCTCAGCAGCTCATTGCTGAATGACTGCCAGCTGCATTTCAAGAGCCTTTGCCCTTTCATTCATTTCAATTGGTTGCAGCTGCATTGTTTTGTGAAGTCAGGTAGGTCACGTACCTGCTTCTGTGGAGCAGCTCTGGAATTTCAATATATGCTTGTGACCAGAAGGTGTTTCCTGAATATTAGAGAGCCATCATTACCTAAATGACATTTGATATCATAATTGTAAAATCAGATTTGAGCTAGCTCCCATAAGCCTGCCCCGTAAATTGCATTGACCCCAGTACAAATGTCATGCAAGTGCTCATCCATCCATCCTCGCCGTGCTTCTGTGGAGAGGAACTTGGTGGTGCACACCCAGAGTTTGTGATGCAGAGGAGAAACAAAGGTCGTATCTCCAGACACCCGGACGAGGAGCCCTTGCACATCATTAAAGGGATGGTTGTGAATGTAATGTATTTACCAGAGGGGCAGACAGCAAGGATGTGGCAACCAGACCAGGTAATTTGATGTTGTACAGAAAAGTAAGTCTGATTCTGCGTCAGTTCAACTCATCTAATTCTGTTCCAGATCTCAGCAGTACAGGCACCCTTCCCTGACAAATTAAAAATTCATATGTGTATGGGAGGGAAATGAGAGAGAACCTCAAGCAAAAGATTGAATTTCAGGCAGAGGTCTAAACTTGATCTTATTTCACCTGAAATACTTTTTCTTCTATAGCAGGGAACAGAGCTCTTTGGAATGAAACTCAGCCTGCTTGGGGCTTTGTTCTGAGCATAAAATTCAGATCATGCTTTTCTGAAAAAATGCAGACCTGGGTCAGAATTGTAAATGTCAGATCTGGAGTTGAATTTTTCTAAAATCTCTGAGTGCTTGAATTTGGGATTCTTGGTTTGATCTGTTTTAGAGAAGACATCTGAGGCTGAAGCTTCTACTTGCTTCTGAACTGATGTATATTTGGAGATTTTTCACCATTTAAGGTTTTGAAAAACACGTGTGTTCTGCCGGAAGGTTTAATCACAATTTTGACACAATTTACAACTTGCAATCTAAACTTCTTAAAGATTGGATTTTCTTTTTTATTATTTTTGTGCATATTAGTAAAAGGAGGAGTTCCAAATCTGCTTTGAAACTGAAAAACACAGTGGAGTTTGAAAGGATGTAAGTCAAATACATTATTGCCATAAACTCTCAAGAAGTCTTTCTGTATGGAAGAGTTCTGAGAACATTCTCTGTGCTTTTATTGTTCCTTCATTCTTATTCTTCCCAACAGAAAGGTGGATAAGGTTGGTCAGTGAAAATACATCCTCCAAGCAGTAGATGACCTGAGCTTGCACTAATTTTAATTCTAGGACTTAAAGATAAGTTGGATTTATTTATTTTTTTTTACCTAGATAGCACATCTTCTTAGATACCGAATGTTACCTGTGCATTCATTTGGTGCCTACAGAGAAATATAATTGCTTATTCATGCACCAGATGTAGCCTATCCACAGAGATTTGCACCACCATTTGGTCTAATGAAGGAACAGCTGGATTGAACGAGGGTGCACAACAAAACAGAAGAAAGACATCAGTTATGAAGTGTTCTTGTAGGCCAAAGTCCTGCCAATATTACGTACCACATTCACGTTTCACTTAGAATTTGGCAACTAGTTCCTATCGGAGGTAATCGCTGCTCTTCTGCTGTTATTTAAAGAAAAAAGTTTTCTGCTGTTTCCTCGTGCTCCCCACAGTAGGCTGGTGTCATTCATTTCTTATCTGGTCACAGGCAGTCTCCAAAGGGTGTATTCCAGGAAAAAAGCATTTCAGTCCAACTGATGACCTTCCAAAAATTGTGAGGCAAGAGGAAAAATAATAAATCTTTAATGTTACCCTTTGGCTTCTTTCCTCTGACACTGATTCTTGGGAACTATATTTTAAAATAATTTTATTTGATCTTGTTATCATCTTTGCAACCTCAGGACTATCTTGAAGTTCTCCAGATTCTGGTCCATGTTCAGAATTTGAGATGAAATACCTTTTTTTGTTTGTTTGTTTTTTGATTTCCTCTTCTCTAGAAAGGGTTTAGATCATTGCTTACTTGTGATGCATGCTACAGAAAACAAAACAAAGGGCTCAGTCAGTTTTTCAGACACTAATGACAATGCATTTTCACTCAAGGCAAACTATGCTTGAAAAGTTTTCTCCAAAACTTAAGCTAATTTAAAGGCTTCTCCTGAATATTTTGATGGAGCTGCTGGGACTTTAAAAGACCAAATGCAGGCAGGCTGCCCACTGCAAAAACAAGAGATTGACTTGTGGAAGTGTGACCAAGGAAAACTTTTAAAATGTGAGCGGCCTTGAGTTGCTCCGATGTGCCATGCAGATGCTCAGTGCTGACTAGGATGAGATGTCTCTGTCCCTTTCAGTGTTGTAGTCCCATCACGATAAGACCTGAGCAACCATGGCATAAATTGATACCAAAAGTCTAGTTACTGTGGCCCAGCTGTATCCTTACATGACTGTAGGCCCTTACATGAAGCACGTTTTGGATGATCCCAGGCTCTTCTGCAGTCAGTGGAATGACAGGACAGTCCTGTCCCCCCAAAAGTTACTTTTCCTTGGGTGTGCTGTGGCCTATACATTACTGTGGTGGAAGACTAGATTCCTAATTTCAGTGCTTAATTTAGCTGGCATGGATTTAGTGGCTCCACTGACTCTGTAACCAAGGGACTCAATGCATATTAGACTCTTCCCCAGGAAAGAGAGTCATGGAGTCGCAGGAAACCCTTATTTTCAGGACTTGAACCCCTCCATTGTCTTTAAATTGTTGTTTGTTTGGTTGGTTGGTTGGTTATCCCATCGAAAGATCCAGCTTTACTAGTGGGAATCCAGCTAGAAGTGGGAAAAGACCTCTCTAGACTTGAACGCCATCTTTCTTCAGTGAGAAACTCAACAGGTCCTGAAGTCTTGGCACCTGTTCCATCAAGTTTTTAGGCAGAGACTTTATTCTTTTTAGTTTCTCCCAGCATCTCCTTTCATGGTTTCTGCTAGCGACATTGGCTCTGCATCAAAGAGCTTTTAGTGTCTCTAAGTCTTAAGATTACTTTTGCATTTCAGTTTTATCACTTACTTAGTCTCCAGTGAAAGCCTTTACACACATTGAACTAAAAAATTAAACTTCTGTTGTTGTTTTGAAAGCAGAAGGAATGGTTCTGAGTGGTGAAAATTGATTGCAGTGTGTGGCAAATTTAGCAGTTGTTCCTCTCACATAAGCACCTCTGCAACCCTTCAGGAAGTGTTTCAGCTTAATCTTGACACCCTCCGGGATTTTGCAGCTGTCAGAAAGGTGTTAGGTGAAGAAAACAGGAAAAAACAACAACAAGAAAACAGCGCAGAAAGGTCTTTCCTGATTGTCCTTCCCAGCATCATCTCATCATCCCATCATAAGAAGGAATGGACCAAGCAGTAAAACCTTATATTTTGTACAAAAATGGACTGGAGCATTAACCTTTAGGTATGGAAATGAATTAAAAAATCATAAGTGAATGTTTGGGGAAAACAGAGGAAATAAATGTGCTCTGCTTTCCTAGTGCAGTAACTGTTGACCACTTTTGAAAATGTGCTTTGATGAAGCATTGATTTCTTCTGGCATTACAGCTCCCATATTCTAATCTGGACACCTTGTTATTAACTCAGAGATAAGTACAAACAGATAGCTCTCCCATGAATGCTTGTGAATTCACAGCTCCTGATGGGTTGATCTCCCTCAGTCTCATGAACGTTAGTTATCTGAAATAGTACATTTATCTTCCTCACCCCAAACCCTCAAAAGCACTTCAGTGAAAGCCAGTGCTCTGTTAAAGCGGAGAACTCTCTCCTTATTTTTATTTTTTTTTCCACTAGTTTTGCAGTTGGATGGCAATCAAGCCAGGCTCCCTAGTGTAGGGAAGGAGTACCTCCTTCTGTGAATTTGTAGTGGAGTGCATGTTCTGTCTGCCTGCCCGACAGTCTGAAACTATAACGAGCTGTGGAGAGATACTCCCCTGCCTATGAAGCAAATTCTAGCCATGCTTAAGCTGAAGAAAATGCTTGCCACATTTCTTCTCCTCCTGAGAGGCTGGTGTAACCTCTCCTGGCCCAGCCAAATTCCCTGAGAGGGTATCTGGGATGTTTGTCAGGCTGTCAAGTGGATGCGTTTTGAAGTGTGATCCTATTTACAAGGAACAAAACCGAGAGTTAAGGAGAATGAATTTTTGAGCCAACTTCCACGTAGACCTTAAACAAACGGAATCTTTTTCTTCCTTCCTCTTGGCTTCTTGACAAGAGCAGAGTACCAGGCTCTCTGTAGCTTCCTCTGTATTTTGTGACTGCTTTTGCTAGCTTTTTACTCCTTTCAGACACCAGACACTGTCCCAGTCCATGCTCCACCATTGAGTATTTCCTCAGTTTCCTGGGAAAACTCTGGGCATCCCCAGTTAAACTTGACCTTCACCTTTGCTCTGAGAGACCATCCACCAGACAGCATCTGCTATGATTTCATAGATTATCAAATAGGAAAACAGAGGGGATTTTTCCTGATTAAAAAGCAGCTCGTATGCCCACCATCTCCCATGGGATCAGGAGCTGCCCAGAGATCAAAAGATAACACTGGTGGCAGTGCTAACAACCTCAGGCAAAACACCTGAGATTTTTGGAGGTGGAGGAAAAGCATCTTTTCCAAGCTTTCCATCTCCTGGTTCCTGGCACTCACTGCAGGACCCACACCATTCCTAATCGTGTGCAACGCTCCCCTGGTGGTGGTGGACAGGGGAAATGCCAACCTATGGAGCAGCTCCGGCTCTATTTTCTGCCCAAGCAGCAGAAATAAACACCATTTAATGTAGAAATGATTGTCTTGGGGCTCATGCAGCCTTCACAGCTGTCATTTTTCATTGCACTGAGTGATGTTGCCATGTATTTTACAGTTACACTCACAGTATGGCACACATGGGGATAGATCAGTGGGTTTTGACCTGACCCCCCACACACCTCCAAGCAGGTTCATTGGGGTTCTTTTCCAACAGGGCTTTGAGTATGTCTTTGGATGGAGATTTCAGACCTCTCTGGACCCCTGTTCCAATGTGTACTGTCCTGCTGGAAAAGTTTCTCCTAATATTTAATCAAGTTTTTTTCTGACTTTCTTCCAACTTGTGACTTCCAGCTTACCTTTCCAGAAGTGAGGCTGGAGTGGGATAGAAAGAAACTACAGGGAGGTGTAGGAAAACATCTTGGTAGAGCTGAGAAGGTGTGCTGAGTAGGATGCATGGTTTGCTGTGCCCTAGAACAGAAGGGGAAAAAATGCATATACCTTTTTTTCTAGCTGAGAGACTCCCAAGCTGTGGGTGTTATGGTACACGTACCTCTGCAAACCTTTCCCAAGTAGCTGTCTACACAAATTATTACTTGCAGAAAGCTGCAAGAAAGATATCTTGAGCATGGTTGCACCAGATTGTCTCATGACTTCTTAGTGCAGCATTATCAGTTTATACCCATCTGTTGTTCCTTGTCTCATCTTTCATCTGCTGAAAAGGACTTGGCAACATGGCCCAGGGATGAGACCTTCATCTTGAGGCTAGGGAAGAGATGAAAGCTAGGTGTAATGAAAGGCACAGGCAAGAGTTACAGATGTTGTCAGTCTGAAACATTAGCAGAAAAGGACCAAATTAATTCATGCTCTCCCAGACTGCTGTTACGGGGTTACTAGTGCTTTTGCTTTTTCTCCATCGACTATTGTGGAACATGCCATGTGATATTCTCTAATGCTTTCTCTAACTTCTTGATAGCTAAAATCTGGAAAAACATATCTTTTAAAAATTGCATTTCTTGGTGAAGTGTTTCTGGAACTGTCTGATCAATCCTCCATGTTTTATCATATAAAAGTTTTTTTTTATGTCACGCAGTCATTTGTCTTCATATATTTAATCCAACAAAAAAAAATAAAGCTAAGCAAATTCTTGTACTTAGGTACAAGATCATGTGTGCATCTCAGCGCAGGTGAAGAATGATTGATATTAATAATGCCAGATCATATTCCTCTTTCCTTATTAATACTTTTGGGTCATTTAAGCAGTAATAAGTATGAAACAGAGAAATGTAATGAGTCTTCAAATATTTTGAGTTTGTCTGTTTCTTCACTTCTATTTCTTTTGGTTGTTTCCAACAGAACATACTTGGGAAATGTAGGTTTATGGCAACAAATTTTCTTTGGTGTTAATTCTATAAAAAGTACCTGAAATTGTTTGAACAGGTTGAGAAATCACACTGCTGAAAGGTGAGCTCCACAGTTCTGTCTGTCAAGAAATTAAAAAATATCCAGTTATCATTTTAAGGCAATCAATCCTTGATGTTGCTGACCTATATATATATATATATATTTTTTCTGTTTCAAGCCCAGCTTTTAATCAAAAATTATGCCAGACCATTCCTAACTGAGGGCTGACAGTAGACGACATGGTGTGCGATCATAGAGTACATAGCCTTCAGCTCGGGTAGTATCCATGCATTTAACCATTCAACTCCTGCTCTTGGTTCTTCACCAGAGGAGCCTGACATCTGAATTCCCGTTTGGCAGTCTTAGGAGACAAAAAACAAGAGCTGAAAAGGTCATAGAGACTTGAGTTCTCCTGCTTCCCTAAAAGGTCAGGCACAGGGATGGGACTATAAGAAATAAATAAATAAACAAACAAATAAATAAATAAGACTTTGATTTTGTCTTCCTTACCAGAAATGTGGGAAACCAGATCTGTGACTTGAAAAAGTGCCCTGGGAAGATCCTTCTCAAGCAACATCCCAGTTGTGTAACCTGATGGATGCGCTTTGAACAGGATGTCTCTGGCATGTAGTGGGTCTCTAGGAAAACATTTTCCACCAGTAATGGCAAGAAACTGGTATTTGACCTCTTCAATAAACCCTGCTTCTTGAATATGGCAGATGAGAGAGTGGCTTTGAAATTCTTTGAATTTGAAAGGTGAAAATCACAGAGAGTAAGGGTGATGTTTTTATGAGTAATTAAAAATATATCTTTTTTTGTTTATGAATAAACAAAACCAACTTCTGGTCTTAAAACATAGTGAAAGGAAATGGGAGCTGAACAGTATCCCCTACTGAAATTTTTTTGTGTTTCTACCTCTATCATGAAGCCCAGTGCTTCACAGACAGTTGGGCACAGGAATAGAATCGTACAGAGGGAAGTAAGGAACTGGGACCTAAAAGTTGGAGCACAGACTTCTATGGCTGGAGGGGGAACAAAGGCGAAAATGAAGATGTCTTCGCTTTGGCAGGATTTTGGATATGCTAAGCATGTCTGAGCTCCCTCTAACCTCAGCAGAAGATATGAGAAGATGGAGCATACAGATTAAAAAAAAGAGATTTGTTTAATACATCAGTAACTAGTCCCAGAAGTTGGAACTACGTTTCCATAGAGGAAATGCTGCTGGTTTTGGTGCAGAAGGCAAAGTCACCCAGCAGAAAAAAGTCATCAGAGATTTTGTAGAAGAAAAAGATGCAAGCAATATCCAACCTTCTTTCCTCTAACTGAATAATAAACTTGATGAAAAATAATCACTAAATGAGTTAAATATTTAAATGTCAGTGTTCCCCCCCCCAAAATTTTGTTGTTTTTACTTTTTTGCTACCCATCTGGCTAATTAATCACCTCTAGTTTATTTTTCACACTCTTATTATTTTTGAACTACTAAATTATTTTAAAGGGGGAGAGAAGAAGGAATAGGAAAAAGAGAAAAAAAGTTGAATTTAATGTCCTCTGGTGAAAGGAATTCATATTAATTCAAATACTGAATATTTCATTTTTTTCACTTTTTTTTTTTTGATTTATATCTTTTTATACTTTTTAATCTATACTGTGCATGGTGCTCCTTCTATTTATTTTCTCCCCACCATCTTGTTTGGATTGGTTCATTCTTCTTTTATTTTCCTCTTATGTACTCTTCCTCGCTGAAGGAAGCTCATAAGTGGCCAGCTTGATGAAGTGGCTTTAGAAGTAATGTTAAATCCAAAGGTGGGGTTAAGAACTGGTGTTTGCAATGAATAGCAGTACAAGCAAATCCTTGGTACAGAGTGACAAAAGAAGATTCTCAAACAGTTGTTTTCCTTTTTCCCAGGATGTGTTCAGTCTTGCTAGGCTGAGGTTGAGCCAGATGCTTTTCCTTGTACGCTCGCTGGCAGATTGCAAGTGGGGTTGGAAATGTCAGTGTAAGGCAGCGAAGCTCATCAGCATATTTCTGGCAGGAATACTTGAGTGCTTCTCCATCCTTCCAACGGATCATCTGTAAGCAAACATTTATAATCCAGGGCTGAGTTCAGAGTCTTGATGAAACACAAATTCATCACTGGTGGAATTATATATTTCTAATAAAGAAGAAGTAGCCAAAACCTGAAAAAATCAATTAATATTAATATATTTGGCTCTGCAAGCAGAAATGAATCCCAGCATTTAGCCAAGCTGTATGTGACTTTTGAGCAAAATAGAGAATGAAGAAAACAAGAAATGAGAACTCTGTGCCTTGCTGGTGTGCCAATCCACGTCAAGCTGGTGAGACTTGCAGCAGGTCTGACAGGTTCACAGATGCAAGATAATCTGGGCCGTAAAAATGCTGTGTACAAAAGGGGATCTCTGACACCAGCCTTCTTCCTCTTCCAGTCCGATGGGAATTCAACTCCTTGTTCTTCTTCCCCTTGTGATGGTGGACACATGGGAAAGACATCTAAAATTTTAGGAACCTGCGATATTTAGAACCGTGTAGGTCAAATGACACTTCTTGGTTCTCTCCAGAAGCCGGTGTGGAACAAAGACTGGCCCAAGGCATGCTTCAGTCTCATTTCTGTGCTTGTAACTGAACTTCAAACTTCAACAGTGTTTAAGAGGCTTTTGGATAATGCCCTTCATTAATATGCTTTAATTTTTGGCCAGTCCCTCTGTGGTTAGGCAGTTTCACTAGATGATTTCTGAATGTCCCTTCCAACTGCTCTGCTTCTTCCTCTGCTCTGCTCTGCTCTACTCATTTCTCAAAATCCAAGAGTTCTGAGGCAGACAGACCACTACAGAGCCTTCCCAAATTCTTTTCCACAATTACATTCAGCAGTAGTGGATACAGTTCTCCCTGTCAGGGACATTATTGCCTATATAACAGGAGTGCTTTGCAACTAGAACAGAAGGACAAGTGCTTTCGCATCTCTGGCTATCAGACTTCTAACATCTCAGTTAACAGTGCTAGCAGTGCTAGCAGTGAGGATGAGCCGCACCTCATCCATTCAGGGTGGTATTCATTTGATATATCTTTAGTGATATTAGGATTTGTCCCACTGCTTTTGGCTTTCCACAAGGGAGGTGAGTACAAGAAAACTAATCCCAGATTCTCTTTTTTACTCAGAGGACAGTGAGTCAGTAGCACTGACGAAGTTTAGGATGTGATTAGTTTTATCCTAAAGAAGGTGCCTCTCTCAGGTTCAATGAATCATATTCCTATCCCCACTGGATTCCTTGACTAATTCTCAACTACTACAGTACGCACCTCATGGAGATACTGTGTTGTAGCTAGCTAAAATTAGAAGGGTGAATTCCATTCAAGTTGCCTACAAGTCAACTAATAGAAATAGTTGTGAATAGTTTGCCCAGACATGCATCCCAGAGTGGGAATAATCCCTTCCCAGGGATTATTGTATTGTTTCCTGAGATAAATGTCTGAATAAAGTGAGGAACCATTTACTATCTGCCTGTGATAGCATTGGCTAGATGGCTTAATCTTAGGCAGCAAAGGTTAGTTGAGATGAATGGGGTCCTGAAACATGTATCATCACTCACCTGTGTTTAGAAAAGCCTGTCTCAGCACTGATGGCACTAAAACCTCAATGTCCAGTCCTGGGACCCTTTCTCCACTGATTCTTAAATTGGAAAAGGATCCAGCTAGGAACCTTCCAGTATTAAAATTCAACCTGCCATTAGGGCACGCTTCTGGGCTTCAGAGACGTTCATAGTGACAGGGACTTTGGGAAGATGAAGGACCGTGTCCAGGGCTCACTTTCCCATTGTGCTAGGCACTGTACAAATACCAGGCTATCAGGATGGAAGCTGTCCCCTCCTATGCTTTTTCATATCATGCCTTGAAGAAAACAATCTTTCTTGCATTCATTCATTCACTCATTAGTCCATTATTTCGTTAGTTTTATTTGTCTGGATAAAAAAAAAAAAAGAGAGAGAAAGAGAGACTCCATCTTTGTTATTAGAGGTTTTTTGCAACGTTACTGCCACCACAGCAAGAGCAAGACCCAAACTCATCGATTTCTCATAGGCCAGTAAATACAAATGCCTTGTGGTTATTACCACTCTGCACCAGATTTCTGCCACTGACCTTAATGGGAACATTCCTTAACCCACTTTCCAAATCCCTGAATCATCTTGAACCCAGAGAGTAACACTTAATAAAGCACTTGGCAAGTTTCACGTTGTTTTTAGCTGACCTGTATTTTGACTTATTACATGATTCGCAGAGTAAAGAAAACCCATGGGTAACACTTCTTCCTAATGCTGAGCACTGTGAGATGGCACTTGAGAATAACACTGAAGTACCCCTGATTTACACCTGTATATAAGTTCAGAGAAAGAAGAAAATGAGAAAAGGAAAGAGGGAAAGACAAAGAAATGCGGGGAGGGGGAGGAAAAGAAAAAGCAGAACAAAAAAGGGAAAAGAGAGAGAAAGGGAGAGAGAAAGTGGGAAAGAATAAGGGAAGGGAAGGGAAGGGAAGGGAAGGGAAGGGAAGGGAAGGGAAGGGAAGGGAAGGGAAGGGAAGGGAAGGGAAGGGAAGGGAAGGGAAGGGAAGGGAAGATTCAGCCATTTCAGTGTGGGTTCACTGCATACCTAAGCTCGTAAGAGCAAGACCAATTTTGGCAGACTGAGCTACGCTGTGTTCTTGGGATCTTATATCACAGGGGACATTAAACTCATTTACCTTAGAAAACAAGTGACCCACAGAATCATGGATTCAAAGACTGGTTGAGGTTGAAATGTTCCCTTCATGCTGGAAGGGAAGCACCCAAATAACTTTTGTGAAAAGGTACTGTAGTTGGTTAACAGGTACATACAGGGGAGTTGGCAATGAAGATGCTGCCTGGAGAGTAAAAAGGCATTTTAAGTGCTTCTGCTAGTTAGGATCATCTGCATAAGTGCACGAATAAGACCGAAGAATAATTACTGACTCAAAGTATGTTTTTGTTTTCATTTATTTAATATTTTTCCCAAGTCGAAATTTGCTGTCAGTGTCATAACTTGACTCTACTCCTTACTGCTAGTGCAGCAGTGAGAGCACTGCTAGCTTTACACTTGCAGTGATACAACTGCTAATGCTGCTAGCTGGCATTTTCATGCTTCCAGGCTCAGCCGAAATGACAATGTTGGAAAGACAGTGTGAAAGAGAAAGAAGAAAGTTGACAGCTCCTTAAAAGCCTTGTACAAATAGGACATTGCTTGCCATAATGCTGTTCCAGAATCAGTCACCTGGACTTGATTTGCAAACTTGCAAGAAGCTGCCGGTTGCCTGGCTTTTGCCGCAAAAGGTGGTTTGATTTGGTACCTTTGGGTTTAATGTCTTGAGCAAATCTGGGCAGATACCATCAGTAAAAAACAGAAAAACAAAAAACAAACAAATAAAAAAAGAAACATTGCAAGGCTTAGCTTCAGTTGGGAGAAGAATTGGAGCTGAAGACCAGAAATGTGTCTAAGGGGGACCTGGCTCTATTATTTGCAGCTGTAAATACACATACGCAGGTAAACAGACACACAGGGAGAAACAAACACTTTCTATGGCTGAATAGAAGAAGACCAAGAGTGAACCATGCCCCAGCAGATTTCACTTGGTTTGTATAGTCATTAAAAAAAAAAAAAGTATGATATTGATGATATTGTATGATATTGTATTTCTCTAGAGTCTCTAGTTTGCCTGTCCTTGTTCTTTACATGGCCTCATTTAGACATCCAGGGACCTAAGATCTTCCTTCTGAGAGCCACTTTCAGCTCCGTGGCTGAATACAGGCTGCTTTTCCTTCCATTTAGCCACCTGAGCGTGAAGACTTACTTCATGGCAAGGTACCTGTACAAGAACAAATCACCCTTGGAAGATCCAACCTCCCTTTGGCCACTAGCATTCAGCTGTGATGAGACACTTAGTTGAGAAACCACAGGTGAGGTGAACCGTATGCTACGTGATCCATCACAGAACCAGAACATGAGATCCCACCTGCAAGGCCACTGATGTATATTCTGACCACTGAAGCTCTCCGAAGATCATCCTTTATCTGGTAGATGAGCTGCTTTCATCAAGAACAACCAGTCACGGCTACTGCAGGATACAAGTGATGGCACGAGTGGTTCTTGCTATAAAAAGTGGGTGCTGTTGGTCAAATACTTTGTTATTCCTTTGATATAAACTGTGACTTCTCCCACACATGGAAAGACAATTTTTCAGTGATGTTTTTCTTGAAGAAGCTTGCAATATTCCCTCTGTGGTTTTTTTATTTTTATTATTACTATTTTTTCTTTCCAGCAATGAGGATGAGGAGATAGATGTAGTTGGATGTGTAAGAGGGAAAGAGTCATCAAAGTGATCTTGGGTTTGGTGGGACTGAAGAACCTAAAAAGTGATGAAAGCATTTGAGTAGGAAACCCTCAGAGCTGGTGTACGTTCAACCAGGAGACAGCCATTAGCAGGCAGTGAGGGTAATGACGTGCCCTTGCATAAAGGCATGTTATAATGCTGACCCAGATCATTTCCTCTGCCCTCGTAATGAGAATGGAAATGGATGCCCAGGGCACAGCAGGGGAAGTATTAAAGCGAGGGTGGATACATAGTAGGGAAAGCTTCATAAATAATCAGTGCCAAGGAATGTGAGCTGCCTTGTGGCCCAGCAGGAAGACAGAGAGGTGGCTGTCACTTTGCTCAGGAGGAGGACGGTGGCAATGAGCAGCCCTAGATGCCCAGACCCCAAATCTATCCATATCACCCATGTGTCTGCAAGAAGCAATTGACAAACCCGATAGGGAGTCATCTGCCTTCAGGGTCTCTGCCACAGGGTGGACTAGTTCACCCCCTCATTTCTCAGAGTAGCAACTGCTGATTCAAAATCCATCTATTTGCATGCTATGCTTGCCAGGGTGTAAACATGCCAGCCCTCAGCAGTGCTAAGCAGAAGTAAATCATCTGTGTGGGAGAAGGCTTGCAGGGAACGGGGGACCTTGTGGGGCAGAAGTGCAGGTGAGCAATGAGGGATTTGCTTTTCCTTAGCTGGAAATTAAAATTGTTCCCTGTCTTGCTACCGTCTTGCAGGGACCTCTCTACCCTCAGGGCTGCAGCATCCCCACTTGGGAAATATTGAGGTCAATAATTCACTCGCATATCTTGCCACACTAAATAAGTGTTTCCAAAATCCCAAAGCAAACGGCTCTTGCTACACTGATGTCAGCAACTGGAAGTGGGAGGCACAAAAAGAGCTGGGACCTTCAGGCAACTGTCTCCTTCATAGGTTGGGAACGATTAAACTGCACATTTAATTGCTTTGATATATATTTGTTTTACATGAATGCAAGATCCAGCTAATCTAATTGGCTTATTCGCTCCAAAGTTGCTAACAATGGACCCTAAACTGTACATAAATGACCGTTAAATTATTAGCTATCAGAAAGATCTGCAATTGGATTCTGAATGTGAAATAAAATGAGGGCTCAGAGAGGCAATTATTATTTTTTATTTTTGTATTTTTTTTTTTAAGCAGCCTTATTATCTGTACAAGAGCTTTGTTCAGGAGACAAGCGTTCCCATTAGAAAATCAATAACAGAGCTGCTGCGATAGCAGCAGTAACCTGTCTGCTTTCAATTAGTGTTTGGGAGAGGTTGATCCTCTTCCCTGAGACTGTCAGTTGTTAACACCAGTGGAATTTTGTGCATATTTATTGTCTGGAGAAATTTGAACTCTTGGCAGTAAAATTTTGGGGACTGATGATAATTTTTATTTTATTTTTTTTTTCTACTGAGACCAGCTGGTGTTGCAGGGGACCACAGGTACAGCTGATGGCTGAAGACAGAGATGGGAAAACCTCTGACCAATACAACCTCTCGTATTGGTCCTTGGGCAGCAACAGTGATAGAATTATGTGCATTGGGCAGTCCCATAATTTTTTGCCCCTGTTCTCTTGGACTACTGAAGATCCTTGAGACCACAAGAGTCTTAAAAGGGGTTTCTGAGCAATGCAGCAGTGAGGAGAAGAGGTCTGTAGTCTGCTGCCCTCACAATTTGATCAGAAACTCTGTTGCATCTTGACAGAAGACTGAATGATCTTTAGGGATGGTGCTTTTAATTTAAAATCAAATATTTATACAACACCTAAAACACTGAAGTGATTTGATATGAGATGGAACTTCTGGTGTCTACGGTCAAAACAGAGGAAAACCTGAGAAGTTATCTTCAGTCTGGGTCACCTTTGGTTGGCCAACTCCATCTCCCCTGCCTTCCGGGGTGCAGCTGAAGCTGGAAAAGGATATTGGGACGCTCAGTGTGGGAACCCACATTTGTGAGTTATTTGGTAAGATTGTACCAGATTGTAGCAGTAAACGAGGAAGGGAGATAAGACCCCAGATAGAGACACAGGGTCAGACGAGTGTTTTACAGGCACTATTTTGTGGGACATAAATCCAAGTCTTTTTTTTTTTTCTCTTCTTTTCTCACCTCCTTGACAAGCTCTGCCAGTATTCCAAGGCTGTCTACCCTTGGTGGTACCATATTATCTCTCCTCTCCTTGGCCTTGTCTCACATGTTGTCCCCCTTGGTAGTCCTTATCCTTGCTACCCTGGTGCAACCCTCAACTGGTCAGCATTACAGCTATTCTCTCATTCTCTCTATTTTATATTCAGGCTTCCTTTTTGTTTCTTTCCAGAGAGACCTAGAAAGGGCATTGCATGTGAAGAGCTCTGCCCATGTCGGTTGGGAAGATGAGCTTTGCCTCCAAGCCAAGACAGCTTCTCACAGGTCAACTTGTCAGGCTCTGGGCCTGCTGGGCCATGGAGAATGTCCCCAGCCATGCCCATGACCATCTCTGCTGTTTCACTCTGTAAATTTGAGGGTGAATTCGACATGACCATCAGAAAAATAAGGGAGCACTCATTGTCTGGCCTCGTCTCAGTAGCAAATGGGAATATTTTGCACATGTAACAGAAGTATACCCTTGTTTTCACCAAGTGAACAAACCTGGCTGGCAGCAGATCCATTGATGGAGTTGCTGCCTTTTCAGGTGTCTCTTTAACTTTTTAAGGAAGAAACAAACCCAAAGCAGAACTGTGCAGAAACAAGAAACAGTATGTAAGGACGAGGAAGGGTACGTGCCTGATGTGACACTGGTTACAGGCAGGGGCTTGGTCTAAGTGATGTGGAGAGCAACAGAGAAGACCAGTTCTTCATGATGGTGATTCAACGCATACTAACAGAATTAGGCTGGGACAGTCACCCTCCAGAAGAGGTCAACCTCTTCCCATTGACTACAGAGGGACACCTGGAGAGTAGTTGTCATGGTATATTTAGATCTTCAGATAAAGAACTCGGTAAAGAATCCCATGGTTGGTGGTTTGTTCAAAACTTTGGTTCTGCACTTCTCTTTTCGTAAGAAAAATCAAAGCTTTCCCTCTCTGACACGTGTTACTGCTTGGTTGTTGACATGAAAGTCTTCTATCCTCCAGTGCCTGTCACTGAACAGCTGTTTATGAGAAGGGCGTATCGATATCCTTTCACAGAAAGTTTAAAAGTAGAGTTCTGACAAGATTAATTTTCTACTTCAGACAATGTCTCATCTATTAGAGATTCTTTAATACTTAATTATTAATCTGCATTATTAATGAACACTTCTGGATTCATGGATTCACATTATAATAATGCATACCCCTAAAGTTACAATGTGTCTGACAATTACAGAAACATGCAAAATTCATTAAAGTGTAGAAGTTAGTACCAACTTTCTGACTGGGTATATTTTGCAAACCACTAAAACTTACTTTTCACTGTGATTTTAGGCAGTTTCAGAGCAAGTGGTTTCATTATCGAATGCCATCTTGCTCTGCTTGTGACTTAAAACTTAAAGGCATGACTAGGATAAGGGCACAGGTTTTCTGAAGTGCAGGTCTGTATGTTCAGCTCCCCAGACCCAAAGTTCATTATTTTGATTCTCGTTATAAGGCAGTCAAAAATTTCCAGCTAAAAGTATTTTGTTGGAAAAGGTAGATTCCAAACTGATGTGAATTTTTTTGACAAGGAGTTTGTTTTTTTGTTGTTGTTGTTTTTTGTTGGTGCTTTTTTTTTTTGTAATCTACAGAAAGAGAAAATACCCATACAAATAAAATCAAAACATTTCACTTTGTTTCTGAACAAGATGCTCTTTTATTTTTTTTTAATTTGAAATGATGTTCCATTTATTTTTTTCTGCAGTGTTGAGAAAACATGTTACAAATCTTGAAAACAACATGAAGGAGTTTATTGTGGGTGGAAGACAATATTCTTTTAAACTCAGATATGCTCGGCTTGTTAGTCTGTTTGTTTGCTTTCCATTTTCAGTTAGCCGACTTTTTTGTTTATTTCATATCTGCCTCCAATTTATTTATTTATTTGCTTACATTGCAGAATTGGCAGCAAAATGAAAAACCAGTTATTCCCAGATCTCTGTTTAGCAAACAGCTTGTCACTATCTGTGCCTAGGGGTGTCCAGAAATTGCTCTAGATCTCCAGATAACATTTTACTATAATTGAGAATAAATACCATACATAATAGAAATAACAACAGAGAAATAGTAATGATAATAGGACAAATTTGAGCAGTTTGGGATTAGTGATGATCACTGTGTTTTTCACACTGGGTGTGAGTGAATGAAGCCCCAACCCAATGTCTTTCTGAGTCAGCCTCTTTTAGAATCTCCAGTTGAATTTTGCCCACTTTTCCCCCCTTAATAATATGAGACCCCTCTCAGACCTAGCAGTGGTTGACCATGAAGTGTCCAGCAGTGTCCTTCATTGGTCTCTGTTGTCATTTATGTCCCCAAGTCTGGAGCAGAGACCATGAAAGGTTTCTTTTCCAGGGAAGCCAAGGAGCAACTGCTCTGTCAGCCAAGCAAGGAGCAGCTGCTGCTGAGCTTGTCTCAGCTGAGGAATCACGTTCCCCTCTTCGTGAGCTGATGCATTGCAGGTGACTTCCAAGCTCAGCCTTGTGCCACTCTTACTGCATTTCAATGGTCAAATCATGGCTGCTATACATGAGATGGAGATGATCCTAACATTGAAAGGGTTTCATCCATTAGCGTGCAGACAGGAGGTAGGCAATGGGTCTAAGTCTTGCAGAGATGTGACGAACCATTTCTTGGGCTTCTGCTGCATCACAGCCGTTGACTAACAGCCTTCTGGACTGAGAGGAACTTCTGAGTTCAGCCAGAGGAACTTTTACCCTCTGCTCAGCTATGCCAAGACAGCTTATCACCAATAAAGTCAGCTGAGAGGGAGGTCAGGACCTTCATTTCTGTTACATAAGACAAACATCCTCAAAATGCATGCAGCTATGTCTTTTGGACAAAACCTTTTTAGTCTGATTTTTGTGAAGAGGAATGTTTGGAACTGACTTGTTGAAATTAATGCTGCAACTGCATCAGATTGGGTTGGTGCTGGAGCCTGAGTTTTGGTCAGGAGCTGGGTAGTTTGGTATGCTGAACATGCTTTTTCTGGAACGGCGCCTGCAGGGGTATGGCAGCACCTTCTGCAACTTCATTTGTCTGTGCTACAGTGCCTGACAAACAACAGCATCTTTACTTAACTAAAAGACAGAATCCATCACAGCATCTATGCATGCTCACCCCCCCCAGTGAGAATAACAAGGGAGTTTAAGAGAAGTAACAATCTCTTTTTCCTCCTTCCCTGTGGGCGAGAGATGTAACTGGCTTAGTCTGATGTATTTTTGATTTGCTTTCCATTTTTGTGTTTCTTTTCTTTGAACAAGCAGCTAGAGATGCTTAGGACCGGAAAACAGACTGCTCCAGAGACTTAGTCCCTTTTGCAATAGCTAATTATTCATCTCCCAGCTTGTTGGTAAGCTTTTTGCTACAGCGTCGCACTATTGTGGAGGCTTTCCCGTGATTCCTTGGGCTGGTATTCTCAGCTTGCAAGAGTGAGCCAGCTGTGGCCCTACCACTGTCTGCTTGAACCAGCTTGTCATAGTTTGTCTCTCCCTGATACTCCTAGTCTCCAACCAGTTTGGTATTTTCTTTGAGCTTTTTTATGTTGCAGATATTTCCATTGGGAGCCCAGTGCTCTTCATGTGCTTCACAGTTGCACGTAGCTTGAAAATGTCTGACTGTACATGTAAGAAACATTCCCCTTTGCAAATATCAACTATGCTGACAAAGAGAGACACTGCAGATCAGTACTAAAAAAAAAAAAAATAATAATAAAATAAAGTGGTTTGTGACATAGTGGTATGCTTGCTTAAAATGTCTTTTGAGCTCAAGTTGATTTGAGCCGTCATCTGGTTCATTGATCAACCCTCCTTTTTAAAAGACAGCCCTTTGTAAGTAAATGCTAGAGCCAACTATTTTCCCTCCTGCATAAGAAGGGCTGTGTGAGATCCCAGCTTTCTGTAGCCAGAAGGCTTCACACTTTCCATTCTGGAAGTCAAAAGCAGATCACTTTTTAATAAGCACTGGTGAATTTCTTCTTCATGTGTTTGTCTAAATCTGTATCAAGGGAGAGCCATCCACGCTGGAACATGGGGAAGGTGAGCGAGTCTGAGACTAAACCCATCACCTCTCAGTTGTGTAAGGTTCATATGCCAATATGAGCAAATTTGCTCAAAGGTCTTGCTTGTGTGCACATGTGAGAATATTGCTACTGCGAGACCATGGAAGGTGTTTGCAGATTTTCTTTTTTTTAATATATATATATATATATATATTTTTTTTTTCTATCTGGGCGGCATAGACAATCAAGTTTACACTGCAAAAGGATAGAATAAAAATATATCTGTTCTGAAGACACAGGTCTCTGCTCTTCTGGTTTTAATAGTTTCTCCATCAGTGTTATATCAGTTATATGTTGCTAAAATCACGAATTAATACCTTAATTTCTGTCATGCCTATACCCTTCTTCAGGAGAGCTACAAGGAAGGCAAGGAAAAAAGGAAGGTCTCTGCCCCAAGCCATTTACAGTGTCGGTGTTAACTCCATTGACTAGTTTTCACAGTTTGCCATGCTTGCACAAGTGTGGCAATTGTACCCTTAGACCAAATATTTCAGCAACAACAGGACAGGCATGATGACTGAGTTTTCCATATAGATTGAAATACATCAGCTGTCTAAACAAAAGGAAAGCAGATTTAGGGTTTGAATAATCAGCTGTATTGAGTAGGATGTTCTCAGTCTCTTCCAATATTTCAAATCAATCCTACACTCCTAGAGATTTGCTGATTTTGTGCCTTATAACATCCCTGGGGATCCTTACTTCTATTTCACCAATCATTTTCCAAGCTCCCAGGCCTTCTGTGGCAGAGTTGCCTTGGAGTTGTGAGCAATAAAGTGTGGAGGAGTTGAAGGAAAACTGGGCTGGTGCTTGGGACAAAACCTCCAGACACGAGTGTCCCCATGTGCCTGCACACTCTGGTTCAGAAAATTAAATCTGTGTCTACCAAAAGTTTATGAAACATTTGTGTGCCCCTTGATAAGGGGCATATTTCTTGCTCCCTGCTCCAAATAAATTAAAATGAAGTCTTCTTTGCTTTCTCATGTCTCCAGCACCATCGGGTACCTCAGCATGGGCTTCAGCCTGTTCTGTTGATGTCAGTGAATCCCTGCTGATTCCCATCAGTTGTTGATCCACTCCCCATCTTCAGGAACTCTCTGTAGTCCTGCATGACCTTTGTGTGGTGAGGAATGGGAAGACAGAGAAGGAAATTAGGAAAATCTAGCTGTAAATGTGGGCTTTGATGTAAGAAAACAATCCTATTAGAAAGAAGAAAATAAAAACAAACAAACAAACATGGTTCATTATATATTAAATGAGCCTCTGAACAGCATAATCTTCTTTGAAGGAAATGTGGTACACAGATGTCACTTATAAAGAGGGAAAAAAACAAATACAATCTGCAAGTTGGCTTTCTTAATTGCATTGCCCAGTCTGAGCAAGGTGAGGTAGAAGTGGGGCTACAGCTGGGGCTGGAAATGGCCCCGGGGTCATCTGCTCCATCCCCACCCTCCTGGACCATGGTTGTTCTCACTCCCTTAATCTCCTTAGGCCCATGCTTTCCAAAGCAGATAAGCAGCTTTTCCCTGCATAAATGACACGTCAGGGGTTCTTATGTTCCCTTCAGATTGCTTTCCAAATTTTCCGGTGGTCTCCAAGCTCTGTATCTAGGCACAAAACAGCTCTGTAACCAGAGGAGATGGTTTCTAGTATCAGTGGTTTCCCCTTAGGTAGGGAGGGAATTGCTGGGAAGAGGGCAAAGATACTTTGGTGCTGGTGGTCTTTCTTTCCAATAAAACATGTAAATAAAATAATAAGATAGGTTTCACTTAAACTGCAGCATTTGCATTCATTTCTGGAAGTACAGTGGGATAGAAAACTTGAGGCATACAAAAAAAAAAAAAGGCAAAGAAAAGAATAAGGAAAAACACACAACAACTGAATTGCTTGTATATTTTGAGCTTAATATGCCTCGATTTTGTCCCTTAAGCTTATTTAAACATTTAATTTTGTTCTCTTGTTCTGTCCCTGAGTACATATGGATTGCACAGAGGTTTAAGTTTAACAGGACAGAAGAAAGTTCTCCATAATTGAAACAGGCTTTATGCTCAAGTCATGATATGTTCAAAACTCAGAAGGAGAGAAACACATTATTTCTGTTTCTAGTGACTTATTTTCAGATTAAAGGAAACAGCTGCAAGAAGGGAGAAAAGTCACTCTTCTCTAGGTGAGAGCCAAGAACACGACAGTAGATGAATTCTGTTCAAAGGGAATCATCTTAAAACTTTGGGATGGGAATACTGCAAAGGAAAGACTAATGCAGTGTCATGGTAAGATTCTGGGGAAGAGGAGGGTAAAACATTCATTCAGTGCAATAATTCTCACAACTATTTACGGTGAAACTGAACCTGGGAATGTATGGACTCCGTTGCCTCCTCTGATGCAGACTTCCCTATGAGCTGGGACAAAACATTTATTTGCTGTGTGCTGCCCTTCTCCCTCAGTACTCTGAGATGAAGGAATTGCCGTGCTCTAGAGGGCTGTTTTGAGACTGAATTTGGCTAACTTGGCACTGCTAATAAAATGGGGTACTGACAAGTGCCTGCAGCTGGTCCCTGAGATGAAAGCCCTAGAAAAATCAATGAGGGGTGTGGGTAAATTCTCAAATAGCACTTAGCCATCAAAAAGTAAAAGAAATCACAGGTCATTGCATTTAGAAATAGTGTTGCACTTGGAGAAGCCTTGAACTTTTTCTGCAAGCCTCTACAGAGTATTTATGAACACATGTGGCATCAGGGGGTGAATAGTACGCTGGTACCCAGTGGCTCAATGGTAGGCTTGTTCCAACCGACCTCGGTGATCGATTTCCGGATACAAGGATAAGCTGTCTGGTAAATGGCTTCTCCATTATCATAAAGCAGATGCTTTCCAGCATACATTATAATTGGATGTGAGAAAACACAAACAAACACAAAGGTTATAAGCTAGAGTTGGGCGAGTCCTTTATTTAGTCTTATGGTCGTTATTCTTCTTCCCTTAGGAATAATCCAACCTTACCTTGAAGGACTTCCGAAGTAAATTCAATGAGCTATACTTTTTGGGGATCAACCTCATATTTCAGCATGCAGAAGATATATTTTTGTCAAATAAATCTATGTGAATATCACAGGTTTTCATTCAGGTAAGCACCAAAGAAACAGGTCCTGAAAGGTGCTGAACACTCTCCAGTTCCATTTTTTTCTGTGGAAGCTTCAAAGTACTTCACCTGGCAAGAATTAGACTTTGGAGCTGATTTGAATTACTTGAATCTGTAAAATTAGGCTGGAAATGCATTGTTTTGGAAATTTTTGGTTGCTTATCTCTTCTGACATCAACGAAAAACTGATCCTTGTATGTAAGCTGAGATGTAGCCCCTGGATGCTGGGAACATGGGGGCAAGGAGATGACTTACAGCTTTGGTTGCTTGCTAGCTGGGGTTGCTTAGAAATGACTGGGGAAGATGGCATTCCACCAGCTATAGGTTTCATTGTTATGGGGAAATTTAAATGTGGAAGGAGTGGGTATTCTCACATTTTTTTCTCCTTGTCAAAGATTTTATTTAACTTTGGGTGCAAGAGTTATTGCCTCTGCTGCAAGGACAGAGGAGAGGAGTTTGCTGTGACCCTGTTGGACGCAAATCCTCATGCATGTTGGATGCAGATCTGATGCAAAACTGGAGCTTACACACCGTGGTCAGGAAGCTTACAAGAGTTCTTAAAACTGGCTTCAATGGATAAGGTTCCTTCACTCCATAACATCTATACAACAAATACCCAGGAGGAAAAGAAACTTACAACAAGCAGTATATCTCTCCAGTTGGGTTGTTGGCTCTCTCTTTGGGCTAGAAATGACGATTTATTAAAATTAGACCGATTTTTTGGAAAATAAGTTTTTTACTATGATCAGGAGAAAAAAAAAAAAAAGTGTGCCAGTAATTTTGTAAGAAATAAATATTACCTTAAAACTGTTTTGATTTTTGAAATCCATACTCTTGATTGTAAAGCAAAAATAATTAAAAAAAAAAAAAAGAGAGAGAGAGAAAGTACGATGAATGACGTGCACTTTGTATGCCATTCATAACCACCAGTTTGTGAAAGTGATCTGCAGATTTTGAGTTTGTTTCAGATTTTTGTGACGGACAGTTTAGACGTCTAAAACTTTTCCCAGTGTGGATAATTCATTTCCTGTTCACCTCTCCAGGTGTCATCCCTGTGAAAGGGGATACCCAATTGTGTATAAAAGAAGGATTTTACATTTCAAGCTCTGCTTGCCGGTACCCAGGCAAAAAGGCTCTTCGTGCTGTGTATTTCCCCTTTTCCCATTGATTTAGGAGTTCTCATTCAGAGTGCGTTGTAACTACAAGAAAATGAAATTCTCTTGCTTTCTGCTAAAATAAGGAGATTTACTCAGAGAAACAACTCCGTAAATACTACGTACTGCCATCTATGGCTCTATTTAGGAAACACATTTGCAAGGCGAGCTCTGCACACAAAGTTGCTTTTTCCAGCACCCGACGAACCTATTGTGTTAACCACCGTTTTAAAAACCTGGCTAGCCCTCTCCAACAGCTATTGTGGGAAAAGGCTGCGTAGTTATTATTGCCATTGTTATTTTTAGAAGGTGTTCAGCGCTTTTCCCCTTGTGAATCCAATTTCCAAACGAGGATAAGGAAGAGATGGGAACTTGTTAGAGAGATTCCCTTTATGTGACCATTTGGGATGCTGTAGTTTGACTTCCCTGGCAATAGCGTCACTCTGTGCCCCACCGTAATGCAGGCAGAGATAACGCAGCTCCCTCTAGGACAAACATCTTCAATGTTTTAGCAGCTTCCCACTTGTTAGAACAATCTCTATCTCTTTTTTTCTTTCTTTCTTTCTTTTTTTTCTTTCACTTTTTTTTTCTTTCACTTTTTTTTTTTCCTTCTCCTTTTTTCTCTTTCCTGCTTTTATTCTCAGACTTGTGGTTCTCAGACTCTGGCTCATGGATGCCCACCAGCTTTTGACCTTGCCACAGGAGTCTTCAGAAGACCCCTGTGGGATTTCCAGAGACATCTGGGAACAGTAAACATGAGAAATTTCAAAAGCAAAGGGAATAAATGAGGCTGAAGCTGGGGCAGATCATGGTGGTTGGTGCTAGAGTGGGAAGGCAGCAGGAGGACTCCACCACCTTCTCCTCCCCTCGTCTTCCCTTGGGAGGGGAACCACAGAAATGTGGATGAAAAAAGATTAGGATCAGTGCAAAGCTCTGGGGAAGAAAAAAGGAGCCGGGAGCACCCGGGCTTGGGGATGGGACCCCTCCATCACTGCTTCCTGCCACCAGCCCCAGCATCACAAGTGCTTTCAGAAGGATATCTCCTCTCCCCTGAGAAGCCAAGAGTTTTGGGACCCCGGTGGCAGCTTTGCTTCCTCACCAGCAGTGCAGTCGCTAAGCTGAGCTCCACATCCATGGACACATACATGTTTTTGGGCTCCACGAAGTCATCCTCTGGTCTTGTTGAGAAAAGCAGACTGGGTAGAGGAGAGGACTTCAAGTTAGGACTTCCCCATACTGCAGCTTGAAAAGCTGCCATGCCTCACTTTACAACTCTATAATTTTATTTATTTATATTTTTTAATATTTTTTTTCATCCTTGTTACCATCTGTGCTTACCACTGGCAGGGGCTGCTTAGGAGTGTTCACGCTCACGTCACAACACATCAAACCTACCAATCACAGCCTTCCCTAAATACAGCGAAGGAAACTGTGGTTGGTCTTGGCTGCTTCTCTTTCCTCTGCCAACGGCATGGGCCTAGCAAGGTCCATACATGGGAAGCAGAGGGAACAGCCACCAATACAAAGTTGTCTTTAAATCTCAGTGCACCCCAGCATTGTGAGCTCAGTGATTCCATTTAGGGACACCTTTGGAAGCTATGGAGACCGGTGAGGGGAAAAACCCTGCTAATGCAGCTTATTCATTCCCTTCCATGTCGTGGTTATTTGTCCAAGCCTGCTCTCCAACTGGGAGCAAAAACAGGTCAAGAGGATGCACCTGCTGGCACACTCCTTGGGAAGAAATTCCCCAATGCAAGAGGGTTTTCCTGAGAGATGCTCCTTGCCTTCCCTCTCCCTGCTTTGCCCAGGTCTCAATGGTTGTGGTGCACTGGTAAGACTGGCAAGCTGAAACCCAGAGCTTTGCAGTGAGGAGATATCTCTGTGCATCCAGGGATTGGGCTGTGTGGGGCCAATATCTTTAATTCCAGACTGTTTTCTTTTTTTATACCAACTGTGAATTAGACCCTACCAAAAATGAATTTGACCCAAGTGTAAATTTGACCCTAAAGTTCTCAGCGTAAAGGAACACTAAAGTAATTTTCCACCTGATATTCCTTCCCCTTTGTGTTTGCGGACTCAGGGTCTGCTCTTCCTCCCCACACTAGTGGGCCAGGATGGAAAATGGTTGGCAAACAGCTCCAAACTGTTTGCTTGGAGGAAGACTGCTATGGAAGAGGCCGTTCCCCCAAGGATTACATCTGAGTTATGATGATGGGATGGAGGGAAGGGCTCACAGACAGGTTTGGTGACACCTGCTCAGCTGAGAGCAACTACTGCCCTGCTGGTGGACTTCCCTGCCCGCAGGAGTGTCCTGCAGCAGTGAGTTTCACAGATCCCAGTGCCTTATGGTAAAGCTATTTCCCCTTAATCGCTGCAGAGATGTCCAAAACCAAAGAGACCAAAGGAGGGATAACATTTGGTTACTGTAGGCAGTTACAAGCCCCAGCTCCTCACGTGCACTGCTCACTGCTGCAGCTTACCCCCAGTTCTCCCTAGGGGGTACTTGACGAGAAACAGGCCATCGGCCCTTTGTTTTCTACATTTTTAAATCATGGGTCATGTTTCTGCTCCTGTTAAATGAGGGCCTGGGGGTTCATGGACCTCTCCACACGAGGCTGCATGGAAAGGAGCTGCAGTGAATTTTTTCCCTTGCATGGAGCCCAGCTCCACATTCCCACCAACTGACATTTCCACTCTGCCCCATTGCAGCCGTGGGGGTTGGAAGTGGGTTTAATTTTGTCCGTGACACTTTCTAGTGTTTTTTTGTTTGTTTGTTTGTTTGTTTGTTTTTCCCTTGTGCTGAGCTTCTTTGCCCTACAACACAGGAGAGATCTAAGCTGCTCAGAAGGTGAGTGCCCCCTTGTGCCCCACAACCCAAAGGCATGGCCAAGATGCCCCATGGGGCTCACAAATGCTGTGCATGGGATCCTTTTGCCACCCCCTACTCATTTTTCCCATAGAAGTGTTCTGCTCCCCGTTGTGCCACTGGGGAAGAAGAAGAGGAGGAGAAACCTCTGGGGGACTGACTTGGAGGTGCACGGGAGCCTTCCTGGATGAAAAGAAGCCAACCAACCAAACTCTCGAAAGGCTGGAGAGCAAAAGGGAGAGATTTCCATTCCGAGCATGCACCGTGCTAATCCAGCATAGCCGCCTGTCGGCTGAAAATAAGCATTTCAGGCCCCAGCTGCCCCTCTGCTCCAGTCGGTGCTTAACTGGAGATGTCACAGATGCCTTTGGCCAGCAGTGCTGCAGTGCTGGCTGGGGACGGGGGAAGGCTGCCTCGCCAGGGTTTGCTGCTCAGCTCTCTGAGATGAACGATTTCTTCTTTTTTCTCCTGTCCCCTGAAGTTTTCTGGGGGGATAAAAGGGGTTTGGAGGTATGGAAATGGAGGTGAAAGGGCTGGATGTGGTGGAGGGAAGGGAGGAAAGGGGCAGAAGGCCATGGGTTGGGGATGGAGGCAGGAGGGAGGAGGAGGGAGATGCCCCTGGGGTGGATTTGCAGAGGGGACCGGGGTCCTCATCACCTTCCTTGGAGCAGAAAGAGAAGGAGATGGGGCCAGGATCATTGCCTCTGCCCCATGAGGCTGGTCCGTGCCCCTCCACTGACGGAGGGAGGTGGCTTCAGCAGGGTAAGGGGCTGCTTTCCGCCTCGTGGAGCAGGAAGGGTTAAAGGCAAGGGGCAGGTCCTGGAGTCTGGCAGGATGCTGGAGTCCCCCCGCCCTCCCCCTGCTCCCTCTCCCCTTCATCCCCTTCCCCCCCCCCCCCTCCTTCATTAAGCTCCTAATTACCGGGGACCTCCCCCTGGCTGCACACCCGGAGGCAACACCTTCACCCCAAAGCCTCGGGGATGCAGCAGGGACCTTTCCCAAAATCCCACGTTCCCCTTTCCTCTATCTGCTCAACCTCTCTCTACCCCCCCCGCCCCCAGCCCAAACCCACCCTGTGGTGTTGTGCTGGGGTGAGACCCCCCCACTCCCTGCACAGGCTGTGTGATGGTGGAGCTGCTGGGGGTGGAAAGATGGTAGGAAAGCGTTAAAAAAAAAAAAAAAATAAGAAAGGGTTAATTGCAGTCTCTGTGTCTTGCCTGGGCAAACAGTGGTGCAAATCCACGGCCACGCAGGGCTGCGTGGGGAGCTCCAGCCCCCGTCCTCCTGCAGGGCTAGGGGGGGAAAAAAAGGGGATCTGGTGGTGGGGAAGGGGGGATCTGCTACCCCGGGGGTCCCCCCCTGTCCTGCCCCGTGTCCCAGGCTGTCAGCAGTGCCTGGGGGCTGAGGGACCCCCCAGCAGCCCCCTCTCCCTGTCCCCATCACCCAGGTGGCAGCGAGCTGGGTCCCTGCGCATCCCTCTGCGGGCACCTCTCCCCGCGCTGAACCCCTGTAGGATTTGGGGAAGGAGGGGAGAGGGGGGGCAGAGCCCCTATTGCCCCCTCCCCCCCCCCAAGCCCCACCAACACCACCCCTGCTCCCTCTTCACCTCCTGGCTCCCCGCTTAGGGCTAAGCTGTTCCGGGGAGGCTGCGCTGCCCGGCTGCCAACGTGCTCCGGCTCTCGCTGGCTCCTCTGCTCCATCCATCCATCCATCCATCCATCCATCCATCCATCCATCCATCCATCCATCCATCCATCCTTCCTTCCTTCCTTCTTTCCTTCCTTCCTTCCTTCCTTCCTTCCATCCTTCCATCCTTCCTCTCCTCCTATAGGCTAGCAGAGCGTGCCCGATGCGATACGGTGGCAGTTCGGGTCCTTGCCTATAGCTGCCTGTTTTACAAAGCTCCGATCCGTGCGTGTGCGTGTGGATGTGTGTGTGCATTTTATCCCTCCCTCCCATCCCTCCCTCCCTCCCCTCTCTCTCTCTCTCTCTCTCTCTCACTCTAATGTGTGATCTGGAAAGCTTATAAAAGCCTGATGTAATCCTTAATGCAGCCCCTGGCTACAAAGACTGGATCTAGTTTCACAGAGAGAGATTCAGAAGCAGAATTTAAAAAAAAAAAGAAAAAAAAAAAAGTGGGGGGAGAAGAGAGAGAAAGCAAGAAAAGCAGACGAGTGGATTTTAAACAAACATATCTTTCTGCAGAAGACTATTCTCTCTCTCCGCTGCTGGGAAAGCTACTCTGAACCCTGCTGTATATTTTTTTTTTGGGGGGGGGGGGGGGTGGGGGGGTGGAAGAAGAAGAAGACTTGATTGTCTGCTTGGATCTAATGATTTACTGGCTTTCAACTGTGTTTTTCCCTGCTCCTAAGGATTCCTCAAAAAACGGCTTAATTATTTTCAGCTTTTCTCTTCCACCTGCCTGTCTGCAGAGACACCAAAGGTTCTTCCTTCCTTTCCCTCCCCACCCCCATTTCTTTTAGGGTATTTTTTTTTTTCCCCCTTCTCTCTTCGGCATACACACAGCTACGTCTAAGTGTGTATGTATATATATATGTAGAGGCAAGAGTGGAGGGAGCGGAGGGAGAGCGAGCTCTGCCTTTTGGACTTCACGAGCTGCCCAATGTTGGTCTGGTTACCCCTGGATATGTTGCTGCTTTCCATTTGGAATTTGACGAAGGGAAGAAGGAGGATATAAAACCAGGGGAGCTCCGCAAGGTAAGGGACCCCCCCGGCCTCCCTTCCTTCTCCCGCAGCGGGGAGGGATGGGGGGGGACGCGACTTCTCTGGGATGCGCCTTGCATCGGGCACCGGGGGTCTCTCCAGCCCTGGGGGTGGGCAGCGGTGGGCTCCTCTGCTTTTTGCCCCTGGAAACAGTACCCGGCAGGAGGTTTTCGGCCCCCCCTCTGCCCGCTCGGCAATTTGGACGGATGGAGCACAATCGCTCCCTGCCACGGGAAGTTTTAACTTTCGTGCATGCGGGTCCTGCGGGCAAGCATCGGGCGGCGGTGGAAAATATCGGTGCCTGCAGGATGCGGGGTGTTGGGGGGGAGAAATGCGTTCATGTCCTGGGGAAACAAGCTGGGGACTGGGTTGTTGCTTGGGAAGAAGGCAGCCAGGCAGGGGAAGGGGAGCGGGGGATCACGGCGGAGAGCTGCAGAGCCAGCCGGGGCTGAGCTGCGAAGTGCTGCGAAGCCGCGGTGCCTTGGTGGGCAGCCCTGGGGTCCGGGACTCCTCAGCCCGCAAGGTTGGCAAAAAAAGTCGCGGAGGGAAAGGCAGCTGCTTGCCCTGGGCACGAATCCTGCCCCCATCCCCGCTCCTCGCCTTCCTTTTCTCCCTTGGGGAGTTTTTGGGGGGACCCTTCCTTGCTTGCTTTGCCACTCACAAAACCTTCTCAGGGCTGGAGGCGATGGCTTGGGAGGCAACGAGCTTCTCCCCCCCCCGCTTAATGCTGTTTATCTGCACTTTGCTTCACACCGTAGGAGAAAATTAGCCTTTAGCCTATGTAGAGATGAGAGCCTCACACAGACACACACATAGGATGCTCTGGGGCTCCTGGGGGATGTCAGCACCCAGGCACAGCTTCCCCTTTCCTATGGGGATGGGGTTGGGGGGGGGGGGGGGGGGAGAAGGAGTCTCCATCAGGGATGCGTAATTACAAAGCATCTTGTTCTGAATCACCCTGTGTGGGAATGAATCGCAAAATTTGTCTCTCCCTCTTCCCCCACCGCCCCCTTCCCTTTCACGGCCTGACATTCGCTGACGGAGGGTGGCTGTTGATGCAGCCTCAGACTTTCGCAGGGAGGTATTTCAGCCATGCCTCTGCCAAGGCTGGAAGGAAAAGCGGGGCATGGGGGGAGCAGCTGGGCGGGGGGGGGCTCAAAGGGACTTTTCAGCCCGGTTGTGTCCTGCTCCTGGCTGAGACGGAGCATCGCTCCCCGGCAATCGGAGGCACGGGCTGCAAATCAACTCTGCCAGGTACCTCCAGCTCGTGACTCATGCTCGCATCCCCGCTCCTGCCCTGGCAGAGGAAACAACCCCTGTGAATCATTTGCACGGAGAGGAGGTGGTAGTGGTGGGGGAAATATCAAGGCAAGGTCAAAGAGGAGGAGGGCAAAAAGATCTTTTCCCCCCATCTCCTCCATGTCCCTCGCCAGCCTTTCAAGCTGGGGCTTCCCAGGGCTTTGGGCACAATCCTGCTCCACCGCTGGGGCTGGCGAGCTCTGGGGCCAGCTGATGGCTGAGGGAGGAGGAGGAGGAGCAGGACAGGGAAGGTGGGGGGAGCGAGGAAGAGCGAAGCTACTTTGACAGATGCCAAAACCTGCCTGCGAAAATCATGCCACCTGGAAAGCCACAGCATTTCGGGAGGGTGCCGGGGTCCGGGGCGCACATCCCTGGCCCCTTTACCTGTTGATTTTCTCCAGGTTTGTTCCCTCCTGGCAGTGCAAAGCCTAAAGAAAGCCAGGAGGGATGAGCCCTGGGCACTCGGAGTTGACTGGCGACCTCCGCCGTGTAGCAGGGAGGACTGTGTATTAATGATGATGACTCTGCTTTGGCTGGTGCCAAAATATCTGTGTTATCTATTATCAGCTGGGAGACGAGGCTGGAGGCTTCGCAGAGCTGGGATCTAGTCCAAAGCCCCGGCTGCTAAAGGAAACAAACAACTCCCCGTGCATATTAAGTGGGTCCCGAATTAATTAATGACTCATTAACCTGGGGCCCGCAGCCGGTACCGGGCCCAAGACGTTGGTGAGGAAGAGGAGGGAGGGCGCAGGGTGTTTTTTTTTTTTTTTTTTTTTTTTTTTTACCCTGGGAGGCTGCTGAGGAATTGCACCAGGGCTCAGCCGAGCTGTGCTGCCAGGGGACCGCGGGGCTGAGCCAGGCAGGGGCTCTGGACAGGCAGGACATCCCATCCTACTGGGTCTCAGCTGCAGGTGAGGGGAATGAGGAGCACAGGGCGGGCAGGAAGGGGACCCCCAGGCTCTGCTATGCTTTGGCAGGGTCGGGGTGCAGCATCCTCGTCGCTAACTTCTGCTGCGGAGGGCAAAGGGGAAGGCCAGGCAGGAGCAGGGCTCCAGGCCCTTCCTGTAGTACTTGGGATGGGGTTGCAGAGTCCCAGGGGCAGGGCTAAGGTCTGAAGCCCCTCTCCTCCTTCTCCCTGTGCCTCACAACCCAAAATTGCCCATCAGAAGTGGTCAGGATTGGGGAAGGACTGGATGCAAATAGGGGTGGGTTGCTGCCAACGAAGGTTCTGCACACCTATTCCTCTTAGATGGGGGAAACTGAGGCAGGGGAGGTGTGCTGGATGTGTCAGTGTGTGTGTGATTGTACTGATTGGGGGGGGGGGGGGGGCCTGAACCCCAGTCCTTGGGGAACAGCCAAAGGCAGCCTGGGGTGGGGGCATCACCCACCCACCCCACTGCTCTGCCACCAAGGAGAGAGCCCTGCAGGGATGCAGAAGGGGCATAAGGGGGAAAGGAAGGACGGGGACACACACACAGCCTTACCCTATCGCAGCCCCCCCTAGAAAATCGCCTTTTACCAGCACCCCAAACTTTGCAACACCCCCCCTCACCCTCCCATGGCATCGGGGCTCTCCGGCTCGGTCGGGAGAGCTTGGGAAAAGGCTGGGGGCATCGCGAAAAAGATCTCAGAGTCCTGTTGGCTCCCCAGTCCTCAGCCCAGGCCATTTCTCAGCGCTGGGGGGGGGCTGCCGGGGGCGGCCGGGGCTTGCGGCGAGCGGCGGGGAGGTGGCGCTCGCAGCCCGGCTATCGCCGCCCGCCGCCCCCGGTGCGCAGGGATGCTCGGCAGAGACCTCCGGAGCTGTGTCTCCCCCTCCTCTTCTTTTTTTGCACCCCCCCCCCCAAAAAAAAATAAAAACAAAAAAAAAAAATAAAAACAAAAAACTAACAACCTGCTGCTGGGGGTTGCAATCAGGGCTGCTTCTCACCCCACCGGAGGTTTATCCCCTCTGCAAACATTTTCTCGTGCCATTTTTTGCTCTCCCCCACACCCCAACCTCTGTTTTTCCATGCACACCCCCTCCCGTGTATGCATTTTGCTCCCCACCACCACTTCTCCCCTCCTCCCCAGCAGCGTCCCCGTGAATGCAGAGCTGCTCGAGGCTCTCCCTGGCTGTGCGCACAGCCGCAGCTCGTCCCCGTGCCCAGGAGGGGGGATGCAGCCCCCAGACCCCAGCCTGTGGATGGTCCCTTGGTCCTTACAAGCAAGGAGAAGGGTGCTTGGGCTCTGCTCAGAGGGTTTTCCAGCAGGGATTGGGCTCTGTCATTGCTCCAGGTGGTGATGGAGGGGCTCCCAGTGGCTGCAGGGGGCTTCTCTTTGCCCCCCTTTTTTGGAGAGGGACAGGGGGGAGCAGCAAGACCCTACATCCCAATTCACCTTCTCCTAGAGCTGGTGTTGCATGCAGGAAATCCCCTGCCATCGATACCTGTTGCAGGCTATCAGCTTTGCTCATTAATTAGCTTCAGGAAACCTGTGCTGGTAAACAAATGAGTCAAAGCCTTTCCCTGGGCCTGATCCTGCTTGCCACCTCGCCTGGGTGGGTGCAACGAGAGCGGAGTATTTTCTTCAAGATGGATGACAGCCTGTCTCTGTAACTACCTCGCCTCCTCCCCTCGGAGAAAATTCACATCCCCGAGCAAGCCTTCGAAGTGAAGGGAGCTGGCACCTGGCCTGGAGGTTTGCAGGAGTCTTTTTCGGTGTCGCAGCACGTATCAGAAAGGCTGCAGGAGAAGTGTAAGGGTCCCTGGTGCATCTCCCGTGTCCTTCTCACAGCTCCTTCCCCATATCTTCTCAGTTTTCCCCTTGTCTGGGGTTTGCAGGAGGTGCTGGGCTGGAAGAGGACAGCTGTGGAATGCTTGTGCCTGAGTGAGAGCAGATAAGAGGTGCGTGACTTGGTGGTGGGGATTAGTTGCCCATCCGTATATTCAGGTGGGCTGGGGGCTTTGGGCTCTGAAGCATGGGAATAAAAGGGCTGGGGGCACAGTTCTTTCAACCAAGGTGGGGTAGGGAACTCCTGCTTTGCTCTGAACTCTGTCTCTGCCAAGGAAAAGAGAATTTTAGTGCCTCATCTGCACTGGAGAGGCAGGGTCCCTTTTCACTTGAGCTGTATTCTTTTTGCACGTGGCCCTTCAGGTCCCAGATTCCCAGGGCCCAGCTCTCTAAGTCCCAAAAAACCACACCATGGAGCTGTAGCAATCCTTGATTTTCCAGGTCAGGGCCACCAGAAAATGTCGTCCCAACCCTCAGCATCCTCCAGCCTCCCAGCACAGGCAGTCCCATCTACCTCATAACCCTTCTTAAACTTCCTACTACTTGAAAGGCCACTCTTCCACAGCAGCACACTATCCCCAAGCCAATATTGGTTGTGTTTCAATTCAGTATAAAGAACGACAAACTGGAAACCAAACTTCTCACTCAGAGAGCAATCTGTCAGGCTAGCCCACGTGGAGAGCGCACCTCTCTTTCTCCTAGAGGCACTCCGTGTGCTGATGGGCTCTTTAATTTGGTTGGTGGGGTGACGAGGCTACAAACCACATACAAATAAAAAGGAAAATCAACAGCAAATGAGGTCCCTTCTGAAAGTCTGCTCGCCACCACATCTCAGGCTCAGAAATTCCTCGCAGTGCTTTAGAGAGATGGTTTTGTGTTGGTCTGATTATGCTGAGATAATCTGTCGTGTTGCTCCAGAAGGCTCTCAGGAAAGGAGAAAAAATAAATACAAAAGGAAAAGAAAGATGATGTTTTAAATCAGAGGGCTGCTAGATTGGTGACTCTGTCTTGCAAAGACACACATCACTGCCCCCTTTATGAAAATTTAAATTGGTTACCTCTGTCAGAGAAAATGAGAGGAGATTTGCTGATTTTAATTTGTTGGAGCAGATCGCCCCCCAGCAATGTTATCAGAATTAAACCAGGGATAGTTTCCTACCTTCCTTCTTCTGCTCCCTTTGCATTTTTTATTTTTTTCTGAAATATCCCTCTATAAAGCATTGATCAAGGAGTGGCCAGCTGATAAGAAATGAGCCACTGAAACTGCAAGCTTTGTCATGTATGGTGCTGTGCCTTACCCCTGGGACAACGGGACTTGGGGAGAGAAAATGACATCTGGGGGAAGAATGAGCAGGAAATCTGGACTTTCTAGAATATTTTGGGAGGTAAAAAATGAAACAAATGGCTGAAATCTGCTGTAATGCTCTGCGTTAGGTTGAAGTACATATCTGAAGAAGGATTCACAAAATGCAAAATTCTCTTTCCAGTGAACATCTTAGTTTTTAGGGGTTGTTTTACTACAGGTAGAGTTGCTACTTGCCAGACCAATGTGCCCTGAGACAAGAAGGGAGGAAACCTGCACGTATTTGGGACACCATTTTGTGCATGTCACATGCACGTAGCAGTATATATTATTGCCAAGCTCTTTTCCTGAACATCTACTTTTGGCCTGAGGCAGGCCTTGTGATAGCTCATCCTACCACTTCAACACTCCCAGCTGCCTGCTCACCTTGTCTCCTGCCTGTTATCAGGCTGGCTTTCAAAAATGGAGATATTTCCTCGTTTATTGAGCTCATCTGGCCTGTAACAAAGTCCTTGCTGTTTGCAAAATGGTTCTATATTAGGACTATCCCATTCCTGGCAGACGAACCTGTTCCATATTCATTGAGAGTTAGCATAGTTCTCTCTCTAAATGCTTTTGGGACAGGGGCCATCATGATTTCCATGCTAGAATGGATCTTGAGCTGAAACACTTTCTCTCTGTCCCATCTGTGTTGCTATCTTCTTGTGGACCTCTCAGCTGATCATTTAAGCTTACAGCTCCGTAAGCCTCTGGAAGTTTGGGCTACCCAACACAAAAGGCTGTGATATGGTTTTAAAAGATGCTGTGGTGCAATCCACTAAGGGCCAAGGGTGATCTCTCCCACTGCCAATCGTGGGTCTCAGCCCAGAGGTTCAGGTCACAGCTAATTTAGGCAGTGGTCACTCTGTACTTTGGTGTTTTCATCTGTAAAAAGGGGATGCCTGATTTCTTCCTTACCTGGTGCTGTTCCCCAGGCCCTGGTGGGGCTCTGTGCCAGAATGGACTTGGCCAACCTTTATTTCCTCCTTTTGGGATTGCGAGATGAATGACATCCACCAAGCACCAGGCATTAATTATTCTTGTGTCTTGAGTGAATGAGTGTCTCCCCTGAAACCTTTGTCCTGAGTCATGTTTCCTTGTCCTTTCTCAGTTCTTATTTTCTTAATGCCTCCCTGTGACTGAGAGCCTGGAAGTGTGTGAGTCTCCTGTCCCCTTGCTGGGTGCCCTCTGGATTAAGCATATGCTTTTCAGGAGACCTTGGCTAATATTTTGTCCTGCAAAACACTTAGCTGTATAGTCCAGCCTGCTGATATAAAAGTAGATTAAGCCTGGGTTAGGAGCCTGGTTTAAACCATATATTGTTTAGCAGCAATCTAGCAATGACTATCTTCTTCTTGAAACAAATATCTGCTGGTTCCTGCAAATGAAAGTCGATACACCTTCAGAAGGAAATTTGTCCCAATGGGGTCTTTTGTATTGAAAACTCTGTTGGTAGATTTATTCATTGCGCGGGTTCGTTCCCTTAACAAGTCAGTTATTCATTGGCCATTGCTTGAGGGTGTGTGGGATTTATGGTCATAGTCCTGTAATCAGATATTTTGTTATAGAGGGCTTTGCCACCGCGGAAGGTTTAAATAAATCAGCATGCAGCAAAAATTGATTCTCTCACAATCTATTTCTGGACTCAGCTGCAAGTTGAAGAATACTTTCCCCCTTTTTGAGCCATGCTGCTTATCTCTGCAGGTCCATGCTCTGGTCAGCTCTACCAAAGTTTTAATTAGTGCACATGCACTCATAGGTGCAAACTCACACACACTTACACATGTTTTCTAGATGTAATTTTTCTTCTGACAGCACTTGAGACACACTGTTGTCATTTCCCAGACCCCCAAATGTTTTCTCTGTCACCTGATTTAAGCATTTTGAGTTTGGAAAGGACTGCTTGAAAAGGTTTTAATCAAATGCCAGTAAAGAAAGGGAAATCTGATTTTGAGTACCCGCACTGATGCCTTAAGTAGTAAAGAGGTCGGTGAGCTAATCTCCACTTCTCAGATGTTGCTCTACAATCTGATCAGCCCTATTGAGATGAAGCAAGGGTTAATTACTGACAAAAAGGCTCCTCACCTTAATGCATACAAAGAAAAGGGCAAGGGTGAGCATCTTGCTTTTTTGATTGGTGCAAGCTCACCATGTGCAGGTGATGGAAAGCCTTCGGTTCTTGCATGTGCCCCAAGAGTGTATCTCTGTGGATGTAATTACAGCAGAGCCTGTGATTTCAGTGGCAGAAATCAGGGATGGGAAGATAGAAGGATCTCAGTAACCTAGCAGCCTGCACAACTGGGTGGCTGGTGATGTTAAATGTGCAGTGGCAGGGAACCTCTCCCCAGTGCTCAGTGCTGAACTGTCCTGGCATCATCTAGGCTTGGGAAGGAGTTTGGCAGTGATAGGGTTAGTCAGGGGTCTGATGTGCTGCCCATCCTGCACTGCTCTCTGGGGCAGAGCAGCTCTGAAGGAATAAGTAAATAGCCAATAAATGTTTGCTGCATATTCTGAATGCTTAAAAAATAACAATATGAACAACATAAAACGTTGTCTGTCCTGTGTGACTTGTTGTCTCCTGCCAGCTCGGGGTTTTTAGAAATGTTAATAGGGATAACAATGCTGTAGGGACTTCCAGATTCTCCAGATGGAGATGATTCTGCTACCAGCAGGAGAGATGGTGGCAGTCAGAAGAGCAGCAAGGCTGGGAGGGCAAGGGGGAAGCAGGGAGAGATCCCAGGAAAATGCCACTAAGCTGTGGGATCCAGCTAAGGAGGATGCATGGAAATATAAGGATCCTGTGCCATGGGAGTTGTAGTTGTAGGTGTACCCAAGGCACCCATCTGGACAACAGGGGCAATGCCTGCAGGCACGAAAATGCCACTGGAAAGGGAGGTTTTGGTAGGAAGCCCCCAGGTGGGGTAATCTCAGTCCAGAGCCTTGTCCTCTACCAAGACTGAGGAAGATGAGCGTGGGGATTGGCCAAGAGGTCCCTTTCAACCTCAAGGTTATGTGGTTGTCTGAAGATGGGACATGAGTGCTGCAGTGTTTGATGATCCCGTTGGATTAAGTTGTCCTCAGGAGCTGCCTAGCTCAGCCCTAGTGTGCTTTGACCTGGACATGGTGAGCAGGATATTAAAAGTTGTCCTGAAAAAAGTGCTGGAGTCTCCCAGGACAAGCTCCAAGGGAGTCCATGGTCTGATAGCCCTACTGTGCTCCCCCATTGCTCTGGGGTCTGGGAATTCCCCATAAAAGGTCCTTCCTTGTCCCTACATAATAGACTGTAGACAAAGCAAAGCATGAAAGAAGAAGAAGAGCTTCAGGGAGCTGTAAAACCTTTCTCCTTCCTATCTCTAATAGGTCATCAACATGTTCATAGAGGAACTCTCAGTGGTTTCCATTCTCTGTGGTGAGGGGATGTGGGACAAGGCAATGATTTTTCTCACCTTCCTTCCCTTGCCCAAGTCATCTGTCAGAAGGGTGTGTGGATCTAAATAGGACATGACTTTTCCCCATGCTGGAGTTTGGTCACTGGGCTGTGCTTGCATGCAGGTGACAGTGCTGGGAAGTGAGAGAAGAGCTGGTGCTAAATACAGCTGCCAGGCACAACCAGACACGTCGTGTCAGATGCTCAGCATTTCACACAGGCTGGAAAAAAAAAAAGTCTTCCTGCAACTTCCTCTACTCACAAATGCAGTTTAGGAGCTGCAAGGTGCACAGCACGCTGTAGCGATGTGGTTATTAAAACCCCAGCCTCCCACCACAAATTACAACCCAAATGCTGTGTTTGTTTCTCACTTAATGCTGGCCCTCGGAGGTTTTCTTTTAGTGCTAAGCCCTTTTGAAGTTGCTGTTGATTACAGAGCAGACAGCATAATCTCCCTGTGGAAGTTATTTGTAGTTGGGGGGAGGAAGGAAATCAATCACCCCAGTGCAAATACCAGAAATGGGGTAGGGAATTAATGATGCTGCTGGACCACACTTTCCACTCAGAGCCCAGTAGAGCATCCTGCCACTCAGAAGTCCCCTTCTGAAAGTGTCAGTCTGATTGCCACAACCCCACAGACAGGCAGAGAAGGAGTAATTGGAACAGGGTTCAGCTGTGCAAATTGGCTCCTGGGCTGGAAGGTGACTCTGGAGGTGTAATTGTTCTGTCCAACCGCCAGCCCTTCGTCAAATGCTGGCAACTGAGCCTCTGCTTATGCCTTATTTTCTCTGTTCTTGTGGCAACAGGCCTGGCTGATTCCTGGGCAATCCACAGGATAAATCAGGTAAAGTCACTGTGCTTTATTCCTTCCCAAATTGTTGGCCAACACTGTAGTCTCTGAACTTTTCTTGATGAACACTTCTAGGGTTGCATCACTTGGTCACCATGGGTTGTACAGCATCCATCATGACTGTGGCCAATGTAGAGCTCTTGAGCACTGAGACAGCCAGTTGTTCTGTGGCTTTAATTAGTTGTAAAATGATCCATTGGCAGGGATGAGGCCAGTATCAAGTTGTCTTCTGATCTTGCTCCACATCCAGCCCAGCACCATCACTCCGTGAAGCTCCTGGAGAGCTGTTGCATCTCCTGACTATGACTTTATTTGTGCCTTTTCCTAAGAACTTTCAGTCTCAGGGATATTGGGATATTTGGACTGGTGGTACATGAAGTAGAGGAAGTCGGTCCTCCTTTGCACAGTGGCACCTGAACCTTGGCGCCTCCTGGTATTACAGTGGCAAAAGTAACGAGGGTGGGAGAACTCCAGACTGACAGAAAGCTGGTATGTTAAAAGCCAAATTTCTGTCTGTGGGAATCCAACTGCAGTTTCTAAGCTTTGATTATTAACATTATTCTTTTTCCTTTGGAGTCAAGGACTCTTGCTGGCGAGTCTCCTCTTCCAGATGTTCTTGACTTGATCTGTTGCAGGTTCTGTATGGCTGCAGCATTTGGGCCTTGACAAAGTTGACCATAAATTATCTTGAAATGGTAACAGCACAAAGTCAGGCATTTTTGCATTGGTGTGATGGGTATTCAAAGCTAGGAAGTGGAGCACATCAGCCCAGACCAGCACAGCCACCAGTACTGAGTAGTGGTTATTCTCCTTGATTTCAATAACTCCAGCAAGCGGAGACTCCACAAGTGGCTGAGGATTGGTAAAATATGAAGTATTCTTTCCCTTGAAGAAGAAAAGTTCTGGCAGTGGTAAATATTAAAGGTGGGGGAATGCTGAGGAAGCCTGGGTAGATATGGTAGATACTGTTAGCTCCATGGCAGCTAGGAGAAAAGCTCTGACACAGGCCGAGCATTTTTGTGCTCTGTTCAACCAACTTTTTAAAGATCTCTTTCCTTCTTATTCCCAGAGTGGAGGCAGTTTTCACCTGGGAACCTTCAGAGTTTCTTTTCCTTCTGGTAACTCCTTGTGAGTACTTTGCTGTGCTAGAATCTCAAGGGTGTGCAGGGATCTGAATCCCTGCTGATGTGCAATCAATGAAATATCACATCTAATGTTAATAAGAAATGCTTGCCAAGGCTTGTTCTGCAGTCCAGTAGCACCATGCAAGTTGTTGCCACAGGACTAAGTTCCTTCTGTCTCCCCACCTGCAGCTTAGCCTTGTTCATGCAGCTTATTAGTAATAATGCCTGGCCCGTGCTGTCCCCTGGACAGCACCTGGCATTGCTTTGCTAACAGCTCAGTAGTGTGGATGACCATCAGACAGCTCTTGTGGCCAGGCTTTGTGCGGTTCAACAGTGTAGCTGCAGACAAAAATGCAGCTGTCAAGCCAAATAATTAAAAATAAGAGGCGACCAGGTGAAAGAGAAAGAACAAAATGAGAAGGGAGCCATTGGCATGACTGAGCAGGCTGAGAGGCAGGCAGTACTCACAAACCACATCTCAGAAAAAGACTTTGAGGGTAGCCTGGGGTGTGCCAATCTTTGCTAGCAGCATGGATTTACTCTCAGTGGCTTGGCCCACGATCAGTTGAGGTCAATGTGTTCCACAGTGGCGTGTGGCATCTGAGATGAGTCCCCAACACGGTGGTGGCTCAGCTGGGCTGCGTCCCTGAGTCCTCTCGCCATTTGATGGAGGCTCCTGGCTCACAGTGCAACCCCAGTCCCGTGCACACATGGAAGAGACAGGAGGGAGGGAGGGACCTGGCAGCACTTTTCTGCCCAAGCTTCAGTGACATTCGGTAGCTGGGAAGGATCTTGGCTCCTCCTTTGCAGCACTTCTCAGTAGTGATGAGGAAACACACCACTGACTTCCCTGAGCATCTGTTTCACCCATGGCATGGGGGAAGTGATTTTCTTTGCTGCTGTGCTGATTGGAAGTCGAACAGCCTCCAATCCTGTGTTGATTATGTTCCTGGGAGCATTGGGTCTCCTGCAGGCTCTGATAGCCTGCATGCATGAATGCCAACCTGTAACCCAGCAGAGGCTTCGAAACTATATTTTCTTTTGAGACAAAGCCTGATAATTTCTGGCCTTTTAAAAGCATTCAGGAACATCCTAAATTGTGTCCTCTGGGCTGGAATCCAATGTCAAATCTTTTGTATTTCAGACTCTCCTGTATTATTATTGGAACAGGGGGATGGAATCCCTACATGAACAATCGAGGACGTCCCACCCCCCTTTTCTCCGCCACTATGGCATTTTGCTGAACCCCAGGGTACTTTCTAATCCTCTCCCCCCTCTTGCAGTGTAGCTAGGGCCTTGTAAACTAAACAAGGATAAGACAAAGATACAGAACTGCCCTGCATTTGAGCAGACGGTCTGATTTTTCAGAACACACCCTGATTTCTTTGCAGCCCTTCTCCAGCAGCGCTCTCCCACACGGTGCCTGGACATACCCTGGAGGAAAAGCATAGACAGGGACTGCTCTCAGCAGAGACGTGGCCACCTCTCCTGGCAGGGAGAAGATTAAAATCCTCTACCCGTACAGTGAGCCTGTGTTAATTGTAAGGCAAGCAGCAGAACATGTGCTGAGCTGTGTGGAGATGCCTATCTGGGGGCTCCTCTCTGTCCTATAACACCGCACTGCAACAATCAGCCACTTTTACAGCTCCATAGATCACTGGATAAAAAACACATTTAATTCTATGGTAAGGTCACTTTTTAGTTAAAAGGGACAGAATGGATTTAATTTACAAGCCTCTCCAACTTTATGGCTTGCATTTAGACTTATATCTATTATGTAGTGCCAAACACGTATTAAAAAAAATTGATTCCCCCTTTCTCCTCCCTAGATTTGCTGTGTCAGGCAGATTCTGATTCCTCTCCAGTTTGCTTCACGCCAGCAGATAGACTAAGGTAGATCTAAATGACAGGGATGACATCTGTGACTGCAGAGTGCAGGTTTGTTTATAGGGGATGAAGCTGGCCCAGATCTATTCCTGGGTGGCCAGGAATGAAAATGCTTTCTACCAACCTACCACAATGCAGGATAGGAAGAGAGGGCTGTTGTCTGTGAGGAAAAATGCAAGTCAAAGTAGCTGCAAGGTGCAGGTGGTCAACAGGTTAGCTGAGGTTACTGCCTTTGTGTGGGTCCTCTCACGGTAATGTGACTTGGATACAGCCTCTAAATTCAATGGCAAAGTTCAAGAAGAAGAAGAAAACCAAGTGGAGATCATGGGGAAGGTTTTTTTTTTTTTTTTTTTTTCCTTCCAAGAAATCTTTTTAACTTTTTCAAGAAACACTTTGTCTCAACAACAGTGAGAATAAAGGTTGGGAGAGAGAGACACCATGTCAGGAAAGAGAAGGAACAGGGTGACAGCAAGATGGACTAGACTTTACTTAGAGCCTGATAATCACACACAGCATCTCAGTAAGTGGTGTTGTAGCTTTGGCCCTGTTTGATTTTATTTAAGTGGTCTCTTTGCAGAATTATGTACATCAGAGAGGGGAAGACAAGGCCATAGAAAGTCAACACTTGCAAGGTCAGAAGGTATCATTGTTATCTTTTTTCTGCAGAGCAGGAGTGGTAGATTGTCCCCATGATGACTGCAAACCTAGTAGAGAGATGTCCTGCCCTGATTTTGAAGCTCCTGGGTGGTGGTGGATGGAGCACGTCATACGAGGGAGACTTGACACAGGGCCCTGAAATGAATGGGGAACCAGGGTCCTCCTTGGAATGATGGGAGCTAAGATCCGGTGAAATTATTTTTCCTCACAAAGGGATTTTTCCAGTGCGACTGTCACCCCACTCTTTCGCCCTTTGGGCTTAGCTCTGGTCTGAGCTGCGCAACAGCACTGGAGACCACAGACAATGTGTCAGGGCATGGCCATGGGCTGAAACTTGGGCTGCCAATGGGTCTAAATTGGGGATTTCTCTACAGCTCACTGGGCTGCTGTTCTTTGCCTGCTCCACAGCACGGTTCACCCACCAGGAGGGCAGCAATGGGAGGATCTGCCTTCCTTTCTTGCAGCTGTGTTGCTCGAGCAACTGTTTTCTACCTCTGTGATTAAGTTGTGCTCATAAAATTCATAGCAAACACTCTAGACAAGATGTTTGCTGCCTTTTAAAACTGAGAAGAGGAGAAGTGAACTGCATTTGCCTATATACAGTCCTGGCCATGCCTGACTGAGTGACTGCGGTAAAACTAGAGCTATAAATAAAATGCATGTGCCTGCGTCTACCCCAGTAATCTCCTGAGAAGAAGCCATTTGCTTGAGGACTTCAGTGGGCTATCCATATTTTCAGCCTCCATTTGTATTAATTAGTTTTCTTTTCTTTTTTTTTTTTTTAAATTTCTATTTTTCTGTTTATGCTATTGATTTTTTTTATTATTTATTTTTGCTTTATTGCAATGCAAACAAGGTAATACAGGATACTCTGGTTAAAATAGCAACGTGAACAAGGTGACAAGGGACACTTGGACCAAAGTAGCAGGCAGTGCCAAGGAACAAGCATGGTGCCAGGCACGGGTGAGGCTTTGGAAGAGGAGGGATGGCACTTTGCTTGAACAGGGTCACACTGTTCCTCTGACAGGTGCATCCAGGCAGGGTTTACCTGTGAATTGTGCAGTCCTGTTTGATTGTTGCATGGATTTGAATGGAGAAATCTATGTCGTTGGCTGTTCACCTTTTAATCTTATGTAGAATGACCAAAATAATATATATATATATATGAAAAGTGTGAAACTGGACCCCTTCAAATCTTGAGTTGCTTAGAATTTTATTTTATTTTTATTACCTTTGTATTTTTTTATTAATCTGAAATTTGAACTGTAGTCAACCTCTACAGCTTTTTTTCAACAATGACAGCTGGGATAATTTTTTATTTTTTATTTTAATTTCTACTAGTTTTTTTTTTCTTTTAATATAATCTGTCTTTTAAAATTGCACGACTCCAGGAATTTTGATTTCCCAAAAGAATACCAGGTATTATGAGTGCTGCCATGGCTGTGACAGAATCCGTGGGCAGAAGTATGTCCAAAAAGGACCAGCGGATTACCCAGCAGTAATAAGGACAGAATACCGTCTCTGTGAGGAGTGAAGTATTCGCCTTCACATCTTTTCTTTCAGTCTCCAAGGAGCTCTGCTTCTCTAACAGCAGCATCTTAGAAACTGAAAGGAGCAGTTCACAGGCAATGAAGGTCTCTCTGGCACCATAATCCCATTTATCAGCATCCTGGCTGGAAAGGGCATGTCCTTTAAGTTAATGGCGAGCGTGGAGATCGAGAGTCATATTTTTGGAAGTCTAAACAGGAATTTGCCTAAAATTAAGCAGCTGTAATGTGCCAACGGGAACTTTGGACTTGTAGGTGAGATTTAAACGTGGGATGGAAGCTGACAGTCACACCTACATGAGAAAAAATCAAAGAACCCCTACAAGGGTGAAGATACATCATGGGGTAATACTGAAGGGAGAGGATTAAGGATCGCTGTATTTAAAGTGGGTCCCTTCCAACTTGTGATACTGCATTCTGTTCTATTTCTCTGGAGTCAGACTTGCTGATGTGCAGAGGTTTTTGCTGTATTAAGGAGAAAGTTTCATCTCTACCAAATCTATTCACCTCAACATGGAGAGGAAAATAGTGCAGGAGGGAAGTGAAAGCATGAACAAGAGGTATCTGTCCCCAGTACTGAGGTGCTCAACAAGGTTTCCCAAGAGTCTGAGGCTCAGAGAGGGAGAAGGAGGGCTCCAGGATAGTTCATTATGGTCAGAATAGCGCTGCTGGTCTTGGACCCACTCATTTGAACAGAGCCTGTTAACATCATGCGATATCCTATAGGGATAAGGATCCTCTCTGGTATTTGCCCTGCACCCCTAAAATGGCTGTATCCTTGATGATAAGGCATTAGAGATGGAATACCCTGGAGTAAAAGTGAATAAACAAGTAGAAGGAGTCTCTCCTGCCTGCAGAAGGTAGCTGTCAGGTCTCTAGAATGTCACAGGAGTTCCTTGAGGTACCGGGGGCTTTAATGTAAGGTTAGAGTGGAAAACTTTCACCTTGTTGCTGATGACACACCAAACACCTGGGAGAAAACACCCGCAGGCATCTCATGGAACAGAGACAAACACTGATGCAAAAGCCCCTGTTGAGCTTGGCTGTGTAGATGGAGGCTGCAGAGGTGTGAAGCTGCTTCCATCTCTGCGTTAAATGGAAGTGGACAGAAGTGGAAGGGCATTTCTTGAAGCCAGCTGCCTTCCAAGTGAACTCCAGCTGAACGGGAGCAGGGGATTCCCTTTTTAGTCATACAGGGCTGATTGTACAGGTCTATGACTTTTGTGATGGCTGGAAAACCCAACCTATAAATATATATATATATATTATATTTATCAAATCAAGCCTGTTTATTCTAATAGTATCACAGCACTTTAGTGTAAAGAGTCTTTCTTTCCCTGCTGTTTCTTTCTTTGCTTTACAGTATAGTGTTTTAATCTTCTGTTTACATTCCTTTTGCAAGGCCAAATACACCAGTATCTTCTGATGGCTTGTGTTCTCCTGGTCATCTTAATGGTCTTTCCCTATAATCCTGCCTGTCCATGAATTCATCTTGAACTTGAGCATGAAATATGCACACAATATTTTCAATATGGCCAAAGCTAATGTCCTCCTATGTTTGGAAATACTTTCCCCAGTGAATTCTAGATTGGCACTGTTTTTTTTTTTTTTTTTTTTTTTTTTCCAGCTGAGTTGTTTGTTTGTACCCAACATGTGTCTTAATCCTCTGTTTTTCTTCTTCTTAAGGGTGACTTTATTCTTCTACAGCTTTTAGGTTAGAACGTGCCGATTATCTAAGTAAGCCCGCATTACCCTTACATTACACCTGGGGTAAATGGGACAGAGGGAAAAAGTCACTTGGCCTTCATGAAGGAGACAGTAGGTCTTGCCAAGACCTTGTTAAGGAGAGACGCACTTCAGGCTTCAAAGTCAGGCTGCTGTGGGCAGCCTTCGTCCTGTGGCCACTTGCCTCTGACGCTGGTGGAGTCTAGGTTCAAATGCCTCTCCATGGGCAGAGGCACCCTCTACCAGGCAGGCATTATTATAAGGAGCCTGGTTGTTTTTCCTGCTCCTCAGCCTATGTCCCCCCCTTCCCTGCTTTGCCGGGCCGGGATGAATAGGAAGAGAGAGGCTCTGAGTGGACTCTGTTCTCCAACACCAGTCGCTGCTGAATTTCAAATAACTCCCCAAACAAAACCGAAACAAGCAGGCCCTTGTGTTCCTCTATCTCCTCTCTCTTTGGCCTTAGTCACCAGGCTTGGCAGCAGCGCTGCTCTTCTGTGGCTCGTCACATGCTAGCCGGGGAGGATGGGCTGCTCTTTCCTTTTCCTTTTCCTTCAGGGGTCTAAAACAACAGGGCCCTTTGCCTTGTTTGCTTTGCTGGGGCAGGAGGGAATGGGGATGGAAAAGGGGGAGGATGCTGTAAGTCTCAGCATGGGTCAGCAGCAGGGTGAAGGCTGGCGTCTTCAGAAGAGCAGCTGCCACCTCCTGTCCTTGTCCCCTGCCTCCCTTGTGTTGGTGGCATCTGGTCTCCTCCTCGCAAAGAGGGTTGGGAAGGGGATGGCTGCAAAGAGATGGAGGGAGAGGGGAAGGAGCTGCCCTGTGTCTGGGGACGGAGGCTCCCTCACGTGCTGGGGCCACTCGCCAACTGGCCGGGGTGTCCCAGCTGCTGGTCAATGAAATTGGCTCAGCTTTTGTCCTAAACCCTCCCGTCAGTGAAAGGGCACGGCAGGACAAACCCGGCTGGAAGCCACAGTTTGGCTAGTGTGCTTGGCCTGAGATGTCAGGGGTGGACGTCACTCTTGTGGAGCTGGGTGATGGTGTGCATGGTGGGCTGGGGAGGGGAGGGGGGAAGGAGAGCACACAGCTCCTCTGGTCACCTCTGCACCCCATAGCAGTCTGCGACATGGCAACCATGGCCCAGGCAAACTCATGATGTGGGCAGAAGGCTTTCTAGGGGGTCCTGAGACCTGCCCAACTCACTCCAGTGGTGATAAAAGGCAGGGCTTGAAGCCCTTCGACCTGCAGGGAGAATGATGTGTGGCAGGGTCAAAGCGATGGCAGCTTGGTGCAGCTCCTTACGACCTCTTGATTTTTAGCAAGCCAAGCCTGATAGACTGAGGACAGTGTAGTCTGTTTTCCATTGAAAAGAGGGAATTAGCACCATTCCTTTATCTCCTGTCTTAGACCAGAAAAGCTCTCTGTGCAAAACTCGCTCAAGATGCACTGTGAGCATTTGGCTGCATATTGCAGAGTTGTTCACTCAGGCACAGGTTGTGATTCAGCCCAGCTTTAACAGGGTGAGAGGAGCTGTCCATCCTGGCAGCGTGCTTGGTTTGCACTGACTTTAAACGGCAGGACATGACCCCTTGCTTGTGATAAGTGTTATTAAACTCCCGACCTAAATAGTCCAAAAGAGAGCAGGAGTTTATGGAAAGCCTGTTCCACTGGTCCGAGTAAAAGCCAGCCGGCTCCTGCCTGTGATCTACTGACTAGAAAGAGAAAATCATTAACAACTTTGCCAAGCATAAGAGCCTAAATGATAGCTGGTGCCTGTGCAAACTCACGGGCTGGGTCAGTACAAAGGAAGCTGTCTCTTGCGGATAAATACCAATCTTCCTTCTGCAAGGCTTGTTACTGCTGCTTTTTTATGGGCTAAACAGCATCCAAGATCTTGTCGTTGCAGCAAGTCACTGCGACTGAATGGCTCACAGGACTGTCAGAAAACACAGAAGTAAAGTATGGTGTGGTTTGTGCTAACCCTGGGTTTCTGGTCTAAGTGCAGAGAACCCTGGGTGAAATTCAATGGCCTCACTCTGCCTGAGGACAAACTACATGAACAAAATGATCCCTTCTGGAATAAACATATTTATATTAAGCAAATATTTAATGAAGAATGGCCTACACCTGGTGCCATCCCAGTGTTTTGCTTGAGCTGAAGAAATTATCCTGAAAATCTCCTTCAGAATGGTGCTTCATAACAGTCGATTTTTGCATCTACTGCTGTGTCCACCATCAATTTGTTTGAGCTGGGTTGAGCTGGTGACCCTGACTGTACATTGCTCTGCTGCTTTTGAAAGTGTTTGGCTTTTTGCAGTTATACTCAACACTCTGATTCTGAGAGGGAGCTCCTATTAATATATCTTCTTATATATTCCTACATATGATCTTTATAGCTAACTATATATATGAAATAGTGAACACCTCCAGCAGGGAGTGGTGTGTAAGGAGCCTTTTACTGCTAAGCAACCGCTTCAAACTCAAGGCTGTGAATTGTTTCTCAGCCTATGACAGCTCTCTTAACCCCTGAGCTCTTCTGCTGAAACTGGGAAGAAAGAGGCATTTTGAAATGAATGTGAAAGGCAATTTTATTTTTAAAATGCAACTTGTTCCAGAGACAAGGTTCTAATCTTTTCAAGATGGATGTTTTCCAAGCTGTTGGGGAAAAATATCAGAAAAAAGTAGTTAAAATTACTACTCAAAAACCCAGTTAACTTAATATCTTTTTTCTTTCTTTCTTTCTTTCTTTCTTTCTTTCTTTCTTTCTTTCTTTCTTTCTTTCTTTCTTTCTTAAGTCTGTTGGGAAAATGTTTTGAGTATTTTGTGAACTCATTTGTTCATTCATAACAGCTTATCTCAAAGCCAATTTTTAGCCAGTGATCATTGCCAAACTCTCTTTGACTACTAGATACTCATGATCCCTTCAGTTGCATTATATATTAAATTATATTTGATAAAATACAGACCATGAATCACAATCATTTCAACCATACAGTGGTTTCAGTAAGTCCATATATAATACTAACATGTGCAAGCAGTTTTCCAAACTTTTTTTAAAAAAGTAGTTAAGTTGGTTTTATACCAATATTTGCAGATAAGGATATTGGGATTTCAGAAGTCTAATTTCAGCCTTGGGTGCATGTACGTGTGTGTATGTCTTTCTCTACCTGTGTGCTATACACATATACATATATTTAATCCTGTTCCTTTTGTGAGTAGTTGATCAGAACAGAAAGTCAAGTGCTGAATAGGTAATGATATATATATATATATATATATATATATATATTCACAATGTCTCAGGCACAATGGTCCTGGTGAAGCTCTCTGTGGAGAACTGAATCTTCAGCTGCTGGCTTTGAGGGCCTTGCTCCTTCACCCTGACCTCCTGAGTTGTTGAGAGGTTGAGATCCCTCAGCCTCTACCCAAGTCCTTGTCACTAGAGGGAGGCAAAAGGATGCCTTGTACAATGAAATAGTAGACCTACAGCTCTTTTGATAAGCATTTTTCCAAATGTTCCACTTATCATCAAAGTAATCATCAACATAAGCTACCAGTAGCAAAGAAGGAAAATGAGACAGTACATTACTCTTACAGCTGCAAATTTGTTCCATGTTTCTCCTCCTAGTCCCAATCCAAGTTCACCAGATTTCTGAAATCTGGAGATTCTCCATCTGTAGAAAGAAATTGATAAGGAGAAATACCAGATGGTGGTCAGGGGTGAATGTCTGGGATGATAAGGATTTTGGAAGATTTACAGAACATGTTGTTGATGGTTGCATCAAAATTGATTTCTGAAAATGCTATATAAGAAAAAAAAAATAAAAATAGGCATAGCAAATCACAAGATGCAGAGCAGCTGCAATGGCAAAAGCATTTGCCATGCAAGTCCTGATCAACTGCACTTTCTATTTCTTCCTGTACCTGGAAAAGGGTATTCTCTTTCAATATGGTGATGTTTCCACAACCCAAAGCTCCAAGGTTAGGAACCAGTATTCTTTAATCCTAAATAGCCTTACTGCTACGCTAAACACCTTATTACTAGAGCTGAATGTGTGAAGACTAAAGGCAGTACTTAAAGGTTACTAATGTTACTAATTACTACCAGTCATTAATGACCAATCAGAGTGTGAAGAATGACTTTGTATCTTTTCCTCCCATGACCTGCACTAACGAGTCCCACTGGCTTTTTACACTTATGAAGGATTTTCCTTCTACCCATCTAAAACAAATACCCTTCTAATTTCCTGGATTATCAACCAGAGAGGTAAAAGTTCTGTGAGTTGCCTTTCTTTTGGGTGTGTGTTTGTGATGTTCTCCACTGGGTGTGCATTTATGACAAAATACTTCTCTGGTGGATTAGGAAAACCAAATAAATATTCTATATTTATATATAGAATATTATTATTATTATTATATAGATATAGTTACATTTTGATCTTGTTTGCTTGGAAGGCAAGGGACCATTTTTGCCTGTGTACCTAAATGGAGTTTTCCACACCCCACTTAAGTAAAATCACAGCAGTTCCTTATAAAGCATCTGTGGTCAGGAAAAAAATCCAAATCTAGCAGATTAGTTACCTCATCTTTCATCAGATGATAATGTGTTCTTGCTCCAAGGCTTCCAACTCCCACACTTGTGAAAGGTGTCTTATAGCTAGTGTCACAGCTGAGCCAGGGAACCAAAGAATCAAGTTTTGATCAGTAGATTCTTTCCTCCTGCAGAAGCAGAGACTCTCCATGGACCTGAGCTGTCTGGAAGGACGTCTCAGAGATGCCACTGGCCAACTACAGTTTTATTGTTTTCTCTAGGAACAACGTTGAACTCTACTTGAAATCCTGATGAGAAGAGGTGACTTGGGAATTTGTAACAACTTATTATTGGCCATTTGTGCATCCCTTGGCACTGCTGCTCTCATCTAATCATTTCCCTATATGTACCCGAAGGCAGCTAAAAGCCAAGGCTGGTTTCTGTACCCCCAAGACACTGTTAAAGTTAGTGGCCTCAGTTGTTTTAAGTGCTCAGGTAATCCTAGAGAAATATAGTCCATCCTTAGTCAACCAGTTATGTGAAAGTGGACTAAGACTCTCCGTGGAACCATGGACTGATTGGCTTTTTTCCAGGCTCGTCTGAATGTAGCTCACTCAATGGACATCCGAATAAAGCACTGATATGCCCTTAGACACAGGTGCTCTGAAAGTCACTCCCCAAAAGCCTCATAAGCATGTGAATGCCTTAGAAACCTTGCAGAATAAATATCAAAGCCACTAAAGGCTTCCCTAATACAGAACTATGAAGGTTGTGTCAGCAGGGCTGTTTATTAATAGGGACTCCTTGATCTACTTCTTCTCATTAGGACGTGCCAGGTCACTTCATTCTCTCTGCAGAGAGGGGATCCCTTTTAAACAGATGTGTGCCTTGACCTCTGAAAGGAGCTCCAAATCTCTTGTGTTTGCTGCCACGACAATTTCTGTGCTTTAAGGCTTCCAAAGATGCTGTGAAACCTTCAAAACGCCAAAAGAAATTTCTTCAATATTGATCACTTACAAGAAATAAGTATCCTGGATGAAGAATGGGGAAAGGTGCCAGACTGGATGGAAAACAAAGGGTGGCACAGACAAGAGATTTGAGGTTTCTCTCTTTGCTTATGACTCTCCCATGGTTTGAGTCCCTCATGCAAATTCTGAGCAGGGAATGAGGAAGAGAGCTTTTTCAGGTCCCAGTGGTGACAAGGGGAACAGACGCTCTTGAAGGTCGCCAGAATGCTGACATTTGATAAGCAGCAGTAATGGAAAATTACAGATCCTGACCTCCTCTGGCATAGCAAAGGACGTACCAACATGAAACCATCCCCGGGGAGAGGAGCTGTGACTGCACCTGCCTCCAAAGGGCAAGGAGAGGACAAACGTCACAGAGGGATGGAAATCCTAACAGTGCCAGGCCAGACAATGTCCAGTTGTCCTTGCATGGGGGGCACTGGGATGCTCTGTGAACAGTTTTTCCCTTCTGAGATAAATCCCCTTTCATACCGACTGTACATTTTGGATCCTCCTGTCCAACACATGCATGCAAAATGTTATTTATCTCATTTTTATTATTATTATTATTTAAATTTTTCCCAGTTTCTTTAAAAAGAGGTGGATATTTAACCTGGTTCTACATCATGCTCAAAGAAGCAGAGAATCAAAACTGACTCTCCTGTCCCAATGTAAGTGGTGAGGCTCTTTTGATGCTTTCAAAAATTGGTGTGATAAGAAAGACTTCCTTACTGCATTTTGGAGAGTGTCTCATTCCAGAATAGCCATTCAGAAACACGTCTCTTTATTTTTACCTCTAAAATCACACCACACATCTCCGTCATACTCCCATGTGGAATACCTCTAGATCTACGTGATACTGTATGGGTCAGAAATTTAAATGAACCTCTGACCCACTCATTCACACAGTGTCTGTGGAATTTTCTCTGATCTAGTGTTTTCCTTGTGATTACATTCATCGGTGGCCTTTTGTGACTGTGAAGAGAAAAGCTATGCTATAACAAGCCCAGGAAGCCAGAAGTAAGCTGCTCTATTCCTCTTAAGCCCCATGCTCATTGCTGAGCTGAAGAAACAATCAGTGGATTGCCTTCAGCTTGAAGAGGCTGAAACAGAGCATCAGTGGGATTAGAAGGGCTTAGGGGTATTAGGATAATTGGTGGTGCTAATTTCCTATGCTGGAGACTTCCAGCTGTGTGAAGATACTGCAAGTTGCTGCTCTCTGCAGAGAAGGATGCACTTTAGAAAAAAGAAGTAGCTGGCTGGTGTGCAGGAGGAGTGAAGAGATGCAGAAGAGTGTCAATATAACAGGGTCTGAGTATAGCAAGATCTGCAGCTTTGGTATTAAGTGAAAAGATAGCCTAGAAAATAAGATGTATACATTTTTGTAGAATACAGCAACCCCAGGTGAAGGACGAGAGGATCAAGAGACTGAAAGCTTCACTGGGGACTTGAGCTGGGAAGGGAGAGGGGAGATACCATTACATCTTCTTGATAAGTGGGGAAAGATAAATAAAAAAGCAGCCCTGTACACAGAAAGTGAGGATGCTGTGAAACCTAATGAAACCATCTGATATCCTGTGTATAGCTGTGTATCTCAGCTCTAGCCTGAGAACAGGATGCGCAAGTATCTAGATGACCATCTCTAAGGCAGAGAGGCTGCCCAGAACTAAGGTTTTAAAACATCATTCCTGTTGCTCTCTTAATTTGGTGCACTGTAGTTTTTTAGTTTGTAGGATATTTTGTTTCCTTGCTTGGTTTTGGTTTTTGTTTTTCAGAGAAAGGTGGGGATTTTGAGGCTTCCTGTGTCTGAAGAAGCAAATTCTAGTGAACCCTCCACAATGGCACAATACCAGACATTAGGGAGGCCATGAATTTTAACCTTCCATCCCTTCATCTGTGTTTTTCCTTTTAGTACTAAGGAGGATGGAAACTTCCTTGCTTCCCTAAAAATGCTCCTATGCTCTCTTCACATGTATTGCTTGAGGGTTTCAGCAAGCAGCTGGTTAAATCCTGTGGAGGCAGGGAGGATTGTCTTAAAGGAGAGCCAGAAATGCTGAAATTCTGTGAGCAAGACTTCTCCTGCTCCATCTTCGGGGAAGTGAGAAGTGATAGCGTATGATTAACTTATGAAGTGCTCACCGAGGCAACGTCATTAGTTCGAACAGGCCCTTGTGAAAATGGGAACTGCCAGAACATGAATTTTTAACGTCTGGTCTGCATTAAGATCAAAACGTGACGGAGACTAAACTTAGAGCCTGAACTCAGAGAACAGCACTGCTATTTGTGGCAGAAGCCAGAGATGGATTTAGGGGAAAAGTAAGGGAGTGTTTTTTAGGAGGCTCTCATGCTGGGGAACATCCACCAGTTTTGGAAAAGTCTCAGCACAAACTGGACTTATTTTTAGAGGATGGTCACATCTCTGTCTTTATCCAGTGTCTCCTCTGGGCTATTTTATCTTTCTGCCTTTAATTATTTTCTTTTTATCCCTGTCTGCAATCACTTTCACTCCTGATAGCCAGCCCTTGCTTCTTCCTTCTCCCAGGCCATCTTTTTCCATCCTATGCTGACTGCTGGTCTCCCTTCTTCATTGCTTTGCACACACGCTCCCTCCCTCCATCTCCTGGAGGAAAACTCCTCTGCTCTGAAGCCAGGAGCTGGCACTGGAGGGAAACTGCATTGTGCAACTCAAGTGATGTGGGAGATGGCCAGATGCAGGCTGCCATGGCAACAGCTGGATTTTCCTCCCTCTGGAGATTATATTGATATGACAGGGAAAACAAAGAGAAAACCCCAAACAGTTAGGGGGAACAGAAGAACCCAATTCCCCAACAAGATCTAGGGGTCTTTTTACATATTTCCTAGGGCATCTCTGTTGTTTGTACAACAACCTTGTTGACTGTTGCTTGAACATGGTAAGCAATTAGGGGGTTGGTTTGCTTCCCTTTGGCCGGGAAGACCTTGCTCAGTGCTTCCTGTTCTCTGATCTTTGAGCTGAGTGGCAGAGCTGTGGTCGGTGTTGAGATTTAGAGATAACTGTTGCAGTTGTTCTACACAAAGAGGGGCACTTGGGAAGATCTGGGCTTCAGGGTGTGAATGGGTACAGGGATGTCTCCAGGAGAGGTCCCAGTGGTGCTGCTTCTCCTGTGACAACTCAGACGAAGGGCAAGGCCAGCTCTTTGTCATGGGGTTGTTAGACAAGTTGACAGCATCCTACTTGTGCATGCAGACACGTGCAAGTCTTCTTGCATCAAGCAACAGAGATGAGATGTTGACAGACTATACTTCAAACACAAGAAGAATCTCACCTCCCCTTGTTGTTCGGAATATGATGAAGTTGAAGTGCTTTTTTCTCTCTCCCCTCATAATTCCCTTTGTGGGTGTTTGCATTGGGAAACACCAAAATTGCCAGGAATATGGAGCGCAAAAGGAGTTCTCCTGTATAAACAGGAAAATCATCCCAATTGCAAATTGATATTTAATGTTGCATCAGTGAACGTCTGGGGATGTTTGTGCAGTACAATCTGTGCTGCCATATCACAGACCCCTTTTTCAGCATCCTCTGCCTGGTGCAGAGCTTTTCAGTGCTGCACAGTGCTCCTGGGTTCTGCCCACTACCAAAGGCAGTGAGCTGCAGGCACCGTGGTCCTCCAGATCTCAAAGCCCATGTTGGGCCTGTGAGAAGGTGAAGGTGGGCTGGCACCCCACCTCTGATGGTGACCACAATTGGTGCCTTCATGTACAGACAGGTAGGGAACGACAGATTCCACCCAAATCTCTAAAAGTTATATGCTGGGTTTATGCATTGAAGCACAGTGATGGATATCCCTTCTCTGTGCCTATCAGCAGTGATAATAAACATGGATTTTTTGATCCCTTTATATGTCTCCAAGACCACTCCATTATTACTTTTAACACATATCCCCAGGGACTTTCCCTCAGACTGTAAGCCTTGAAATGTCATAGTAGGTCAGGTTTTGGAAGACTAAACTTGGTTTCTGAATGGAGCGGCATCTGAGAGATGTCTTAGCAGCTGTATCAGGGTAATTCTATGCTAGTCAATGAACCTACAGCAACAAACATCAGGGAATGTAACGTAGTCAGACTTATCCTGCAGTCAAATCATTTCCTCTGAGTACCAAGATGCCCTCATTCTCCTTGGGTCTCAGCCTGAAAAAAAGTTTTCAGCTGAATGTTGCTTAGGTATTTTCAGTTTGCTGCTGTAGCTGCTAATGGTGTGGAGTCCTTTCCTTGAGAAAGGGCAGTTTGGTGGTCAGTGTCCGGTCAGGGGAGCAAGAAGTGTTGGACACCCATGTGCACAGGGAGATGCAGGTAATATGGGCCAGGGAAGCTGAATTTCAGCTTTATCTTGTGGAAGACAGATGGCTGAGCTTCGATATCTTCACTTAGTTTCACGCTGTTTGTTTTTCTCCCTCCCCCCTCCCTCCTCCTCGACAATTAACTTTGCAATTAGACTTAATTATGTTCGGTAGTTACTGAATGTGTCCTCTGCCCTGGCTGATGCTGATGGAGAAATGCAGCAGTTGGGATGAAAGACGCACAGTCAGCTCAGCAGACCGTTCAGCAGTGATTCACACCTCTTCTGCATGGGTGAGAACAAGGATCTCTATTAAATATGCAGTCTTGTGGTTTACTTCTCCATTTGCTCCCCCAGAATTTCACCTTTCTGTCTCATTCAGGAGTCAAGCAACTGCTTGCTTGACTTCTAAATAGCAGGACATCCTGGAAAGATCCCTTTAAGAGATGTGCTTTTTTAACCAAAGGTGGCAATTCTCAGGACAGTATTATGCAACCAGAAAGCTATGTTTTGTTTCATTTTGTGTTTTTGTTTCTTTGTTTTTGTTTGTTTTGTTTTGTTTTCAATGAATTATAAAACCAAGTCGCAGGCCTCATTCATACAACATGGTGTCCATCCTCTCCCAATGTCGAGGGCACATAGGGATCTCTTATCAAGTTGGCACACTTCAAAGCCAGGTTTGTAGAAGGTCTTTGAGAACCAAGTATCTTTTGGTGTTAGTTAACTCAGAAGTGTCCAGAAATCCAATACCCAATATCATTCTTGAGGTGTTGGTATTAAAATCACTACCCTTCCTCTGATTTGGTTAACAGGTAATACATAAAGTGTGTGTGTGTGTGTGTGTGTGTGTGTGTAGAAGTCTATGTGTGTGTGTAGCTTTTTGTACAATACACAGTTTTATGCCATGAATTATTATCTGAGATATCAGGTACTTCAGCAGTTTCTTAACAACATATGAATTATTACAGTATATGAATGTTAGATTAATTTCATTTCCAGCTGGGAAATATGTCAGTTTTCCTTTGGGAAGGATGGGGTGAGCAGTAAATATTTCCAAATTATTGTGCATGCTAGGGGTTGTTTTGCCTCTTGGAAATAAAACTTTTCTGTTCAGCACAACCTCTGTGCAGCAGCTACGGTGAAGAGGTGGTTTGTGAAATTTGGGTACAGAAAGCCTTTGAAATAAAGGCTCAAAATCTTAGATGAAAATGACCTTTTGTTGTCAGAATGTGAAAGATTTTCTTGATGGAGAGCTATCTAGAGAAATAAATTTTTGTGGTTCTTGGTTCGTGGACTACCCTAAGTGATAATGGTCATTGGATAGGAGGAAGAGGTTTTGTCGTGAGCATCAATCTGCTTCAGACCAGGTGTGTGAGATGCTTTGGTTTGATTATAAGTGTAACCTACTGATTTTCATGTAAAGCTATTAACTGGATCAAAGCCTTATCTCCTGGAGGACTGATACTTCTATGACTCAAACAAGAAGTGATATCCCCTTCTGCTAATCCTTGCAGGAAGGCAGAGACCACATCTCCCAGTAAATAGTCTCATAAAGACAAAGCGAGCAATGGTAAACTGAAGAGCCAGCCTTGGAATAACTGGCTGTACTTGTTTTGTGAATCCACTTCATCATCTTGGCCTGACAATCTAAATTAATTGCTAATGCTCAGTACCTCCACCCACTTTTGCTAGCTGGAATTTGACTAAACAATGCACCCCTTGGGATAAACCGGCAAAAATCCCAGTCAACTTGCCGGGAGCAGAGACATCATTCAGATGCAGAATTGGCCAAACACTTCCTTGGGTACTTCATTTGGGGAACCTTGGGGGAACAGCTGAAACCTTCCATCTGCTTGGCGAGAAATCATGCTCAGAAAGCTGAGGAACCTGGTCCTTCCCAGAGAAGCAATCACTCCTTTCTTCCAATTAAGCTGTCTGTATACTGCGTTGTCGGGAAGACATGTAATTGATGGAGAAAGAAGAAATTCACATCCTGTTGCTCCCTCCCCACTCCTTCTGTGAGTGAAAACTTGATTCTTGTTGGATTTTTTTTTTCCCCTGAAGCTTATCTATCTATCTATCTATTTATTTATTTATTTATTTATTCCTGTGCTTAGTAATTAAAACACTGTGTCTGTTCAGATTAAACAACGAAAAACCCCAAACCTAAACACCCCACATTACCAGAGGAAAACAAAGGCTGCAAATGTCATAAATAACACAGTGGTTCATGAATTATTCAAGCCAGAATATACTCATTTTTGTAAGGAGCTATCACAGCTAATTATAGTCTATTGCTATCGTTCTCTCCGAAGCTCTGGCATCGATCACTGCAGGACATGCCAAATATTTCACTAAAACAAAATATTGCACTCGATACTTTCTTGTTGATAAGCAGGTCTTTCCCTGACAGAGATCCCTGTTCTTCGGTGTGTTTTGTTCCTTAGGTTGTGGATAGTCAGAAATGGAAAAGGCCTTTCACTTAATGGACTCATTCATCCCTATTAGTCCAAGTGATCTCAACAGACCTTTTCCCCCTGCCCAACCTTGGTCTAATTGCCTTGGCAGAAAAGAGCTCACACTTCCACCATTCCAACAAAACAGAGAAGATCTTTATAGGATATACATATATATACTCAATATCCAGATTTATTTATTATTTTTTTTCAATCTGTTTGACTCCTCTTTAGAGAAGGCTTGCATCCTGGGATGGGAGGAGGATTTATGCACACTGTAGAGTAAAATCTAGCAGAACATGTGGCTTTCCTGTTGGGTTTTCTTTCAGATTTCTCCATGAGTTGCAAGATTGCTGGGTATGCATTAGGCTTTACAAGCTGTAGACTATTGGCAAGCAACAGATGTTGACTAGACATGAGCTTGGAACCAGAGAAGTTTAAGGAATGAGCTCCAGAAAGTCAGAAAATGTTGAATAACTGTTAGTAAAAGGAGTTTTAATTAAAATATTAACCATGAAATAGAGAAGAAAAAAAAGTAAAATTATATAATAAAAATACTTCGTGAGAGAATTGCAGAACCAGTATTATTTCTGCAAAACTGACAGACAACGAGGGCAATTACTGATGTCTTTGATGTCTTTAGAACTTTAAAGAGGCTGGAGAAGGTTAACAGATGGCCAGCCTGGTAGGGGTAAATCTTTCCCAAGCTCCAGATATTAAGCTGCAAGGAATTGAGGGTGTTATTTTACCTGCAAGTGGGAACCTCAGCATGGACATGAGTCCGGTGCCAGCAAAATGCTGCTCTAGGGTAGAAATCTCCTATTATCCAGTCTCTGACATAAGATTTACAGTATGTTGTATCATTGCAAACAGTTGTTGCTTGTCCTTGGTCAGACTAAATCTAACTTTCAGTCTGTTTTGAAATATGGTTCAATCTGATATTGTTGTATGGTAGAGGTGATAGTTTTTTCCTTCTATTTTCACTTATGTTTTTGATTCCTTTTCTTTTGACATCTCTTTTTGGCCTAGTTTTGGATAAAAGCCTGAATTTATAAGGCATAAAATTGATATTCCCAAAAATTACTGAGAAGTCTGCGAAAATCTATTATTATTATCATTACTATCTCATGCATAGCATTCTGTGCATGAATTTCCTACAAGATCTTTACATAAAGTGAAGGCTTTTTACGTGACCGTACAGTGCATCATGTGGGGTTGCTCCATGATTTCGTCTCTTAGACAGACCTGAAAGGTCTACTAAGAGTTAGAGAATTTTTCGTTTTGCTCCAAACTCCTCCAAGTGAAGGAAAAAGCCTCAGTCTACCTGCCTTGCTCTGAACGGTAGGCTTTGGACCAGTGGTGTGGTGTGTTCCACCTCTCATCCCCTTCCACCCATCCTCTTGCCTCCTGGACTTGAGTGCTGGCAGGAGATTCCCACATGGTTTTCTGCACGTGGACAATATATATATACATATATATATATATGTATATATGTTTGGCTCTTCTTATGAGCTTCTGATATAGCAGGTAGGCAGGTGTGATCTTGAGGGTAAGTGGGGGCCATCCTCACCTGAAAGAATAGAAATGGCCCCCTTGGCTTCCCCATCTCAATTCATTGAGTCCTTACTTACATTTTTTAAGTGGTGGGGGGATTAGGAGATAAACACAATTCATCAGATTCCTTCCAGATTTGAAGTCCAGTTATTTTAGGTTAAGAAGCCTGTTTATTTCATAGGCATATACTTGTAGTTGTTAGGAATAAAAGGAAAATATCCTCTAAAACCAGAGGAATGTTTTCCAGATGATTACAGACAAGAGAATCTGAACAGTGAGTGGCTTTTTTGGGTAGAGAAAAATCACTATACTGAAAGAAGAGGAAGAAAACTGCACATGCATTTTACATGAAGATGTTATTTGAGAACACGACAGCTATAATGAGAGAGAGATCATCTTGCTTGTGGCTGTACAGAGTGGAGGTCAGACAGCTCTGAATTAGCAGAGTCATTAATATTCTACTACAACATAAGGCTGGAAGGGACCTTCTAGGTCATCAAGCCAACCATGTCATATAATCCCTTTTGCAAAGAGCTGATGACATTGGAGGCTAAGCAGTGGAGAAAGTGCTTGTGGAGATACAAAATATTGGTCACTGACCAAGCAGTTAGAAAGTAAAGGTGAAGATTTTGTTAGGGGATGAAGGGAATTAGGTACCTGACCAAGATGTTTTGGAAATTGCCAGTGTTTCTAAACTAACTTCTGTCTTTCTTGCTGTGTTTGGGGGAGGGAGGCCTGACTCCTCACTAAGCTTCTTGCATTGCCTAACTTGATAAAAAGAGGGTAAATGTTGTGCTCCTCCATGGACCAGTGCAAGCTGCTGGATGCAGAGCAGAGAAGGACTGATCCTGCCTGCTCTCTAGTGCCCTCAGCTCTTCCTAAAAGTGGTGGTGATCGGCACTGTGGAGATCATCCCCTTCAGGGTTTTCTCGAGCTGTGAAGGACAGATAACCTTGACTGCTTCTGAAACATGGACACAGGAGAGTGTTATGGTGCAGCAAGAGCAGGGAATCGAGGTGTCAGGTTTTCTTCCTGGGAATCCCACTTGATTCATGTCTCAGCTTTGCCTGAGTAGAATTTTAATTGCTCTCTCCCTTTGTTCTCATCCATGTAACGTGCTAAGATAATTACATTTTTATGTCTCACAGGGATGTTGTGAGGTTTCTCTAACATTTATCAAGTGTTTGAAGAAGATCTTATGAAGGTAGAGTGTAAGTACCAGAAATTGCTAACAGTCTTGATGAAGATCCCTCCTTCGAGCAGCATAGACAAATTCAAGCTGGAACCATGGCAAACATTTTTAACAGCAAAATTAATTAAATGCTACAGCAGCTTCCCAAGGGAAGTGGTACATTTTCCATTGCTCAAAATCTGAAGTCAGAGCTGCCTGTCTTTCTGAAAGGCAGGCTTTAGCTTAACTGTAAGATATTTGGTTTGATGGTAGTTACGGCGATCCTGTGGAGTTACAAATGTGCCCCCCTGCTCCGTTTCTGAATGTTTTCATCTGGGAAGCAGGGAATCCCCAGCAGACTTTGCTGTCACTGACAGCTTCCCCAGGTCCCCTCCCCAGTGTCTTGTCCTTGCTTCTTCAACTAATTTTCAATCCACCTTGTAATACTAGCTCCTAAGTACCGTCATCATCTTATTTGGGGTCGTAATGGCAATTCTGAAAGCCACTGTGCTGTCACATCTTTCATAGTCTTAGACAGCAAACAGCTATCACTGCTTTTATTTGTTTGTTTTTGTTTGTTTATTTGTTTTGTTTTTCTAACACCTCTTTTCAGTAGGGGCTGTGTGTTGAAGAAATTCTATCTCATGTCAGGGACCATCCAAGTGACCCCACTGTCTAGTATGTTCAGTGCTAGAAATAAAATCAGAGCCCAAGTATCTGAAGTACCTGTGAAGGGGTTTTGTCACTATATCTACCTTCGCCCTCTTTTTCCTCATTCCACGTGTTGTTATGTTAACAGCGCAGAATTCTTTTTTTTCTGCTTATACATAGACTCACAACACCAGGTAAAAGAATGTTTTGGGAAATGAAGCTCTCCACTTCTCTCTGATCTCTGCCTGGCTGCATAGTCCTTCATATATTTATCAGGTTGGAAAGGACATAATCAAAACTGTTTTGCTTTCACCTTCCACATACTTTCACCATCCCTGTGATACTTGTATGGGACTTTAGACAAACTTCTATCTCAGAGTTATCACTTTGTGGGCAGTGGGATGAATCTAGGTTTGGGAAGACTGCATCTGGCGATGGATAGTATCCAACTGTGCCTTAACATGACGAGGTGTTTTGGTCCTATCTGGCTGTAGTATTTATGTGGAAGAATGTAGTGGATCCATTGACAAAAGTTCTTTGGTCCCATAAACCACAACTGCCACATCTACTGCATGCACAAGAAGTTGCAAAAATCTACACGTGGTGCTCTCTTCCTCTCTTTTAAAGAGTTTAGACTACCTTGTTGTGCCCTAGAGGCAAAAAATGTTCTGTTATCTAAAACATCCAAAATGCTGCTCAAAGTCCAAGCATGATTTACTGCTTATGGCAAATTTGCAAAGACAAGTTACAGCTACCAAACTGTAGTCAAGAATAGGGTTTGAATAACAAACTGATGGTTAGAGTTTACTAATACGATGGATGAAGCTAAATTTTAGGAAAGAACACATTTTGCAAACAACCACCAACCTATTCCTACTACTATTTTAAAGGGCTTTATAACTGGAACTCTGATGAAAAAGAGTTGAGAGGTGACCTTTGTGTTAGAAGGTGGGGAAAAGAAAAGCATTTCATTGAAAAGACCATGTTTGAAAAAAAATTATTTGATGGTGATGACACAGTAACTGCTACTGTAAATACAATTTTCTCTATTTTTAAAGAGCCATTTGGTTTCCAGACACACAATTCAACATTGCGCTAACTGGCAGCTTTGGTGTTTAAAAATGGATTGTGTCGAGACAATATTATACCCGGAGGCAAATGTGCTGGTAGGAAAGAGCTGTACAGGTTTATATTAGAGTGGCTGTCAGGAGGCAGGATAAGGGCAATCTTAGGTCTTGCCAACACACTAAGTTGGAGTTTGCAAAAGTCATCTTCTATCTTGTGGCTATATGGACTTTCAGAAATACTGGAGCTTGAAGGATGGACTCTTGTGTCTGTATTTCTATTATGTTCAGGCAAGTCTTGTGGGTGCTGAGCATTCTGGTTTTAGACTGGGATATTATTTTTTTATTTTTTTTTTTCTGTAAAAGTTTCCTAAAGTATACCAAATAAAAGTGTTTTAAGGATGCTTCAGGGCTATATTGCCTTCTCCCAGAACCTCCACCAGCAAAAGATAATTCCTCATTTTAAAAGCCCATTTTTCTGTGATGTGGTGCCAGATCTGTACATGGCTGTAGGTATTAAAGTACCTCTTGGACACCCAAATAGGTGATACGTACTTGTATGCATCTGACTCCCACGTTTTTAAAAACTGTCGTCATATTTCTCTCATTCATATATTGGTTGATTTTCAAAACACCTCTAAGTGAAGGGAGGTCCTTGCTGTTGGCCATGGAAGAGAATAGAAGACCCCCAAGGCTTCTCTTCAAAGAAACATTTAAAAGCCAGAAGGGAATGTGATGATCTACCATCTGTGTGGAGTAAACCAGAGAGCTTCACTCAACAGTTTCTGAAACAATCCTCTAACTCAGGCTGAGCAGGAGAATTAGATCCAGTCTCAGTTTAATATTTGCTAGAGACAAAGAAGCTGCTGCCCCTTCTGCAATTAGTTACTACAGTTTAGAGTAAACACACACACATAGTTTTTGATTTTCCTATTTGTGCTCCATATGATTCACAAATATTACGTTTTATCCATGAAAGGGGTAGGTGAAGATCTGAGGTGGCACATGTTGGCTTTGTGCCGACCTGGTTCTTCATATCACCTAGACAAAGGTTTATATTTTTTCCACTGCCAGCAGGGATGCTGGAAATACCCTTGCTATCTCTTTTCTTTGTCTATAGGCTTTTCTATTAGAAACAAAGCCACCTTCATCCCTTCTCTCCTTGGGCTCCCTCCAGCCATCTGCAGTTACTCTCTGCATCATAGACACTATTCCTTCCCTTGGGCAGCAAAAAGTGAGTTTTCTTCATTTTTTGGTGACATTTTTTACCTTCCTAAATGAGTGTTAAAGAAGGAAAGGAAAAGGGACCATATTCTTCACCTTTCTGATAGCCAGGACATGTTGAGCTGTTTCATGGCCTGTGAGGCTGTGAAGAAAGACTTTACAGAACTTTCTGGAGTAAAGATGTATTACACAGCCATCTGCACTCTCTGCAGAAGATATTCAGTGGCTTAGATGATCTTTACCAGACCTTTGTGCTGGGCTCTACCTCCAGTTTTTCCTCTTTAGAGCAGCCTGTCCACTCACTAATTTCTGGATTTGTGTATTTTGATCATCTCAAGTTTTTTTCTGACTGTTCTTTGTGACTGGCATGGACTGGCTGTCAGCAGTCTGCTTTCTTCCAACTGCTTCCTCTATGTTTTTTGCCCCTCAAAAGAGAAAAACAGATGATGCTAGGTGTGTGCCTGTTCATTTTGCTTTGAGACCAGTCCCCATCACAATATGCAGTAGGACATGCCATTTCCACATGGCTTTGCTGCCATGCAGGGCAAAGGACGTCTAATCTCCATCCATTACAGCAAAAAGAAGATTGTGCAGAATGCAGACTTGATGCTGGGAGACGGGAACCTTGTTAATTAAAATGTCAGTGACTCAAATCCCCTTAAGGTGAGAGAGCTGCATTTTTTTATTACCATTGCTGATAATGATACAGTCAGCTCGTACCTTGTAGAGGCAGAATGCATTTCATTTATCCTGACAAGGCCTGCCCACTTTGCATGCTTTCTCTGTGCAACATATAGGACTTTTCAAAAAATATCAGGATGTAAGGCTAGAGACAGAAAAGAAAGAGAAAATAAGAGGCAGTGGTTTTGGTTTTCCATCCTGTTAGGCTACCTCTGCTCTCTATCATTCTCCAAATCCTAAATATGATGTTGGAAGATAACATTGAGGGGAGGAACAGCCTCGAAGGAAATGGAAGTGAAGCCAGGCAGGAACAGAGGTGAAATTAGGAAAATGTTAAGATAACTAAAGTCCTAAGTCACTCTTTTTAAACCCATCCTGGGGAAACTATGGCTGGAATGGTCTGCTGAGAAACCTCACTCCTTAATCACCTCTTGCATAACCAGAGTTATTCTCTGCCCTGCTTCCACACTATTACCTGCAATGACTTTTGTAAACCTGCCCTCCTCTTTATAGAGGGTGGAGGAAAGGACTGTAAAAGGAGGACTTTAGAAAGCATCATGGAAGGGTTTAAAAGCTGTGGCTAAAACTGCACCCCACTTCATTAGGTACTTTGCAAATACATAAGGGCATCTCAATGACTTGTTTAGAGCAACAGGCCCTCACTAAAATTGTACTGATGGGATATTTTGCCTCTGCTATTTTGCCTCTGCTTTGCTGAAATCATGCAATGGACAACATGTTCACAGCTCCTTTAGGGTAGAAAGGGTTCAAAACGTTCTCCTTCCAGCTCGATAGCACAAGCAGGAGGCAACACTGCTTTCACAGCTCCTTAAGCACCTGCGAGATCCCAACGTAGCAGTAAGCATGTGCTCCAAAAGCCGCAGTGAGTGCAAGCTCAGCTTCGAGGTAATGGACCTTTTCAGGCCTTGAGACACACAATATTTCTGTCAGGACAGCATCTCTGAGTCAGGCTCTAGAGATTCTGATTCCACCTGGGAGTAGTTCTCATAAAGGCCAGCCAAGTCATTAACAGGCTATGACTAATTGCCTGCTGTAAGATGGGTGTGAAGCAACTTCCCTTTGAGACGGAGCTCAGCTTGAGCCCCGTTGCCAGTTCCTCATTTATCCAGGCTTTATCTGCTGTCTTGATGCTGTCACTCCTGGCAGTTTGGGTCAGAGGATGGACCAGGAGAAGGTCTGCTTTAAAGCCTCACCTTTCCATGACCTGTTCAACAGTGAGCCAGGTGGAGCAGGAGTGCCAGGTGAAGCAGAGAGCAGCGTCAGCCTTTACACACGCCTGCCGTTGCATCTCTGCACGTGCAAGGATCCCATTAGCATCGGCTCGGCGTTGCTAGGAGATGCCATTGTCTTGGGCTGCGCCAAACCGTGACTCAGCCGCTTGGAGAAGCGCCTTTTGCTCCGTGCGAGAGGAGGAAGCAGCTCCGGGATGGAGGGATGAGTCTGAGGAGCCGCGAGCGCCCTGCGAGGAAGGGGTGCTCCAGCCTGAGACGGGCTCCAGGGGTGTGCTGAGGAGCAAGAGCAAATTTTTAGGAGTTAAACCTCCCTGTTTTAGAAGCACCTAGATGTGTTTTAGCACTGGCACAACACAGAGCCATGAAGATAACCCATTAAGTCCTGTACAGAACAGCTCACGCTTTGGGAGCATCTCGGACATGTTAGCACAGCTTACCCAAGCAAGAATAAACCAGATCTAAGGCTAAACTACTCCTGGGCACTTTCTTGCTGTGCATTGTGCGGTGGATGCAGTGGAAGTACCTTCCACTGAAATTTAGTGGGATTATTATTATTGACTCTGGTTATTCAGGGGAAAAGGATCTATCCAATATTTAGTGTATTTTCTAGTGACTAGCTCTGTAAGGCTGTGACTTTGTAAAGCGAAGGAGGAGAGAAGGCAATATTGTCAAAACCCTCAAAATCTGAGATCTCATATGACTATTTACTCAGATTTTCTTAAAAAAAAAATCATATATCTGATTATCCTAATCTTAGGCTCTGCTATTAACCCCTTGTGTGCTAGACGTGTACAGTGTCACTGCTTCTGTTGGGTGACTAAGGCTTCAAGACACTGCTGCACTTTGAACAAATAACAATAAGCAGCGATTATTTCACTGGCATGGAGAACGGACTCTGGAAGGGAAGAGAATTAACATGAACTGATTTTTGCTCTCACACAAGAGTGTTTCTGACAGCAGGGCTCTCGTACACTGCCCAACGAGGAGCAGAAGCAGCAATCTGTGACTGCTCTGACCGATATTGCTAACCAGCATGGCATCCCAAATAGCTTTTCTTCCTTTTTTTTTTTTTTTTGGTAATGAATATGGCCTTGAAAAAAAAAATGCATTCACCAAGGAACAAATAATTGAATAAGTGAAAATAACTAATAAATGTGCTGAAATCCTGATCTCTCACTAGGGAAAAATACAAATTGTATCGGATCATTACCTGAAGCTGACTACTCACTAACTTCCACCTTGGGACTCACTTTTCAGTGTGGACAGACAAAACACAGGAAAATGAACACTTGGGCAGTGTTTTCTGGACTAGAATGGGTGGATAAAATGAGCTGTTGCTACAAATCTTGTCTTCTCGGTCTCCTCTGGTTCTTATTCACAGCTTGGTCTTAAATACAGGACATCAACAGGTTGGTCCAAAAACGTCTTGAGATCTTCCTGATAACAGAAAGAGGTTTCATTTTTTAATTTTTTTTTTATTATTATTTTCTTCTTCGTTTTTATTTATTTATTTATTTATTTTAGTGAATGTAATAATAGAAGGAATCCACTCTTTGTGACAGAATAACAGAGCCTAATTTTCCTGCTTCTGCATCACAGTTTGCTCTAGAAGAGATGCATATTCCCCGCAGCAGTGGAGCACCCTCTGCAGAAAGCCGCTGGTGTTTTTGGACTGCTGCCTCCTCTCCCTGCTGAAGGGTTTTTTTTGACTCCTGGCCTTTAATTTCTTCCTCTCGATGTGGGTTAGTTTCTGATGCATAGGGCTGCCGTGTGCAGGGATCTGCTCTTCCTGCTGAGTTGATGAGTGACGGTATTTAGGGTTTGGGATACTGATGGGTGACATTATTTAGGGTTTGGGATACCTGCGAAATATTTTGCTTGGGAGGCTGTTAGATTAGCATTAACTGTCAGACAAATGACAGAGGTCTTTCCATAATGGTCCTGACAGCATTCCTCTGGGTTCTTCATTTACATGACACCAACGTTAACACAAAGCAATTAAACCCTTGTGTATGTGATACACTCAGCTGCACTGCCTGCACCAACAGAAGCAAATCAGGCCTTTAGGCTATCTGAATTGAATAGAGATGTGAAGACGAGCTAGGTCCAAGAACAACCATCTCTAAAGAGGAACTAGAGGCCAGAGCATTACAATAGCTCTGACTTCTACAAATAGCTGCTTTATACCTGCTACTTTCCTTTTCTGCCTGAGACCTCCTTAAGGGGTGAAATGTCTTATGTGTCTGTCGCGGGGCTTTGTTCGGGATGAATCCTCCTCCCTCCCCAGCCTCCCCGAATGACTCAATAATTACTTTAACTGATTCAACGTTCCCCCTCAACCTCCAACCGCCCCCCTCGCCACCATTCAACTTCAACACAAGACCACACTGTTTCTCGGTTTCCAATGTGCCCAGAGCTATTCAAGCCACTTGTTCCTCTCTGAATGGAGCTGACAGAGCTGCTTTTGTACAGAGGCAATTTTGGATTTAATTGGAGGCTTTCTGGGGGCAGGGCTGGGGTGGAGGGGGGAGGGAATGGGGTCACTAGGTCAGTATTTAGGAAGGATCACCTCAAAGGAGAGTCCGAGGAGAAAAACGAGCGTGGGTTAGATGTTTGGGAAGAGGATTTGCGTCTGTGCGTGTACACAAGGGAAAAGCTCCCCATTTTCCAGAAACGATTACGATGCCTACTTGGCGTCAGGAAGCGAATCAGGTCAGGTCCAGGGCAGAGAGCTTTAACAGCCATTTTGAATCTATAATGACAGATCCCTGGGTCCTCTCTGCAAGGATCACAGAATAATTCAAGCTGTGGTGAAGGAGGTCTGATGTCGGAAAGGTCACTTGCTGCAGTCTGTCCCCTCGGGTCAGCCATTCGTCATGCACATTAAAGGAGCTTCACTAAACTCCCTTCTCCAGTTCTGCATCCCGCCCTGGAGATAAGTTCAGCTTCAGCCCTGTCCATACCACTTATGGGGCACAGCTCAGACCAGCTCTCTGAATGCACAAGAGGGGAAGACCTTTTTTTCTGGTGAGGAACACGATAAGTCATGCCATGCTTTGAAACAACGTAGTGTCATTATGCAGGGAGACCACGGGTGATAATCCCCATAAAAATTGGGCATCAGTGGGTAACGTAAAAACAGTGTGACCCTCCTGCTTCACTGTTTTATTTGGGCGTCCTCCTTTTCACATATGACTGAAGAATATAAGGTAAATTGGAAAGCAGTGGATTGATTTTGCTGCAGAAGAATATAATCTTGTATAATTTTGGTAGAGCTAGACCACAAAACAACAGAAAACAGAGATTCAGTAAAGATGCTCAAAGAGAAACTGATAAACTTTTTTTTTTTTTTTTTTTTTTTTTTTCAATTCAGAAGACAAATGCTCATGGCAGGAGATATACTAGGTAAGACTACTTTGGTTTAAAAAATTCCCCCCTCCCGGTCCCTGCTAATCCACCCCTTCCCACACCACCTGGAGGTCACCTCCCCTCAACAGAGGTGTTAACAGTCCTGCTCCCCAGTTCTCCTTTGTCTGAAAGCCATCAGAGTGATGGCTCTCAATTTGCTGACCTAGCTGACTTCATTTTTAAAGCAAATGGAAGCTCCACGAGAGGAGGTTGCCCTGTATCAGCAGCAGGACCATCTCCTCTTAAACTCCTCCGTCTGAATGACAAGTGTGGAGCTGACAGTGCCCTTGTACTGCCCTGAGACAGACACCTGCTGTGAGCGTGTGCTGGGGGGGGTGATACATAATTTAGGAGTAAAACAGCAATTGTGCTATTATCCCAAGGATGCACTTTAAAACCTGACATCCCCTGCCAGCTGCTCTGGGGAGGAGCAGACGGATGCTACCCAAGTGGGTTGACCAGAAGTGCCTGTTTTTTGTGGGGAAGCAGGGGAATGGCCTCAGCTGAGTGAGCAGAGGTGGTGAGAAGCTGTTTAGTCAAGCTTGTTGCACCTCTGAGAATTACATTTCCACCCAGCATCGCATCTTTTCTCTGTTTCTTTCACTTATGAGCCTCGGGCTGCACGTCCCTCTGGGATCCCTCCGATGCCATCTCACATCATACCTACAGGCCCCAGATCTCAGCATTCTCTGGGTGAGTGGGGAGAGGTGTTTAAGGATGTCAGAGACCTGTAGAGTTACATTTAAAGTCTGCAGCCTGCTAGACTCTTCTCTGGCAGCGTTACTCAAATTGAAGTAACACGGAGCTCAAGCAGCCTTTGCTCTTTTCCCCTTACCTGCTCAAAAGCAGACAAGGCTGACATTTATAAAGCATTAGCAAACCTGAGTATAGCATTAGATCTGCTGTCAGATCCATATAAGCGATTGTATTCCTCTCCACACAAGCTACACGGACTTAAACTGCTTGTCATCTGGGATGGCAGCAGGTAGGGATCTGTGACCTTCCCATGCAAGGTTGAGAAGAGGCAGAAAACATCTTCTGGCCCCTCTCAGCTTTTGGGAAAATGCAGGGGGAAGACTCTTCTTGGTATATTTCTGTCCCCAGGGAGGGCAAAGTTACTGTCCAAGCTCAGGATGCTGCAGCGTTTTAAGAACCACTCTGTGATGCTGGTTGCAAGAAAATAGGAGTGAGCTGTGTCAGGCAACGTTATCTTGGTATAGCTCTGCAGTGCCCCATGGAGCTCTGATTCCTCATGTTGCTGCTGGCAGAGGGAAGGACTTGCTGCACCAGGGGCATGGGTTTGGATGTGAGCCATCACAGCCAGGCTGCCACATTCTGCTTTAGTCTGATGGTGATGGCAGTTAATAGCCAGGTACCAGCCATGCTGAAGGTAATGAGTGAAGAATTAAACATGCCTGATCAAGGCTAGACACAGCAGGGGAAAGGACAGAAGTCTGCTCTCCTTCATCCCTGGAGCCAGACAACAGAGCAAACCTGAGTGTAGTGAAGCTGGCTGGGGAGGCAGGCCACATACGTCAGCACAGCAGTGCAGTGGAGGACTTTCAGCACAACTCCTGCCAAGCAGCATCCCATGATGCAGGCCACTTCTGCTGGTTTCAGCTTTGGCGTGATGAGATACAGCACTTCCCATCAACCTATGGGTTAAGCAGCTTTGGGCTGGGTTACTGGGACGGTAGGGCATGGCTACACACAGCAAGCAGTCTGCCCATGCTCAGGGTACTGCCAGCTGGGCTCTGCGCATCACAAAAAATTGTGAATTATGCTTCTCAGGCTTGCAGCTCTCATATCCCTGCTGGCTTTGGATGGAGAGCAAGGAAAGAAAGACAGTTGAGCATTTTTTCTCTAAATACCTTGTTTAGGGCTGCTTCAAAAACACGTAAGAGTTTGCTAGGTATCTGTAGGGCAGCCAAGAGAAACAGTGCTGATCCAAAAGCCTTATTAGATATTGAACCTCCTGAAATGGTTATGTTTAAAGAGAAACAATTCTATCATTAATAAATCTACCCAACACCTGGATTTTCAAAGCTAGAATGTTATCACCAGTATATATATCTCCACCTAGAATATAGACTGTCATAGCAAGTATAATTAACAGGCTTTCAGCACTTTGAAGGTGTTTTCTACTATCTATATTATATATATATGTATGTACCTTCTAAATATGAGTCCTACTATACCAAAGCATGACCCCAGCATTTCAGCTAATACTCTTTCACTCTGATGCCAAGATCTAATGTCCAGGCGTAAGTGTGAACAATCACCACGGCTACAATTGCTATTCCCCAGCACTGCTCCATCAGTATTTAATCTGCTGCTTTACAGAGCACCATAGGGGATCCCCAGAAAGGAAAGCAGCTGCAGCCAAGTTCTGCTCCAAAAAGTATTTCTGATTGAAATGCCTATTAATCCAGGCAATGGGCATTAAATGACGTAATAATAATGCTGGATAATAATGTACGTAATAATAATGCCCTTTTACCCAAGGCGGGATTCTTTTTTTTTTTTTTTTTTTTAATGCCTAGGATAGTTGTGTTGCTGTGAAAGAGGGCCCTACAGGAGTCTGAGAAATGTGTTCCAGGACTTTTTTTTTTCCCCACTTGAAGTGGCAGCTGTTAGCTTTTCTATTTTTTCTTAAGCCAAGTTAATGTATTTAATTTCTTAGACTGTTGCAGTAATTGGTTAGGTATACACTGATGACAGTCAACAGAATGTATTTTCAGTGCAAAAAGAGCCTGGAGCTCTGTGCCTGTCTTCCCAGCTATTTCCATTCAGACAGTTTAACTCTTTGAGCATGCAAAAAGAGAAGTGTCCTGCAAAGAAGGGCTTGCAAGATCTGCTAGGAAAATGGTTGGCTTAGCAGGAAGCTGCTGCTCACTTTTCAGGATTCCTGAAAAATTGAGATTAGCTTGAAAATCTTGCTCCATGTCCCTGTGCCCGAAGCCTTCGTCTGGAATGTGGATGAAATAACTTTGCCCTCTCTCATGGAGAGGTGGTGAATGCTCTTGTTTGACTTGCAAGAGCTCCTTCAGAGCTCAGATTGAGAGGTAAGAGGTAGTAGTTCTTCTTCTGAGGAAAAGCAGTCAATGAATCTTACGGGTCAGAGAAATAAAAGTTTTGCTCGTTCATCTTGACTCCATCTCATAATGTCGTTCCTGTCATGAGCATAGTCCACTGCAGTGGAGATTAGATAAGGTTAATGTGACTACAGCCAGAAGTGTGAAAGTAAGAGCTGCTCTGAGAAATCCTCCACAATTTTCTAAGCCATATCATCAATATGTCCCTCTATATTGGATATAGTTCCGGATTCTCCAACCCTGGAGCTGTTCAAGACCAGGCTGGATGGGGCTCTGAGCAACCTGGTCTGGTGGGAGGTGTCCCTGCCCATAGCAGCGGGGTTTGAATTAGATGATCTTGAAGGTCCCTTCCAACCCAAACCATTCTACGATTCTATAATATTCAGTTTTACTTCTTGCACTTCCTACTTTCCAACAGATGAGACTTGAGATGAGATGTCTGGTATTTCTCATGATTAAAAGATCCAGAATCCCATCCAGTATGTGATAGCCTGATTTTTTCTTCTCTTTTCTCTGATGACGAAGTCAAGAAGCTAAGTACGTGAGTTGGGATGATATCTGTGTAAACCCCTAGAATTTTATTGCTCAAGTCAAAACATTGCCAGAGAAGTTGTTGATGTTCCATCCCATATGCAAGCACAGTGTGAATGGGACTTTGAGCAACCTGGTCTAGTGGGAGGTGTCCCTGTCCATGGCAGGAGGGATAAAACTAGATGAGATTCTTAAGATCCCTCCCAACCCAAACTGTTCAATGATTCTGTGATATCAGAAAGCAGTTAACATCTCCATGTGTTGTCAGGGTGTACACTGTGATAACCTGCTCCCTCATCTTGGTAAGAGGCAGCACTGAGCCATAATACTAAGCTCTAGTCTTGGAAAGATTGGGTTTCTGACTCCAGTCCCTTCAGTGCACTCCACCTACTGAACGCTGTGATGCTATTAAAGCTGGGTTAACATTTTCATGTGACTGTTTTTTTTTTTTTTTTGAAACAAAATGAAAATAAAAAAAAAAAGAAAGGAAGAAAAAAAAAAAGTGCATTTGACTCATTGCTCCTTCCACAGTCCAGATCATATTAGGCCTGCAAGGTTATTTTTGACTGTATATAATGGACATTTTATTCGGGAGATGGATTCAGTACTTTTGTAAAATATGAAGAAAAATAGATGGCAATAAATTGCCAGGGAGCTGAAGTAATAAAGTATCTCATTGGACTATCTGGTCTGCAACTTGTTTTTCTCTGCTCAGGCTGGAAATAGGCAGTCTTGCCTCTTATCCTCCTTCTCTACACTCCCTTCACTTTCTTCTTAGACATGTTGATTCTTCTGCCTTCAGAAAGAAATTGCTGTTCCCTGAATTTGTTTTTATTTGTTTACCTTTTGTGATGGCATCACCTGACAATCTCCTTTCATCACCTGCCAACTCCTTTTATAAACTTACTCCTTAATCACTGCTCAGGCTTCTGATCAGCTTTTGCACAACCATTGCTTGGCTCCCAGTCCATCTGAAACCCACTGGCTTTAATAACAACACAGCATGACGGGAATATTTTTTTATAATGGTGTTTCCGATCCTGTGTTTTAAATGAACATAACACAAAGAGGCATGCCCCTTCCTTACCCAGGTGATGGAATTAAAATTGCAATTGTCCTGGAGAGATATTTTGTTCATGATCACATTTCCCAGCACACAGCAGATCCATCCCACAGGGTAGTGCACCTCACTGCTATGAAGGATGTCAATCTTAGGGATTTATTCCACCTACCAGACACCCATCCATGAGTGAATGTTCCTTCCACTTTCGGCTGTATTTGAAGACTCTCTCTGTAATGTCTCTAACTCTGCTCGTCCTTCTCCTCATTAGTTTGGTCCACTTCCCTGAATTTTTGCTTACTGCAGAACGAACTCCAATAAGCACATCTCTCTAACATGCCAACCAGTCACCTTCTGTTTTGCTCAGATACCAAGTGAATATGCACTGATTGTTTTCACTGGAGTTCTACATCTCAGATGTCTAGGAATCACATGGTTTTGCCAGGCAAGGCCTGATGGTGACCCATCTGGAGAATTTATTGGTGACCTCCCAATGGAGAGGTACATTTGGTCTGATGAGTCACGTCCTACTCCTCATTGACCTTGTTGTCTATATCATTACTGATTATAAGGGGAACCTACAGACTTTCATGGAAGCACCAACCTTGAAACAAACAGATATAGGTATGGAACAGGGTGCCTACTGTCTAAATCCATTAATCTCGGATTATTTAATATCCCTGATATTAGGAAGTGAGGGCTAAGAAAGCTCTGTGGCTCTCATACGTGCTGATCTTTTGATATAATCATACTTTCAAAATCATAATTTTTCCAAGATACTAAAGTACATACCATTTTGCAGTATCACTGGTTGTGAGATGAAGAACGGAGATAAATTAGACAATCTTTAGACCAATCTTTAGTATGCAGACCATAGCTGGAAGGACCTGAGAGGCTGATTATCTGCTGGTAGAGCTTGGTCCGTATTGGTCCAACGTACCTAGCCAATCCAAAAGCCTGAAATTCTTCTTCCAAGCATGTATGGAGATCAGACTGAGATATCTTCTCAGAGTAGTTTGGTGGGATCACTGTGGATGGAGGAATTGAAAACATAGCTGGATGCACACTCTTTGTGTTGACTCACTGTATGCCAACATGGGGTGCAAACACCGACCTGTGCCTATGGTGTTCTCACACCAGAATATTTTGGGACTCACATGACTCATGCCAAACCATGAAAGCAACAGATTTATGAGAAAGCACTCTGGCATTTGCTTATCAGCTTTTCCCAGGGCCAACTTTTCCTGATGCAGTTTAATATCATAAATGCCAGCTAGGTGCCAGGCGCATTTTCTGAGCATTTCCTCCTATTGCCAGTACTCTTCCCTCCAAGGCCATGCAGACTGCTGCTGATCACAGCTACTCTGTTGGATGAAATCTTAATGGTAATAACCTTTGGACTGTGAGATGAGGCAGCATAACTGCATTTCAAGTGCTTCATTGCTTTCCTGGAATTTCTTTGAGCAGGTTTTCTTCCCAGGCTTTCCTCTCATGGGGCAACTTTCAGCTGCTTGTTATATGAGAGCATCTACCTGAACTCCTGTGTTCTGGATGAAAGTTGAACATGTAACTTTTCAGTATATTTTCCTTAGTTCGGGATTTGAGTCACCTTTCTGAACCTTGTTCTTTGTTGTGCTTGGATAAACTGAGTGCTTGTGACTGGTTAGTTAACTCCAGACAGAGTTTTGACTACTGCATCTTTTATCAGCAAGAGATACAGAGGTGTCATTGCTTATTTATCATACATTTCTAGCATTTGTTTGCAATTTTGAAAGGATCCTCTCATTTTATAAGCATATGTAGGTATCCATCTTGATATATGGGTTTTGAGTCTGAGGACAAGCCCAAGAAGTTATCCAATGTAGTTCCGTCGCTGAGGAAATATAATTAACACTGCAAATAAACCACAGACATAATCTGATGGTTGAACCACAAAACTGGTTATTAAGGCACCGTGATTTTCCTTCTACCTCTCTTACTGAATAAGCAATATAGCCACAAGCAAGTCACCTTGTTCCCTACATGTTGTTTTATGTAAAATAGGATTAATGTTACTATATCTTGGATGTGCTGTGCAGGTGTGTTGTGATGCAAGAAGCCTCCCTGTATGTAATGACTCTTAGCTGAATTAGGCAAATAAGAAAAAACAGGAAACATGGTGCCAATTTTTAAACAAATAGTAACAGTTCACTGGGACAGCTTCACTAGAGATGAATGAACAGCATTTCATATGCAGGCTTTAATAATGTTGTAATACTTTCTTACACACCTAGTTTTGCTTCCATAGAAAAATCCTCAATTTATGGGTAAGGAAGCTGAGGCAAAGAAAAATTGGATTTGAAAATAAACACTATAGAAAAAATAGATCCCAGAGCTATGAGGAAAATGCATGTGTCTTGGGGCTCAGGTAGAGCCCTACCAATCTCTGGATCTCTTGGTTCAATTTCTGTTATTTCTGAAATACACACTATAACAGCCAGAAGTTCTGCGTAAATGTAATCTCTGAGGTCATCCCCATTTAGGAGATAAGAGAGATAAGGGTTCAACTAGCCTTAAAATCCAGCGTGGATGGTGGCTGGTCTTGTGGGTCACTTAAGAGTAATGTATCTTGCAGGAATAGCTCAGATAGACAGAGACACACCAGCAAACCATACAGCACCTCATGGATGATGAAGTAAAATAATTCAAGGCTCATTATGAAAGGAACCTGTATGGAAATCATCTTGGTTAAAAGCAGAATAAAAGAACAAAGGAATCAGCAAGTACCCAGAAAGGTCATGTAGGGCACCCTCCCTTGATATGATTAAATAGAGGAATAAGTGAATAAGTAATTATCTAATCATGGAGGGGGGGTAGGCAAATTCAGCATTAAACTACTACAGTAGGCAAGTTTTTCATTTGTGACCAAATGACCTCATATTTTTTCCATCTGCCTCTATTAAGCAGAGTCATTTTTTCCATCAGTGCAGTGGTGAAAAATTTCTCCAACTGTTCCAGAGAGAGAGGAGTAAATGGTTCCTTCTGGAGAGGGATAGCAAGAAATTAATGTCCTGACAAGTTCGTTACTAAAACCAGTAAGAATTTTTCTATTAATTTCAGGGAGTTGTGGGGGGAAGACAGAGCCCATGGCCAGAACAAGTTTGATCTTGCATCACTGAAAGCCATAGTCACTTTGCTGGTGAGTCAAAGAGAACAGTATCAGAAACTGAGATTGGGGAATAGCTCCTATCTCCACAGAGCATGTAGAGCCTCAACCACATGCACAAGAGGATGACCCATATCTCAGTGAATTGGGCCAGACATTGGTTTATCTGGAGCCCAGGCTGACAATGAACCCACTTTCACTCCTACACTTCCATGCTGTCATCTGTGTAGCAAAGTGCACTACTCCCAGCCTGCGTAGAGTGTTATGAGTCTGATTTTGTTAGCATTGGGGATCTTAAGGGAAATAACTGGTGTGATAGACCAGGAGCGCAACATAACATTGCTATGGAGAGGGCAGATAAAGCAGATACCAGAACAGAGAAAGTTGGACTTTGCAGACCTGCTCAGCACCCACATTTCATGAAACTTGTGTCATTCTGCTAGTAGCAACTGCTCCCTCCTGCAGAGCTTTTCATGTGAGACTTTAAAGCATTGCATGAGACACTCTAAGGAGGACTCAGTACCCCTCAGTGCATTTTTGTGTAGACAGTGCAGTGCAACCAGGGTACAGATCTAAGTGCCTTACCTGAGAGCACCCAGGACGTCAGACACCTAGCAATCAATAACTATCTCTGATCTCCCATCTTTCAACACAGTTTCCAATCTGTTAGCTTGTTCTGAAGAGAAATATCCATCCCGTTCACATTTCTTCGTCCACCCTGTTTCTGCTGGTAGAGATGAGAGCAGACTCTGGTCTAGGTCCACGTGGGTCCAGTGTAGAAAGGCTCATGGCCACCCATCCCAAATGTAGTAGCACATCATAGATCACTGCACTTCTGCAGAGCATCTCCAAAAGGTGTGGCGTTAGGAAGGTGCATGTGGACTTGGGGAGCTCTATTGTGATCCCTTGAAACTCATAAGACTTGTAAGACTAGCAGCACTCCCAGTAGTGCTCCCTTGTACTCAAAACATTCAAAACAGATCATTCTCAGGCAAGAGCAAAAAGTTCGTGCCAGAATACAAATTTCTTTCTATCAAAATATCTGTTGCAAAGACTCTGAATTGGTAAATTTGGTACTGTGCTGCTTGGCAGGAAGAAAGCACTACACAGAGGCAGCTCAGCCATTCATTTATTTACAGAATAATTGAGGGTTATTAACTAGTTAATTAATAAAGATTAGATGGAGTGGTGGGGGAGGGGACCTTGACATTAAAAAAGTTTGGCTGCAGTAGTAGCTGCTGTATTATAAAGGTTTGAAAACCAATGGAAGAACAGGAAACAAAGTCAAACTGATCAGTCACCGTCCCTGAGGGTGTTTAAGGAAAGGTTGGATGTGGTGCTTAGGGATATAGTGAAGTGCGTGATATTGGTGGTAAGGGGATGGTTGGACTAGGTGATCTTGGAGGTCTTTTCCAACCTTAATGACTCTGTGATTCTGTGATCAAGTAACAAAAGAGTAAGACAAGCAGGGACAGTCTCAGTAGGACAGCTCACTGTTTAAAAAAGGAAACAAGACCATACCCGTTAACCAGCTCCAGCTGGTGAATAAGATCACTGCCTCACCTTGCAGGTTGCAAGTGGAATGTGAATTGGGCTTCCCATCCCCAGGGCTAATTCTGGGCAAGCAGATGCTCAGCTGAGTTGAGAGATTAAGTCAGCGTGAACCAATAGACAGTACGTGGAGGAGAGACTTTCCAGACTATTCATAATAACTTGACTTTTCTCTCCTAGAGTCCTCTCCTCCACAGGATCACAAAGCATTACATAAACCACAGTTCGCTAAGTTTTTTGATGAAGGTTTTCCTTTCTTATTTTAAAGAGTGGGTAAGGGTTATTAGCTTTGTTCCAATGATGAGGAAACCGAGGCATAGAGAAGTCAATATACCTCTACCCACAAATCCCATTGAAAGCATCCCCTGACTGCTGAGAGCCATGCAACGAATTCTGGGAGACCTGCCAAGACAGCCCAGTGCCAGGATCAGTGACTCACAGCGTCGTGGGGGAATGAGAGATGATTTACACCAATGCAGTTCCAGCAGTCAGAGGCAGGTTGGGCTGATGCCATCAATGCAGACTGCACCAATGCACTACATCCGCTGCTGCCCCCGAAGATGGAGGCTGGTGGCAGAACTGCATATGAAATCAAAAACAGACCTTGAAACCACCATCATATGCTCATAACACCAAGGTGATGCAGTTTTTTGGTGAGCTAAATCTCTCCTAGGACATGGCTGTCATTCTCTTTTGACTATTTGGAGACTTATGTGCTGGTACCACTCTTTCTTTCTCTCTGCCTCCAGCACAGTTGCTGTTAAAACAGTAGTAAATCTTGTGTATGTACTGACTGTTGGAGAGAGTTAAAGCCCTTCATAACTTTATCAAGGAGCTCACAGTTAAGTCCTAACAGAATGCAAGTGTCTCATCCTGGGACAGAGAGACATCAGCTGGAGCTGTTTACTTACAGAAGATGAGTTTATTTTACCCCACTCCTACTGCACAGACAAATATTATAACAGTCTTTTAGGCCTGTCCTCTGACCTCTAAACCATCACACCACCTCTCTCTCGCACCCAATTCCCATCTCCATTTTTATCATACTAGTAGGGGAAGCATCCATTGCAACAGTCATTTCTGGAAAGAAGGAGCATACAAAAAGATACTTTATGGAAGTGAAATGTAACTGGCTGAACAGGTAAAGGGGATAGAGGAGCTCTGCTCATTGATGCCAGCAGTTCCCAAAGCTCCTGGGTGATATTTTAACTCTCTTACATTGAGTACATCAGGGCCGACTGCAGCATGTGATATCCACCAGTGTCCCCAGGATAAGCTAGCAGGTGAGGAAACTGAGCAGATACCGAAAGAGATCTCTGGGGGAATCTTCTATAATGCCTGTGAATGAGCATCCCTAGATTTTGTATAGGAGAGAGTGGCCAAAATCATGTGCTCTCCCTAAACAGTCTCCTATTGACATTGCTGGAAACAGAGTATTAGGCGTTTCTGGCAGAGCATTTTTCATGTGAAATCCCTTATGAGCTGGTGAACTCAAAGTTTATATTAAGACACTACTGATGAGGAATAATAATAATAATAATAATAATAATAATAATAAAAAGAAGATAATAATAATAATAATAATAATAAGTAAATAAAAGGATGGTATTTTTCCATTCTATAGAAGAGTAGAACAAAGGGAGATATGAGACTGGTTTGGTGTGGGATACGAGAGTATTGGGGGAACTGAGGCAAAGACAGAGGAAACAAAAGTAGTTTTCTGAACCTACAAAGCAAGAAATCATTGGCTTAGATTCCAGTGGGAAATATCTGTTAGATATGGCAGAGCTTTTCCTAGATAGATGTGTAATGATGCACTGTGCTGACAGGGTGGAGAGGCTTCTAAAATCAGTTTGGAAGGGTCATTGCTCAGGCACACTTTCTGTAGATGAAACAACTCAAGAGGTAGGAAGACAGAGCAGGTTCCTCCTGTGCTGCTGTCTATGTTTTAAGACTGTTTTTCTAACTCTGTTTTGTTTAAGGACATGGAAAGTTTGTCATGAACTCTCTGGTTCCCAAAATAACATTCCTATATTATATATGTTTCTCTTGTTGTCACAGCAAAGTAGCTCACATTGGTCATTCAGTCAGGATCATACCTCAAGAAATGGGTTGCCATTTACATGTGCTTTCCTCCAGTATTGTACTTTTTTTTTTTTTTTTTTTTTGCAGTAGTTTTAAACACACAGAGAAAGAAGAACCCCCTTTAATAAAACATAGAAGAAGCACTTTTTTCAGGGTAAACTCCAGGTGTTGATTGGTTATTGATTTTCAGGGAGCTAGTGATTTCCTGAAATAGCCCCTTGCTTGTCCTAGACCCTACAGAAGGAAGAAAAAGCTAATAAAAGCAATTCTATGGTGGGAGATGTTGATACGGATTATAACTGGTCTTCATCACCAGTTGATCGACCGGTTTGTTAGATCATTAATCGCCCTTGGCTTTGATCTGGGCCATTAAATAACAGACTTGTCATTAGCTGTTGGAAAGTGACCAGCTCTTTCTTAGGATTATTGCACTGAGCAATCAGGGCTGTTAAAGCCCAGAGGGGGTGAGGCAGGACTCTCCAGAGCACCGTTTGCTTGGTTCATTGGTGCTGGATGAACGTCATACCAGGCTGTTCCTTTTGCAGGGGTCAACAGCTATCTGGGATGCTGGGGCATGTTGTTTTCTTCTTTCCTTGAATTGCCAAAGAGAGATAGTGCCTCACTGCAAGGAAGGAAATTTTCTCTCTCTCTGGTACCTTGTTAACAAATCATGGGCTAGTTTGAAATGACTTTGCTTGGTTGATATTTTAGAGCTTTCCTGGTTTATAAGAGTAGAAGATCTTTGCTTGGAAGCTTGTTTTCATGTCTACAAAAGATGTAGGACTGAAAGCTGTGGAGATTGAAATACGCAGTGTAAGCAGAAAGAAACTGGACTCCATCCATCCTTCCTCAGTGGTGTCTCTCAGACCAGATTTCAGATGGCAGAGGAGAAGTCTCTCAGTTTCACTGAAGAATATCATCAATAGGGTCGTTAGTGCTCATCTGCCCTGGAATTTCTGAGGTGTACACAGCAACCTGGTAAGAAAATGAGGAAGGGCCAAAAAATTCAGCAGGAAGCCATGAAATGGAAATTTCCTTTTCTCATGACTGATCCAAACAGAAACTTTTTTTTTTTTTTTTTTTTTTTTTTCCTTATTGGTCCAAAAAGGATTCAAGCCAGTCCTCTAGAAATGAAATTGCCCATTTTTCATTCCAAGTTCCCCTGAGCCAAATTCCCACCATGGTACTTTGCCAGGACACCAAGAGCTTGAGCTGTTCTATCTCAGCTTTCCCAGGAAAGCAGATCTTGATGTAAATAGGTTCTCCCAGAAGAACAACCCTGCATCTTTCCAGCACTGTGAAAAAAACTCTCCTCCTTTTTGGTGAAGAAATTAACCAGGAGGCAAAAACAAACAGAATTAATGCAAGCTCCAACAAACAAAATTAAACAAAAGTGCCAGCACCGTTTTATTTTACAAACATTATTGATGGAAAATTCTGCTCTAGCTCAAGACCTGGGAATTCAATTCTACCGTCACTCTGGACCCTTTGCTTGCCTCCCCTCCCTTCTTTCCTCCCCAGGAATTCAATCATGTCAACGTCCTACTGCTGGCAAGGGAGAAATGGAAAGGAAGAATACATCATTTTTAGAGTCTGTGTCTCCCAGACAAATTGTGGCCCTCAAGTCATGTTATTATGAAATCCTTAATAACAATAGTAGCAACAACTAGAAAAGGAGGGAGGACTTATGTCTGTATGCAGCATACGCTGCAACACAATTCTTTTCTGTAGAGCATCATTTGTGCTAATGCATCCCAGAGAAGCTTCATATCTGATTATGGGCTGTGGAGAGAAATGCAAGAAAGCTCCCTGGAAGATAACTGCTTGGGGCTGCAATCTTTCAGAGTTCATCAGCTAGGCAATGAGTTGAGGCTGATCTACAGTTCAGCTAGGAGTCCTCTGAGGCAGGAAGAAAAGTGGGGCTGATGTTTGGGCAGGTGATGTTCCGTTTTCTTCAACTTCATATTCAGTCAGATTTTCATAGCTACTGTCACTTTTCTTCATTTCCTTGTCTGTCTTGCTTGAATATTTACAGCTGTAACAGTAAAATGCATGGTCCAGACAGTTTTGATCACTAAAGACATACTGGACATTTGAAAGGGGTAAGGATAGGGTGTGTGATGTGTAAACTAGGTTATGGATGCTGTAGCCAGTAGCAGCATCCTTGCACTCTCAGAAGGAATTTTTCTCTGATTTCTTGCCTCAGTTCTGGAAAGAGAGTTGAAACCCTTTAAATAAGGCAGTTAGGTCATGGATCTGCACTGGATCACTTTAACATCACCAGGGATTTGGGGATGTCTCAATAGCACAAATCTTGGCTCAGGAGAAAGTCCAGTTCAGGAGTGTTGGACAGATCTGGCCTCAATCTGAACTCCTTGAAAAACACCTACTCCCTGCAGAGGGATGCCCTGAGGCCTTCAGAAGGATGCTCCTTAGTGTTAACCGTGTGCTAAGATTTTTTTATCCCATTGATATTCTTAGTGACCCTATTCTCCATCTGTTCTTCATGTCGTTCTCCAAATTGATTCACCTTATGATCTTTCACTCCCAGAGATTGCCTCCTGATTTTTTTTCTCCAGCTTCCATCTGTACTTTTGCCAAATCTCCTTCCTGCCACCAACCAGTCTTTGATTTCCTCTTCCAAACATTGCTTTCACCATACACCATGACCTGACAGCATAAATGAGCACCAGGGATCCACAACAAGAGTCATGTTTTACAGACCTTCCTTTAAACAAACATAGTGTTAGGGGTCTTAACATGTAGTATTCCCCCTTCTTCAGGTACCATGTCTCTAAAATGTGTCTTTTTTCACCTCTGGGGATTGGTCAGTAAGTATGAATTTTAACCTAGAGTTTTAAATATGCCATTCCTTATAACTCAAAGAACTCTTCTAACAATAGCATATGTTATACCTGTTTAACTGTATTTATCTGTATACAGACATAGGTTTGCGCAGCCATGAATCCCAGGAGTATTAAAGGATCCAGACTCTTCTTAGCTGATAATTTATTGAAGCAGCATCTTAGCATAATGCCATGCCTTGTACAGTTATTGGTTCTGGCAAGGTTTTCTTCGTAATAGTTTGATCTGCTTTCTATTGAACAAGAATGGAATTGACTGTAGGACAGCAGTGTATTTTCTGAGCGCACCATCTCACACTCTGAGTATCCCAGAGCACTCAAAAAAGTAATGAGTTAGTCTGGCCACACGGTGACTGTGGAAGGAAACAAGTGCCAGCTCAGATAGGCATAAGCATTACACATTTGGGAATTGTTACCTTATTTTTATTCTTATTTTTTGCACGTGCCAGTGTTAAGCATCTACCTGTGCCTTTTTGTGATGAGGTGCCATGGCAGCGTAGCCCTCTCTGACCAGGATTCCCACCAGAGACGGGCAGCAGGATCCTGCCTGTGCTGTTTTCCCTGCAGGGTGCACATCGGCTTTTCTCCCTCCCCTCTTTCACTTGTGCTGCAATGCAGTGTCAGCGTTGGTTGCAAGCCCAAGCCCTAGCACAGACTCTGACTCTGCCACAGTCTCCTGGCTCTGGGGAGAAGCCTGAAAACACTTGGCCCCTCTCTCGTAGCTGCTGCAGTCTGCCTGCATGCTCTGGACGAGAAGGCAGAGCTGGGGCTGCAGGGCAGGTTAAGGGCTCATTTGCTTTGCACGTCCGCAGGGCTTCTGCTGGGCCAGGTGAGAAAGAGCAAAAGTCAAATCGGCAGTAGCAGTGTTGCACCAGGCTCCCTGTCAATGTATCCTGTCTGGTTTGTTGGAAAGGGAAAAAAATAAAATTAAAATAAAATCTTCTGTTGCTGGTGTTACTCCTTGCAGCTTAGAGGAACAATGTGTTTTCCTGGAGGGTATGGCATCACCTACCCTGAACTTTTGCTTTGAGTCTGAGCCTGGAATTAGCTCAAGATTTTCAAAAAGAAATTCAAGTGGAGATGCCAGGCTTGAACACCTCTGCAGTGGCAGGCATTGGGCCATCATTCTGAGCTCATTGCTTACGCCACTCTGCTTGTCTCAGGTTTCCTCCAAATGTTGCGAAAATTCACAAACTCTGGAGACAACTCAGTAGCTCCAGACTGAGCATCTTGCCATGTCCAGTACATGATCTGCACAACTGTATGGTTTATGACACAAACTGACCAGAGCCCACACTGCATCTATCAGGCACAGGATCCCACCAGGGGATCCTGAACCTGGGGACCAGGCTGGAGGCTTTGCAGAATGTAGATCTAAGCTCCTTGGGTCAAAACCCTCTATGGTCCCTCACCTTGCAACACTGCTGTTCCCTCAGAGAAATGAGAGGGCTGAATGCTGGATGTGACTCTGAGAGCACAAAAACTCATTAACACCCATACTGGGTGAGACTCATGGACTATGCAGCTAGTGCCAATAGCAGATGCCTATGAGAAGAGCAAAGCAAAGAGGAGTAAGCATAAATTGTTCCTAACCTTGACACACACTCCTTACTTTCAGAATTCACTGAATTAAGGATTTTGACTGTGTTTTATGTTTTTCTCCTGATCTGGGACCTGCCTAAGCAAGCATATTCTGCAGCCATTGATAAATTCTTCACCTGTGAATCTGTTCGTCCCTCCGGGAGCCCACCAGAATATTTGGCCTCAGAGCAAGCCATGACAATCAGTCACACTGTTTAACCACACTGCTCAGTCAGATCAAGCTACCTGTTTGCCAAGTAACTCTCATATCATTTTGGGGGTATGTATTAAAATATATATATATATAAAAAATGTGAGACCTCCATGTTCAGCCTGATTTCAGCTGAGACTGGATCATGCCCTCATGCAAGTAATGAACAAGAGGGAGAAGTATTCATGAGAAATTGGACAAAGTGTTTTGACCAGTAACCACTGGCCTACAAACGACAGGAACTGGGAACAGAAATTCCATTATTTCTTGTAAACATTAAGACAAAAATAGAAAAAAAAAAAAATCAAAGGTAAAGGAGTTCTGTTAAACTGCTTGTTGCCATAGCTACTGTATTATCCAGAGTATCCAGGAGGCACACAAGGATTTCATTCTCTTCCCAACTTTTTCACTGATTTTTATATATATATATATATAACTTTTATTTTTATTTTTAATGAATAGGAATTAAGAGAGGAAATTTAGGAAGGGGAGACACTAATTGTTCTTCCTGATGCATTAAGCACAAAAAAGCTTTGAGACTGCTGTGAAGATAATTGTCTGCTGTCATCTGTGAGTTGTCCCAACCTTTTCTTGTTTCTGAGACAAATAACTTTACTCTCTTTAGAGAGAGGAAGATCCCTACAGTGGAAGATCTTCCATTATCACTAACATCAGAAGAACCCAGGGGTTCTCATAGCTTTGCATCTTGAGGAAGGTGTGATCGATATGAATAACCCTCTTTTGCTTGCTCTCTGGGTAGACAGCTGTCCAGAATCAAGTGGGATTTTGGGGAGAGAATGAAGAATTAGAACAATATTCATTTTCCACACTAAAGACTCATTGTATTTTCAAATACAGAGAAAGGAGAGCTCCTAAAGAGCTTACAGAAAATGCTAAACTGAGGATGAAGATACGTCTTCTGGTATTACATCTTTCTATTACAGTATCTATTACATATTTTTTGTGTGACAGTGATTTGGAGATGCCAGAGACATGAAAGGTTCAGGAAGGCTACTCAGCAATGTTGCTCTTTATAGTTAATTTTCCAACACTAAGACAGGTTTAGGTTGAAATGAATTGATTAATGCTGAATCCTCTTCTCTTGGGAGGCTGTGCAATATTACACAATACTATAATCTTTTAAAATTATGAGAACAGTGTCTCCCTAATCTCATTGTTATTGGCCAACACAAATAATAGGAAAAAAAAAGTGTAATTACAGTGGAATTATATTGCAATTAAAATGTAATTACACTGCATTTTTTCTGCTCAATCAATAATTATTTCTGTTGATATAATAAGAACATTAACTGCATGAGTGAATGGTTTGTGTTAGCTCTCATGTCCCCTTGTCACCTGAATTTAATGTACACCACGGCAATGAGATTTACAGTAGTTATTTTCAGGGACACTATAAACCCTCCAGTCACTTATTTTGCAAGATGCAAGGATACGTGTGCACATGTGTGTGTGTGTGCATGTGTATATACCTAAAATACTACCACATGTAACATGTCCTATAATTACCAATTCTATTATTACATTGTCATGCAATTATATTGCAATAATAATATGTATTGTAATGGAGTATAATTATATTACATTTGTATTTGTGGTATTAAAGTGTGTCAGAGAACATACTTATCATAATTACACTGCAATTGCTCTTTAACAAGAGTGGAATTAAAGTCATCATATTATGAAATATGACAGTGTTATCTTTATACGTTATTTGTGTTAAAGTACAGCTTAGAGGGCCTTTTAATTGGTATCTGCTTAAGAAGATAGCAATCTTCCACTGGTAGTAGGGAAAAGACCTAGACTGAGCACTAGTAGAGGATTCTGGCTCAACAATATTTTTGGCTCGGGGTCTGGATCCCTATTTTGAAGTCCAGGTTCTGTCTTCCCATGAAGAGTCCTCACTGAGCAGTGCTGCTGTTGAATCTGTCCATGGAAACTTGTATCCATCATTTCCAAAATGCCACCCTGCTTCAGATGGCCATTTCTTTCTGTGGACTGCTCAATGAGCCCAGAGTGGCTGGCTCAGATTTGCATCTCTGCCTTTTAGTCAGCTAAGGATAGTTCAAGCTAATTCTTTATTTGTATCTTCCAGCTGGTCCTGCCTACATCTTAGACATGTGGTTAGAGCATTATATCACTTTTCAGCCAGACTGGGTTAAAAACCCACCTTTTCCCATATTTTGGGACAACTTATGCGCTTTTTCTTAAACAGGCTTCCAATAAAATGCACAGGTTTTAGAGGACTTTTTATACATTCTAGTTCAACCCACAGGTTATACTGGCACAATCTGCTTTATTTTCTCATTCTGGTTCTGGGATCTTCCTGAATCTTCCCCTGGGTCACTCAGCCTGGTGAAAGCATCTTGTAGTTGAGGTGAGAGCACTGAGTAAGGAGGTAGAGATGCAAGCACACATCTTCTGCAGCACCCCAGCCACAGGGATAGTGATCCCAGGCAGGGACAAGGTCATGGCATGCTGCAGGTTCACCTCCCAGATCACATCAAAGCCCTCTGCCTTCTGTCAGATGTGGCCATTAGACCTTCATATCAAGTGAGGCTGAACTGGAGATCCTGAAGTGCCAAACAAGATTTCCTGTCCAAAATCTGGTCACTGCTCAATGGAGCCAATGAACTATGCAATGCTTCAGCTGCCTTAACAAACCAGTGCCAAAGAGGCTGAGATTGAAGCAACCATTCCTGATCTCATTAGCAAACATGTTTGCAGATGTGTGGGCTTTACTCAGGTCAAAGTGTAGAGGTGTCTTATCGAATTGACATTGTCAATGCAGTTTGTCCTCTGAATTAAAATGTGTTTCTTGAGAAATGTATGCACTCTTATGCCTCGATCTGCCAAAGGCAGAAACAAACAACCTGAACGAACATTTCCTTTCTGCAGTATTTATGATTCACCAAAACAATTGCTCTTGGCAATTTTGCAAAGCAGGAACTTTATTTCAGTAAAAATTAGTTGGACAAATATACTGCAATGTAGGCTTGGACAAGAATGTGTCTGAGTGTGTGGGCTTCTTACAGGATATTCAAGGAGCTCCAAGCAGAGGAGGATGAATCAGGATGAATGAGCGAGAGAAAAATCAAGAAGATGCATAAAGAAGATCTTTACAGCTGCATGAAAACAATATATAGGCATTGAACTCAGGAATAAAGAGACAGATTCCTGGCCCCACTGACGTCAGCGAGGCTTTATAGATTCAGTGAATAACTTTGGATTTATAATAAAACATGGGTGGTGCTTATTTCCTAAGAAAATAGCTACCAACTGTACAAGTTGGTTCCCACACTGCTTGAGTTCAGTCTCTAAATTCAACTGATTATCAGAGACCTCCAGAGACATGATGGCCTGAAGGTATTAACTCTGCAGTTGCTGACCGTCTTCATGCCATCTCCTTTCCTCTTTTCATGTCCTGCATCTATAGTTTTGCCTGCTATAAAGTTTTTTGTTGTTGTTGTTTTTTCCTTTTCCTTTTTTAACCATCTTTCTGAGCTTTTTGGAGTTATCCAAAAAAATCATCATCATTCGAATCACCTGCAAAATGCTGCCAAGTGTACTGCAGGGGGTCAGCAGTTCATATGGACATGAAGAGAGGGAGAGGATAACTGAATGAACCTTCTGACAGGGTTTGGCTAAGTTGGTAAAATGAGGTTTCTATCCTGCTCTAAATATTCTGAGCAGTTCAGAAGAGGTGCAGGTCATGTTCAGGGTGATGCATCACTGGACTCAACCTGTGAACACAAAGTAGAGATGTGAGATCCCTGTGATAGGTGGGAGAGTTGATATATGTAGGAATGTTTCAAGCATAACTTGATTTTTTGACTTCTGAAATTTCCACTTTCCATTCATCTGTCTCCCCTACCATTATGGTACATGTGTTTATCAGAGGGCTGGGACACTTTTCCAATTTGCTTTTCTGGACTCTTATTTCATCAAGCTCCTTTTTGAGCCCATAAAGTGAGGCATCACTTCTGCTGATAGTTGGTTTTGGGGTTGTTTGGTTTGTGGGATTATTATTTTTTAATTATTATTATTAATCAATCAGAACTCATAAATCATAATCTCAAGAAGCGCTAATGTTTTTTGCATGCCTTTGAGTCTCCTTATCCATAGTGCTAACTGGAGACCGGAGGCATTTCCAATGAAGTGCACAGGGCTTGTATAACTGTATTTTCTTGCTGAAACTTTGTTCTGCTGTAAGATTTCCTGCTGACTTGTACCTTTATTACCTGGGTTACACAATAAGCTTCAAGATTGCCAGAATGGCAAGGACTGAAGAAGAGCAATGTAGCAGTATTAGCTGTTTACCACAATCCATGTCCAGGATTGCTCTGCTTTCTCTGCAGCAGGTGAGATAGCAAGAAAACAAATAAGAATTTCACCCAGTGCCATTAGGAGCGAGTGGGTGGACAGGACCATTTTCACCAGGGTCCCTCCGACTAGCATGGACCCGAAACAGCACCGTTTCTGCTCAAAATAGCACGCCACAGGCAGAGACATTTTGTTTTTGTTAAAAGCAAACAGAGTTGCTAAGAAACGAATATTGCAGAGACGGAAATCCACAAAAGGTTTGACAGTTACCGAACAGTGCCTGCTAGATGGAGTGTCTTAGCAAATACGGCCATACGGACAGCAGAGAGGAGCCAGCCAATTCCCTGGCCGTGCATGATTCTTCCAGCAAGAAGTCCATCGGTCACTTCTTTCCTCCTTGCCTCCATCGTGCATGTTGCTGATGGGGTCTGACAGACCAGAGGTGTCAGAGGGGCAAGGCACAAAAAGACCAGAGGATTTGCTAAGCTGGGAAGACTGAGTAGATAGAAGGCTTTGAAGGACATGACCTCCAGCATTTCTGTCTGCCAAGGCTGGGAGCAGTGAAGAAGATCAGTGAGTTCTTACACTTCTTCTCATCTCTACTCCTGAAGGAAAGGCTTTGGAAACTATTCCTTAGCACCTTTTTGAGTAGAGTCCCAAGGACAAGTCATGAAGTTGGGAGTGTGTCAGAGATGACTGTCTCTTAGAGCCTGGTCACGGTGATTGACCCATGATGAAGGGCCGTGACCCTCTTGTTACCAACGTTCCCAGGGGGTGGGAATTCCTCCCTGTCTTTAGGTAACTGTGGAGCCTCTGGGGACAGTGGTGACCTGTGGCTATACAGGCTTCTATGCTTTCACCTCCACTATGTCCCACATCAGGCAGGCAAATTTTAGCTCCCCTAATTTCATATGTTAGGAGAAGAAATCTTACGTAACTTTCTTATCAGATGATGACTGACACACGGAAGGTACCCAAAGATGCTGCATTTCAGTCTGTGTGTGACTACGTGCATGGGGATTCTCCTTGAAGGACACCTAGAAAGCAGCACGGATGGAAAAGACTGCTGAAGTCTGAGATGCTCAAGGGATAACATGATGCTTGATTTAAACCTTGAGAATCCAGAGGTGAGCACTACCTGGAATAACTCAGGAGCCATCTCTGTGTGCAGTGGTGTTATTGTTAGTTATGTTATTCAGGACGGTGGGCTCAGAAAAAAAAAAAAAAAAAGAAATATTAAAATAGAAGATAAAAGCAAAGCAAACTAAGGCTGAGCCAATCTGATTAATAAAGGATGCCAGGAGTTGGTGTTAATTTGTGTCTGATTTAAAGTGCCTGGTGGGTGGAGAGAGAACAGCCCACAAGAAGCAGCTGGGCTCCTTTTCCATCCCCCAGCCCTGCTGTTGGTGCGGCATGGTGGGGGAAAGAGGAGCACACAATCAGGCGATTCATCCCCACGCTGTCGCACTTTCCAAAGGCAAAGGAGAAGAAGAGAAAGGGGGAGAGGGAGAGAGAAAAAAAAACGCAATCCAGTTCTCATGAAAAGCACCGGCAGCAAATGTGATGCTTCTGCTTGTCTAACCAGGGTCAACCCATCCCATCGACACTTACCAGCCCTGAGATGTTGCTGGGTAGCCATGATGAAAAGGAGGAGCTGGACTAATGCTCTTCCTTGTCTGGTTGCTGGGGTCAGGCATGCTGAGTGATGGAAAGCCCTAATCAGCCATGGTGGAGCTGGCAGTACTCACCACCTCCTCCTGAGGCCAAAGTTCCTAATTTGTTTGCAGAGCTGGGTGAGATGGAGACAAGCTCCCCCAGTGACTGCCACTTGCTGGAGGAGTGAGGGGGAAAGTGTTGATGAGATCTTTCATATTACAGCATCCATGGTCCATCTCTTGAGCACCTAATGAGGAGCTTCTCAAAGCAAGTGGGCTGAGGTATAAATCTCTAGGTGTGACCTCATTCTGATTTACTGACCATTAAGAACTACAGACAGAAATCCTGTCTCCAGCAGAAGACAGCTCTGGCCAAAAGGGAGCCATGGAAAGATGCAGGGACCCTTTTCCAGACCAGAGGTAAAGGTGGGAGTATCAACCAGCTGGCTGCTTTACCCTCAGGTCTGAGCCACCAAAAGTGGTACCTGGATTTGCTCCCTATGGAAAGGTCTCCATCAGATCTTCCAATGAAATACTGAAGGACAAGCCCTTTGCTATTCATATCCATTCACTCTTTCTGGGGCTATGCCTATCCTTGTAAATAAACAAGGGATTAAAGGTAAACATGAGCACGGTCCCGTGATCATCCAGACCATTTAATTACTTGCAAGCTCCCTGGTGCAGCTTTGGCCCGAGACCGTGCCAGGGCACAGTCTGGTAGATGGCTGAGCCAAGGGACTCTCTCCTGCAGGTCTGTGGGATGAGGCCAGCCCATTTTGCAGAGGAGGAGAGCTGAGGTGTGTGGCTCCAAGCTGTGTCATGCTTGGCCCCAGAGCCAGAGAACAGTCCCTGAACTGTTTTGTTCGGCAGCGTAGACGTAGCCCGTGGAGACAGACAGTAAAAGGGCAAATTAGCATTTAGTTGGCATATGAATTTCTGTTCTTCAGGAACAAAAGAAGGGCCATCTGCTCATTGTGTCTCGCTCTCCACCAACCTGTGCTGGATTTCAGCCCATCACTGAATGGGGAGGCAGGACGGACCCTCCTGGGAGTGTCCTGGGAGATGGAGGATACCCACCTTGCCCCACTGTGTTGGCCAACCTATCTTCTGGGCAAAAAAAAAAAAAAAAAAGCAGTGATCCCCATCCCCTGGCACGTTCCTGGAAGGTCTTTTTTTCTCTCCTGTAATTCCTGCCTTAGCGAGGCTGATTCCTGAGCTGCACACGTGGGTTTGTCGTTGCGGTGTGCCGGGGAACACCTGGCTCTTTGCGTGCGGGTGAGTTATGGTGAGGTTTCTCTAAGCAGGTGCTGGGCTGGAAGCAGAACGAGCAGTCTCAACATCACTCAGGGGGAAACTGGAAGCAGAATTGCCTGCATGTGGCTTTGAAGCTGTGGTCCATTTAGCAGTGTGTTAGATAGGAACCTAAATATAGTCCTGTCTGCCAATGTCCTCAGCCAGAAAGGAAAGCCCATACAAATGAAGAAGCATGTGAAAATCACAGGCTCTGCTGTCATCCCGGTGATGAGGCACCACCTGAGCCCTTCTCAGAATAAATATAAGCCTTCCTCCTTCAATCCTTCATCTTCATCAAGGCTGCCCACAGAGAGCTGACCAACACCGGCCCCAAACCAGCCCATTCCCGATGCTGTACAAATCACTCCATAGCATCCTCCACCATTTCTTGTGATTAAATAAAGCTTGGGGAAGTGCCTCCTGATAACCACCATGCTTGCCCCTCACTACTAAGCCATCCTCCCTCCCAGCTCCCTTTGCTCAAGGGTTCCTGGAGAGAAAGACTGAAAATGGGAAAAGTTTACATCTGGCTTATTTATGTAAATCCCGAACGGCTTGTGGTGCGGCTGATAGATGAGATGCAAGGAATAAAGTGGCTCATTAGTGCCTCTGCCATGATTGCTTCCCTTTGCCTGCCTGTGTGGCTACAGGCTTTTTAGGGTTTGTTGCAGGGAGCCTGGAAGGCAGCCCCTGCCCTGAGGAGCCTGCAGTGATGGGGGCGGTCTCCAGGGAACAGGGTAGGCGGGTGCCCCGTGCTCCACAGTGTGGTGAGCTCAGGTAGCTGAGACCCCTACACCTCTCCCTTATAAATGCTGGAATGGTTATTTAGGGAAGGAGGAATGTCCCATGCAAGTCTGCATGCACATGAAAAGATAAGTTTTCCCCCAGCTGCCCCTTCTGATCTCCTAGGAAGAGTAGGAGACATTTCTGGGACCAGCACTTGCATCCAGACCATCAAGTCTAACAGCGACTGATGGACTTATCGTCCACAAATTCTCTAATCCGTTTTGGCACTCTTTTATACCTTTAGCCTACACAGCATCCTGTGGCGGTGAGTTCCTCAATTGAATTATGAGCCGTGTGAAAAAGTACTTCCTTTTGTTTGTGCTCGGTCTTTGGGATCGGTAAGGATGGCTTTCTGCGTCACGAGGCTTAATTCACTGCTGCTCCCCATGGCCCTCGAGGCCCCTGGAGACAAGGTGCTGTAGAAATGCACATATTTATCAGGTTTTTTTTGTTTTTGTTTTTTGGTTTTTTTTTTTTTTTTTTTTTTTTTTTTTGGCTGCAAACTCCTGCTGCTCCAAGGTCACGGTTGGATCCAGAACTTCAGGGACCTTGGGCTTTAAAAGGAATCATTTTTATTCCTGTTTCTCTCCACCTTCAGGGCCTGTGCTCAACTTCCAAGAAGGGCTCCACATTCACAGGCTCTGGCTCAGACGTTTTTACACTCTCTATATCTTTGGGACATTCCTGTTCTCCCAACCTGGTGTCACCAGAGGACTCCAGCCCCTTATTTCAGACAGTGTAGGAGAAACTGGAATCACTTGTATAGCAAGCCCAATCCTGTAATTCAAATTCTTACATGCTGCTGACTCTAAGGATGGAGAAAGTTAGACAAGGGAGGGATTTGTATCTGGTTTGCTCAAAGGACCTGTATTTTAGGTGTTTTTTTTTTTTTTTTTTTTCTCCCTACACCCTGAATCTTCATTTTCTTTCTGCTGAGACGTATAAGAAAATTGCAAATCTGAGCAGTACCATGTTAAGGTCTTTCTGCACGCAATTTAAATAGACATTCTCACCGAGCATTGGAAACTGAATACCTAAAATTATGAGCTGAATTCCTGGTGTCAGAAGAGGAAAACATTCTCAATCCAGTTTTAATTGCTGAGATTGCAGCATTGAATAAACAAGCATTATGCACCTTCAGGGTTGCTGTACAAAACTGGAGAGGCACCAGGACTTGCACCATTGTGGAGCAGCCTGAAGCACATCTCAGGACGTTTCCTAGCCTGGCTTTGTCCCCAGCCAAAAATCACCACCCCTGTGGGCACAGCTCAGGGGATATTAAGCACTGCAATAAGGCTGCTCTGCTTTGGGGACAGGCGATTTAACTACACGGACATGAGCATCATCATGAGCACCCAGAGCCCCCTGAGCAACCCCAAGCCCCAGGGGCTCCCATTTAGCTCCCCAGCTAATGACAACGCTTTTACCCTCCCGCTGGCTTTCTAATCAATCGTAGCCCAGTCCCCAGCAGGAATGAGTGGAGAGAGAAGTGGTCTGGCCCCTGCTGGCTTTCTGCCTCTCAAGAGGATGACCTTGCCCTCAGAGGACCTCTTGTGTAACCTTCACACCAAAGAATGGGGTGGGAACAGAGGAAAAATGTCTCAAGGGGCTGGTTGTGGAGCATTTATGGGCAAAAGTAAAGCAAGAGGGACAGAAGGAGGTTTATAGGGTTTTCTGGGGAGAATCCAAGGTGTTTTTGGTAAAATGTGGGACCCTTGATGGCAATGAGCAGGAGAAGGGGATACCAAGGGGTGCAGGTGGTGCTGGCATGGAGGAGATAGGAACTGAACATCTCATGGGGGTCAGAAGAGTTGTGTATTCCCCTGGGGGTGAGGAAATGCCCAGAAGCAGTGTGACAGCCATCACCAAAAACCCACTGTGGGATGTACCTTTACAGTATTAACTTGACCACTGGGGTTTAATTCTGCTCTGCTAATGGGAAACTGAGGCAGAGGAAGAGGCAATGTTAAATGTAATGTTGTCGTGACCCCCATTGGATGTCTCCTGCCAAGAACCCCGTAGACTCCTTGACTTTGTTATGCATTGGCATCTAACCCATCTCCATGCTATGGAGTCCTGGAGAAATTCCCACCCCGGATGCGCTCCCAGCAGGCTGTGCCGACAGCGCTGCCCTCCGTGAGAGGACAGCCGAGGACAAGCAGCTGCAGCTCCGGATGAGGTGATGTTAAAAAACACTGAGCACACACATGACATCTGCGTGCCGCGGCTGTGTTGGGCCCAACAGAAGGTGCTGCAGAGCCCTGGGCTCGGTTCCCTTGGGCAGCCACATCTGGGAGCAGATGGAGCACATCTGGCCCTCCTTGTCTGCCAGGCTTTCCTCCACGGAAGGGTTTCAGGGTCCTGCATTTTAGGGTCCAGTCCTGCTGCTCAGTGCTCCCTGAACCAACTCACTGAAAAATAAATAAGTAAATAAATAAAAATTCAGAGTCAGGAACTGAGCTTGACCCCCTGCACCCCTGCCTGACAGTTTTAGCCATGGACCCGTCTTCAATTTACTTACTTTGGAGAGGAGGCTTAAATCTTTAAGGCTATTAAGCTGATATCAGGATGAAATCCTAGAGTGTTGGGAATGAAACACCACCTTCAGCATCTTGCTGGAGCTTTTCAGATCACTGAAGAAAAGGAGAGGCAGCTTTTTACATCCATTTTTGCAGGTGGGGAAACTGAGGCACAGATAGGCAGAGGTTCTTAAATGGGAGCAAGCACCAATCCCGCAGTCAAGATTAAAATCTGCCCTCTGGCTCTCCCCAGCAGTGTCTCTCCATCAGGCCAATGCTGAAGGATGTCAGACATCTGATTGCTCAGCCAAGGCACAGGAGCTTTGGAGTCTCCTGAAAGTGGTTAAAAGCCTCTTAGAGCACCCCAGCGTTTCCCCAGCCTGATCCATTTCTACGTTTTATCTCTCAGCCCACTCCCCAGCTCCCCTCTTCACTGAAAATTGAAATGGGATGGGGACTTTGTCCCACAAGCATCCCCACCATGGCATCAAATATTCCCCATCCTATTCATGCTGTTCCCGTAGGCTGTCCCAGTCTACCAGAGTCTATCCCCAAAGCGTGTACCTTTCCAGGATGGAGCTGAGAGAAATTTGTGATGAAGGATGCTAGTGTGTATAAGTATCATTTATTAACATGGCAGGCAGGTGAGCATCAGGCTTTCCTTGCACTCAGAAGACTGAGATGGATGGAGGCAGCGAGCAGGATTTTGGTCTCTGTAGCAGCAGAATAAACCTGCCAGGTCATGAGGGGTGCATGAAAAAATGTGAAACAGCAGGAGGGGAACTGGGCTGGACCCTTGGTTTTCTGACCCTCGTCTGCTTTCCAAAGGGGTTTTGGCCAAGTTCAGCTCTCAGGATTTTGTCCAGAGGTAGACCTGACCCAGGGAACTGGAGCAGTTCCACGAGGGAGATGTGCTGGGTTGGCATCCTTTCCAGGATGTTTCCCTCACCTGAAATCCCTCTAGGGGGTGGATGTGCACTGAAGTCAGGGTAAGACCTAAAGGCTTTCCCAGTCCTGCAATACCCACCAGTCCATCCTCATACCCCTTTGGGTCCTGCTTTCCACCAGAAGATAAAGGCAAATCTTTGTAGATAACTCTTGCTGGGAAGGGTCAGAGTGAGGGAAATCCTTGTAGAAGGCAGAAGAGAGGGAAAATAGATCATTAAAAATAACACTAAGGAAAAGCCTGATTTTAAGCACTGAATTTATGGAGGATGCTCCAGGACTGGTCCAAGCTCCATCCCTCCCTAGGTGCCAAGTCTGAGCCCTTCCTGACCTCCCCATGCACTGTTGGGTGACAGATGTTGTGATATTTCTCCAGGCACCTCCACCGTGCTTCTCTCCCTCGCCTCTGTAGCACGAAGAATATTTCCAAGTGGTTGCAATATTTTTTTTTTCCTTCTGCTAGCAGTTCTTTGTGGATAAGGACAGGGCATATTCATTTCCCCTGTTTTCTCACAGTGACAAGGGACTGAGCTTTTTCAGGGCCAGGTGGCTTTCCGCCGCCGGCAAAAGGGATATTTTGTTTGATATCGGGGGATTTCTCGCAGGGAAATGGGAAGCTCCAGGAAAGGAAGATTAGCTTGATGAGAGTGGTTTTCACCCCGCTGGGGTGTCAGCCGTGTGCCAAGGTCAGGAAGAGGAAAAGCAGAGGGAGGTAAATCCTGGATGATAGCACAGCTGAGCCCACGGGCAGGAGAGAAGGGATTTGAGGTTTGGCAGATCGCTGTTTGGAGAGGTCCTATGGCCAGCAGCGGGGAAGGACGCACTTTCTGCAGTCATGGTTTTGCTGTTTTTTTTTCCTTTTGATTTTTTATTTTTTTTTATAAAGTGTGTGTGTGTGTGTGTTTGTGTGCGTGTCTAACAGTGCCCTCCATTGGCCAGACCCAGGCTGCTGCTGCGCCGAGAGCCCCCTGCCACCAGCACAGGAGAGGAGAGCGGTGGATGCCCAGGCAGGGAGGCTGCCCTTGCTGTGGGGAAGGATGCTGGGCAGCGCACGCATCCTGCAAAGCACCTCCTGGGGCAGGGGTGAAGTGTGTTTGGGGCACACGGATGTGTGCCAAAACCAAGCAGAGTTGAAAGTGGTGGATATCTCCAGCTTCAGACCCAAATTGTTTGATTCACCGTAACTGTGGGACACGAGGGTGCAGCACCAAAAGGCTTGACAAGGCTTGCGGGCTCCAAAACTCACACGGAGCAGTGCAAACTAGGTGATTAAACCCCTCAAGCAGTCCAGGTCCTATGTGTAATGTGTGATTCGGTCCCTGCCTGGGTTTGTTTAAGCTGCAAAGATCGATCTGGTTCTGTTTCTAACCCTGCCTGCTCCCGTGGGTGCCAGGGTGGGACGGAAATACTCAGCAAGAGGAAGTACAAAAAGACTGCTGGGGCTTTGGGCAGTGATGTGAGGATACATGGGCTGTGCTGCTGGTTCAAATCTCTATTTAAAACCTTTTACTTGACCACCTCGGACACATGTGCAAGGAAATCAAGATGGGAAAGTCTTTTAGACCAAATTTATCAGCTTCTTTCTGCAGTTGCTTGGGATGAAAACTTGTCTTTCAATGGGTACATGCATAAAGAGGGCAACATTTTTGCCCTTCCAATGGTCCTTGAAAAACTCAAACAAGGAATGGCCCAAGGTAATTCACAGTCGCCTGCTGTCCTCAAAATTTCCTCCAGCAAAGGCTTCTCTGCCAGTCCCATCTCCCGCTGGAAGAGGGAGCATAGCAGAGAGCCGGGCTACTTAGGCACCAGCTGTGGCAACTACCACAGGCGTAAGGGCAAATTAACCTGTGTGCCATGGGTACAGGGTTTTCCACGGTGGGACAATCTGTCTTTTCATGCAATTAATATCAACTCCCCAGCCTCAGGCTGCAACCTCTTGTGTGCATCCCCCTTGGGGGATTAAGCGTGGAGGATCGATCTGTTTGCTGGAATGCAGCATTAAACAACTGCCCATTGCTTCTTCACCACGTGTGTTGGGCCAAAGGTGCAAGTGTGGAAGGGAAGTTGCTTTAAGGAATGATTCCTACTTCAGTAAGAATCAGCTGAAGGAGAAAAAAATATGTTTATGCTCCTTATGGTGAAACCCTCCAGATGGGACCGCATTCAGGGGAAATCAATTCTGAGACCTAACAACCGTAACACAGCGTCCCATTAACGGGTCTGTTTAGTTAAAGTTTGTTGGCTTTTACAGTGTGTGGTTTTTTTTCCCCAAAAGGGGCGAGGGGAGTGCGCATTTTGTGTTTTGTGCATCTTCGTTCAGTAACAGGGATGTGGCCGGTGTGAGAAAAGTCAGGTTCGTGGAGAGTGGGAGGCTTGGGCTGGATCCCAGAAGCTGAAGCCACCACCAGGGGCCGGATCCTGATGGTCTCCATCAGCTCTCGGCCCTGTCTCCTCCTCATCTTGTTGCCATGGAGGCGCTGCTGGTTCCTGCAGCTTCCTTCATGGGCTGGACCAGAGGTTAGGGTGATCCTGGCTGGCTCGTGGTGGGAAGGTCGGATAGACTTGGTCTTTTCCAAGGCTGTGCCCACTTCTGAACAGCATGAGCTGCGCAGGCACTGCCCTACAACGAGGGAGAGATGAACCAAAGGGTCTGAGACTCTCTGCTCCCTTTCACAGTCAGCTAAGCAAGCACGCTTCACTTACTGAAGCTGATATTTAAAACATTCACAGTCATTTGCAGGCAACCCCTCCTGCTAATCAGGATGACCTCTCCGGAAATTTATAGGATGTTTGCTTGATGCCTGTGGTTTTCTTTGCAACCAAGTGGTGCTTTGCATCGGCTAAGCAGGCTGCTGTTCCTGAAGTCCAGCCCCCGAGGCTGGCACGGGGAGGGTTGCACTGCAGAGTTCTGCAGGCTGCAAAGCACCATCGGGAGTGGGGATCGGACTTCTAAAAAATTTAAGTGCAAATGCATTTGGACTCCGTGCTGATTAGTGTCAGGTCTAACAGACATGCCGGAATCTGCTGGCAGAGGCTGCAGTGATTTGAATCTCAGATGAAACCCAGTTTGCAAACAGCAGATCTGACTTTCCAGTTCCCTAACCCTTTCCTCTCCAGGAAAAATAAATAAATAAAATAAATAAAATAAAATAAAATAAAATAAAATAAAATAAAATAAAATAAAATAAAATAAAATAAAATAAAATAAAATAAAATAAAATAAAATAAGCTTTTGCAGAAGAGGGGCAATGCAGAGGCAAAACTTTGATATATAGAGGAGCAAAAGCAAGAGGTGAAAGTGGTGCTGCATTTGCATTGGCTAGGAGCCTGTCTCCTCCCAAATGCACAGGATGGTCTGTGGGCTTCATCTCTTGTATAAGTGCCTTCTGGGAGGCAGGATTGGGTTTAGCTGCATAACTCGTAGATTTGCTGGGAATTCGTCTGGCTGCTGCAAAAGCTTCCTCTGTTTGCAGTCTGGGAATGGAGAGCTTGAGAGCGGGGTGGGAGAGGGCAGGTTTGGGGGCGGGTGGCGTGGAATTGATGGGGGTGTGAAGAGGATCAGAGCCACAGGCTGCGATGGGAGGAGATGTTTGTCTCCCTACCCCCTTGCAATCAGTGCCCCTCTTCATAGCCTGGGCATTCACCCTAATTCCTTCCTGCCAGTGCCATCTTGGCCCCTGATCAATAAGATGCACACCCCAGGTGACTGGAGTTATTTTGGGGTTGCAGCCCAATGTTAGCAGCTGAGAAGCTGGGCTGCTTGCACCCAGGGCTCCAATGCAGAGGATCTGAGCACTTGTTTTGTTTTTGTGTTTGTTTTTGTTTTTGTTTTTAAGACCATGGAAGCTCCTGATATCATCCTGATACTCAGCAGTAAGGTTTGGCAAGGGGAACCTCCCTCCCTGAGGTTAGAGCTGCCCTTTTAAAATTGGTCAGCAGCCCTGGTTTGGAGGAAATACGTGCTGCAGGGCCAGGGAAATCCTCACCCAAGGGGAAACTTCTAATTTCCTCTACCTGATGTGAGCCCAGAGGGCAGTAAAAGGAAAGAGCTGGGAAGGTGAGAAGTAAAAGGAGTCCCTGGCTGGGACATCCCAGCGATGGGGACACCTCCAAAGCTAGCGTGTGGAGGGTGATGTGGGGCTGCAAACCCCACCAGAGAGATGTATTGGGACTGGGGATGCTGCATGGATTCTTGGCATTGCGAAGGGTTAATGGAAAAAAAATAAAGAACAAATCCCAAATCTTTTCTCTTTCTCTCCCCTCCTCCTTTCCTCCCTTCCCTTTTTTTCCAGGTGTTGTTTATGGCCACAGGAGGGAGCTCAAATCCAGACATGGGAGGATTGGCTTGATTTCGGATTCAGAGCCTCTTAAACTCTCACTTTTCCTCTAAGCTGGTCCCTGTTATGTCCAGGATCTGGCACCTGCTTGACATTTACTTTGAGTTCCAGAGGACCAGAGACCTAGGATGAGGAGCATTGGATCTGCCCTGAACCTGCTTTTGGTATCGCCACTCTACTTTGTGTGGACCGTGGTCGCTCTGGACCTGGCACAAACTCCCTGCACCACTTTGGTCCAGGGGAAATTCTTTGGGTATTTCTCCTCCTTCGCCGTCTTCCCGTTGAACTCCTCTCTCTGCTCTTGGATTATCCAGAACCCCGACCCCCGGAGGTACACCTTGTACATGAAGATCCTCAAACCCACCGGCGTATGTGACCACCAGCACATCCGCACCTACCAGTTCGACTCCTTCCTGGAGTCCACCCGCACCTACCTGGGCATGGAGAGCTTCGACGACGTGCTGAAGCTCTGTGATGGGTCCACCCGCTACGCCTTCCTCCAGTCCAACAAGCAGTTCCTCCAGATGAAGCAGACTGCGCCGCCGGGGGTGGAGAACGGACCCGTGCGGTGGAAGCCCACGAAGGCTCAGGAAAGGGACTTCTCAGTGGAATACCTCGTGGTGGGCAACAGGAACCCTAGCAAAGCCGCGTGCCAGATGCTCTGCAAGTGGCTGGATGCGTGCCTGGCCATCAGCAGCAGCTCCCACCCCTGCGGCATTATGCAGACCCCCTGCTCTTGCTCGGGAGGGGAGGTCCTGGATCAAGCCAGCGAGATCCTGGGGCTCGCAAAGAAGAAGGAAGATTGTTACAAGGATGGGATTTACTTGGAGAACTGCATGAGCAGCCCGAAGGACAGCAGCGGAGTGGAGTTCCTGGGTGAGTGAGGGGACAGCCGGGGGGGTTTGGGAGGGAGGGATGGTTGGGTTGTCCCCTCCTGGGTCTCATGTTTTTCCCACCATGTGTGTATCCGAGTCTGCAGATGCCTGCTATGAAAAACTTCCTCGCTAATTGCTAGGCAGATCTGGCAACCCCTGGTGGCTTTTCATGAGTGGCTTCCCCTAAGTGTGCCCTAAATTGTTTCACTCCTTCTTTGGGCCCTTTCCTCACTTTTTTTTACTTCTGCAGCTTCATTGAAGCTGAGGGTAAGTCGTACCTGGGGGCAAGCAGTTCCCCAGTGCAATTAGAAACATCCTAGAAGAGGCAGGATGCAAGCTACCTCCCACGGTGGGCTGCACTCAGCAGCCCTACCAACCCTGTAAATTCATGGGAAAAACTTAATTCCCAAGGCCGGTTTGAGCGAAAGACAGCAGAAGTCATGCTCATTTTGTTCTCAGGATTTCAGCTTCATTTTCCTTCTGGAGGCTTTCAAAAAGAAAGCTCACCACGCTACTTGTGAGGGGCTATGTGGTGCCATTCTTTGGGTTCATTCCTCGGGTATTTGGTCCGTGTTTTGTTCTCCTTGGGATGTTGGGTGTGATGTAGGTTGTGCCTGCCAAGAGACCATGAAAGGGATGGGGAAGGAAGATGAGAAAGGGCTGAGAATAAGGAAGGAAGACGAGAAAGGGTTGAGAACAGGGATGAGATGCTCCTGAGGTCCGATCTTGGTGCGTCACTGCTGCACTGTGCCGGGGAGAGAAACTCTCCTTGCAGCCATCTCCGCTGGTGGCACAGCGACGCGCAAAGCTGGAGGGAACTGGAGGGTCAGAAAGCAAAGCCGCTATTTCAGGGGCTGTGTCAGATCCGCTCCCGTCCCACCTGCCAGCAGGCAGCTTATGTAAACCGGGGGTGTGTTGCTAAATGGGAATTTGGGCAGCAAGGAGGGCAGATTCCCATTTGGGCTGGCCGTGGGGGCTCCTGCCTGGCTTTTGCAGCCCCTCTCCCAGGCAGGGGGGGAGTTTCTGCACATTTCTGCAGGTGGAAGGAGGCAAAATGTGCTTGCGGTAGGCAGGAGGTTATCAGGCAGAGTGATTTTCTTGCAGAGATTAGGATATGATCAGGTATCAGTGCTTCCATCGGTGTATTTTGGGGCAGATTTTGTTTCTCGCCGCTCTGTGAATCAATACGTGGAGTCGCACAGACGAGCCGTAAATCCTACAAATTAGTTCCTCACCATGCCCCTCACCCTGGCTGTGAGCACACGGGGCTGGTCGCTCCCCAGATCCCAGATTTTTTTTGCAGTGCCCTTTTCCTCCTGTGCGAACAGCTTGCGAGGAGCACCGCGCTGCCCGCCTCCTCGGAGCGATGTGAGCCTCCTTCAGTCAGGTGCCACGCTCTGCCTTGGCTGATTGGAAGATTTATGCACTCAACCCGAGCAGCGTGACCTTTTTCATCGCAACCAGAGGTGAAATTTGAAAAAAGATTTTCAGCAAATCCTGAAGCGATTCAGGCTTAATATTGGCTTTTGTAAAGATCTCTCCTAGTCCAGCTTGAGTGCTCGAATGTTCCCAGAAAATAAATATGAAAGAGGCTCAAAGGTGGTTGAATCTAAATCCTTTTGGGTTGTCAAATATTTGTAGAGAGTGTAGATTACTTTATTTTATTATTATTATTATTATTATTTTCTGCTGGCTGCTCACATCTGCTCCGTGCTGAAGACAAAGAATTAGCATTTTACTGGTGGGATGCCATCTACATGGAAACGAAGCTTGCAGGGTGCCCGGCCTCTCCATGTGCTGCTCTGTCTGTCACTGTGTCTGTTTTGATTTTTGCAAAGGCTTGATCAGGAAGATGGAGGCGAGATCCAATTTGGACAGCGAGCCAGCGATCCCTTAACAGAGTTCTGTGGGTGGAATATTTTGATGGGGTTTCTGATTTCTGAGCACTGCTGCTGGTTAATGCTGTTATTGTTGTCCTGATTGTATGATAGTATTTGTAGCATTCTTCTTCTTTTTAACGACTTTTTTTTTTTCCTGCTGCTTCCTGAGTCTTTTTTTTTTTTGGAGCCTGTCTTGACACTTTTGTCTTTGAACAAGGGTGTATGTGTGTGCTGTACTAGTCTGGTCTGGTGACTTTCACGGCAAGTAAGGAATTGCCAGATACCCAGACACCACAAAATGTGGAGCCTATTTTATCCCAATGTGCCTCCTCTATACCTGGGATATTTTCCATTCCTGAAGGATGGAGAACACACCCCCGTGGCCATGTGCTGGACTAGATGCTCTCCTCTCCCTGCTCTCTGGAGATGCTCAAGAGCAGCCCAAGAACAGATCTGGACATACGTTTGGTGGCCAAAGAGCAACTGTGGACAATCAGAAGGGGTCTTCACAAAGTGGCTCTGCCAAAACTGCCTTCATATCCCCTCCTTGTCCACATCGTCAATGCCTGGGGGAAGAAGAGATTTTGCTTCCAAATTTTCTTCCTGGGTTTGGCGAGCCACCTCCTTTGCACCCTGCGTCCCACGCAGACGTTGCAGAGGTTACGGCAGGCGGTGGTGGGAACGAGAAGAATCTGTCAGGGTACAGAGGCGGCAGGAGATATTTTGGGGTCTTGCTGCAAACGGAGCTTGTCCTGGTGATCAACAAGACAGGCTTGGAGATGGATCGGCAGCTGCAGCCCACTCCCCACAGCAACACTCCTTGCTGCAGCTACCTCGAGCTGCTACACCAGAAAGGCTTTGAAGAGGGATTTTTTTATATATACATATATTTTTTTTTTCCAGAATACAACTAAACAGAATAAATATTTTTGGGCAGCATCAGATCCCCTCTGTCTGCTTAAAGCAGGATGGGAAGAAGGCAGAGACTGGTTGTAGGTCCTAAAGTTTAGAGGCAAACTCCCCTTTGGGAAAGACAACCAAGATTCCCGGGATAGGCATCCCCATAGGTTAGGGGGAGGGGCCCTGTGGGATTGCAGATGGGAAAGCTTCCTGAAATGTGGGGCCCTGGGGCTCGAAGGTCTGGAAATCCTGGTGGCCCTCCCAGATGTGAGCTGGTTTCACTGTAACAAGAGCTGGAGCTTTAAATGGGACGTTGATGTGACACCGTAATGAGAGAAGGTTAAATGTGTGCTTAAGTGCTGTGCTGAGTTAGGTACTTAATGAATGTCTAATTAGTCCTGTCTCATTGTAATCTGTTCCTGGAAGACCACTGCTTCGCTGTCACTTTGTGGTAGCCCAGAGAGGCAGCTGTGAAACAAATGCTGGTCCTCCTCTTCTTCAGACCCCCGGTCTTGGGGGGGATTCATGATGCAGACTGCAAAACAGAGCTAATCGTGTGCCCCTGAAATACGTTGTGTGCTTCCTGGTAGAGCAGACGGCTTCAGTGCTGGAGGGATTTCTGTGACGAACCAGTCTGATCAGCCTCATCAAGAGAATTTCACCAATTCATTCCAGCGAAGAGCTTGAAACTGAAAAGAAATGAGAACTGCTTCATTCTCAAAATAAATAAATAAATAAACAAATAAATAAATAAAATAAAATAAAATAAATCAGGACATAGCTAGTTGGAAGTGCTGGGGATTATCCTGCCTTTAAAATTTTCCGTTGTTTTTCTGTCCCCGTTGCTCTCAACTCATGCAGTCCCTCCTTCCCCCTGAATGCTCAATCACTTCATTGCTGTACTTTTTGTGATGTTTCACTTCCCAGCCCAGAGATGCTTTTCTTTGCCTGCTAGATTAAGAAATCATCTTGTGTCCATTCTGTACAGTGGAGAGGCATTTATAGACCCATGAACGAGTTTCTTCTTAACCTCTGCTGCGTTAAGTGGGCTGAGGTTCATAAATCTCTCACTCACATTTAATCCACACATCCTCTGAGCTGCCAGTCATTTTTGGGAGCTTTGCTTCATGCCTGGCTGGCTCTGCTGGCCAAGCATAGCATCTCCTCGGCAGGGTTGAGATTCTGCTTGGAGAGACTGCAGAAGGAGGTCCCTAGTGCGGAAAAAGGGCCAGATGTATAGGGTCAAGGCAGCTGCCTCCATCCCTGCTGCAGGATTCATGTTGGTTGGCACAGCCCTCCTGCCCTTGAACCTCTCTTGGGGCAGGAATAACTCAATAAATCATTTCCCGTGTTTGTGGTCAGATGTAGTGAGCAGGAAAGCTTGGGGACTGATAAAGAGCTGTGAGTAATTGCCCAGGGGTGGCCTCTGAAGCCTCTCCACTGACCTCTGCCTCCACTACAAACTCCATCCCTCCCAGCAATAGTCCCCCCAGGCCCAAAGAACAGCTGGGCTGGTGGAGAAAAGGAATTTGGCTTTGGATTTGCTTCATTTGGGGGTTTACAAACCAAGTGGCCATGGGAGTTGAGCTCGGTTTCAGTGCTTCTCCCTCCTGGCATAGACTCGTGTGTGCTGGGGAAGGTGTGCTGCTTTCCAGCTCCTCACCGCTCTATCTGTGTTTGTCCCAGTTGTCTGCGTTTGCCCCGGTCTGTACATCTTTGAGAGCAGAGCAATGCTGCAGTGAGAGCTCCCCAGCAAAACGTGGGGCAAGGAAGGGCTGCTTTCTGCTCTCTACATGAAATTTTCCTACCCTGTGTAAAGCATTAGGGATGTCACCTGTCTTCTTCCCCTTTAAAGACCAAACCTTAATAGCAGTGAGAAAGATCTGACAGCACTTTGGAGCTCCTGGAGGAAGTTGAACATAGCTTGGCATCTTACAAATGGGAGATCTTCCTCCCCTTATCTCCTGCAGAGAATCCCAGCTATCCCCATATGAGCAGCTCCTGATGGGACTGTCCATCGTGTGTATGGTTATTGGGGTGTTCCGTGGACAGGGCAAGTGTGGGCAGCTCCTTGTAGGTGTTAGAAAGGGCAGTCCTGACGTGGTTTGAAAACTCAGTCCTAAATGATCTGCAAAATCCCTGCTTGCCCCACTTCTTCCCTTTGGGATCATTAAAAACCTTGCAATTAGGCAGGAACCTAAGCCTACGTGGCATCTGGGATCTTTCCAGCAGCAGAGCAGAGATTTCCTGCATCCGCAGTGTTGTTTCAGCACTAAATCCACTCGTGCATGCATCTGTATGGAGATATCCTATTTAGGAGATAGGGGTAGAAAAATGAGAAAAATAAAGCGATCAGTTCCATTGTGAGCCCAGCAGCTTGTGGACATGATCACAATGCAGAAACATCTGCAATTACCATCAGAATGTGCTATTGTTGTAGCAGGGAGACTAAAGGTGGAATTTACATCCAGTTGCTGAGGGAGTTTTACAGGCAACTACTCCCATTATTGCTACGAGGGGACTTTTATGGGTAATTTAATGAGTAGCAGCCCTGGTGAAGGGCTCAGCCTCTCAGTTATGCACTTTTTTCCTTTTTTTTTCTTTTTTTTTTTTTTACGTTCATTATTGTTTATCATCCTTTCATATTCAGGGCACATAGCAGCTGCCCCCAAACGTTTTGTATGTGAATATGGGGTGAAATTTACTGCAGGGAAGCACAGGCACCAGATTCAAAATCATCACATCTGCAGTGGAGCTTTACAGCTGTAACTGCTGAAAGTGAGAACAAGGATGCTAATGGCTCAGAAGGGAAGGTGCACAGAGCAATTCCTGGCCCTTTTCACCACCCACCCTTAACCTCTGATGTATTTAAATAATCAGAGCAGGATGAAAAATGGGGAACATTATCTTTCCAAGGGAACTGGATCCACAGAGCTTTTCAAGTGCCTCATTCCCTGCTGAGGGTGCCTGACCTTCGTCGGTTTCATTGGCACTGAGCTGTCTGACCTGGAGGATCCCATATCATTTGGCTGATGGGGCTCTTGGGTTTCTCCCAGGTTTCGCTGAGAGTTTTCCCTTTTTCAGCGTTGTTTTTCTGCATCTAGATAGACTTTGGATTTAGCAGAGGCTGTGCATAGCCCATCTGCTGTAAAGGTCTAGCAGACAATGGGTCCAGGAGGGGAGAAGAGCTCTGATCTTTCCTAACAGGCCGTAAACAGAAACACATCAAGGCTGAGACCTTATCCATGAGTGCCCTCAGCAAAATCGTGCAGCATCTATGGGTGCTGGTTCTGGCTTCTATGAGCCTGTACATCCCCAAGGCTGTGCTGAAGTAAGTTTGGGCTAAAAAAAGCCAGAAAACTGTTTTTGGATTCTCAGCAGGTACCATTTATTGTGGCTTTGTGACACTGTAACCTGGGGGGGCATTCAGCAGCTGTGTGTCCCCAGAGTGGCTCTGCCAATGTCACCTCCAGTCTCCTTGAACCTGGTGCAGGCAGCCATCTGACACTGACGTCCCACACTTCAGCCTGCCATCACGGTGAAAAAAACGAGCTAGGAAAGGACAACCTTTAGCACAGCATCAGAATTGCGGATCTGTTGAGTTTAAATATATTCCTTTTTTGTTCCCTGGCTCTGGTTTTGATGGAGCAATAATTGCCACACAGCTCATTAAACTGGATGCTCCCCGTGGGCCTCAAGTGATCTGTGCCGTCAAATGAAGGGTTAACAGCTTGGGATATTCCCAATGCTTGGAAGCAAAAAGGAAGGAAAACAACTTGGATGGATGAAAGCTGCGGCTTCAGGCTCCTGAACAAACTGGGATGTCCTAGCAGGGTGGCTGCTTTGTCCCACAGAAGTCCCACCGTGTTTCTCTGGCACAGAGAAAAGCCTGGTGCTGATTCCCAAAGCCAAAATGCTCTAACAACTTGGGTGTGTGGACACCATACGGCACACAAGGAGTGTGGTAGGGTCTTAAAGCACGGGGATGGAATGGCCATCAGCTGGAAGGCTGGCTGAGCCCTCTCTGCCTTGCAGCAGGACCAAAAGGACTGGTGCGAGTCCTTGGGTTTGTCTCCTTGCCTGGCTGAGGAGGGGGATGCCCTGGCCTCCGCCAGCCTGGATGCTGTTGTTTGTTTTGTTTTAATGGACGGAGGACGGCATTTCCCCCCTCGTCAGCTTTGGGGACAGAGTGGTTGTCTGGTTTTGTGTTGAAGATGCCAAGACAAGAGGAAGATTCTGCACTGAAAGCATGAAAAACCAGTCAAGGGCATAGGTGCATCCTCCATTTGATTTCACTGGTCCTAAATCTAGATGCTACAGGACAGAGACATGGCTTAAAGAAAAAAAAAAAAAAGAAAAGAAAAAAAAAAACAGCCACATGAAGAGCACTATGCAGTAATTTCTGTGCACTTAACTTTTTATGCCCTGTGGATGAAATTGAGGCCAAGCTTTGGTGTCCCTTTCCCATAATACGAGTCTGGCTGAACCAGAGTTTTTCTACCAAAGTTACTGGTGTGACCAAGATCACAAACAGAATCCCATTTCAGCCAGTTCTGTGGCAAGAATTGGAGGTGTTGAGGAAAGGCACTATGGTACATGTGCCATGGGAAAGACTAGTGCAAGTTCAGCTTATCCATCAGGGACTTCCATGATGGCCCAACCTAGAGCCCAGGTGGGAAGGAGGCAGCTCTGTCATTGGGCACAGAGCTCGGCTTTGTGTCTATCTATCTGCCTATATATCATGTATCTATGTAAAGGAAAAATAGTCCTGGTATAGGGAGGTGTCAGGAGAGTAACAGCCCAGAGCTCAGGACCAGTTCCTGCCCATGAGGCCAGCACCAGTTGTGCTTTTGGTGCCTGTTAGCCTGGGATTAGGACTAAGGTCCCCAAATGCAGTGGGTTAATGATCTCTGCAGAGCTGGACCGAGGGGACATCTGCACTAGATTCCCCATTGTGGATGTGTGCTTGGCAAGCCATCGTTGGCTTCACCCAGCAGGAAAGCATTAACGCTGAGGGGCCAGGCCTGCTGCTTGCAGATGTACTGCTGGCATTTGGCTTCTGCAGTGCATGCACTGAGTCTGTCAAAGGAACGTCAATAAAAGTGGCTGAAGACGATTTATTTCTGCCCGTAAACACTTTCTCTTTCCCTGCCTCCTCCTTCATTTAGATTGTTGCTTTGTTTGTTTCTTCATTAGTTTGATTTTCCATTTTAGCTTCCTGCAATACTGTGCATGGACGCATTTTACTGAGCATTCAGCAAAGCAGGTTTCAGGGTGCTCTGCTGGGCTGGGAGAGGCTCCAGCTTGGGAGAAGCCCCATGAGGCTGTGCTCTGTGCATAGCCATGTAAATGCCAAAAGTGAATTTTAGCACGTCATATCTAGCATCAGCACAGCCCTGCCAGGGGTGATCCGACCTAGAGAGTAGGTGGTTGTGATGGCTCCATCACCTCCCAGCAGTGCAGCACCTAAGCCCAGCCGACCACCTTCCCCAGCAGAGATGAGTTAGTCAGCCTTCTTAACCTCTCCAAACCCTCATCCTTAATGGTCAGTTGTTAAAACTGGGGGGCACCTTTGTTGATTGGCCTGAAATTTGACTAGCTACCAGGCATTAGGGTCAGCCAAGATCAACGGATGGTGATGTGGCTTGAGATTGTTAATGAGAATAACAGGAAGGCAGACAGATCAGCAGAGGAGCTGTTCAGAAAAATTGTCTCTCTTGCTGGGGAAGGTATTCACTGAAGAAGAAAAGACACAGGGACCAGGACAGTCCCCAGGTAACCATAGAGAGATATTTAAAGAGATTGCATTTCATGCTTCTGTGCTTCTGGGCCATGGAGGAGCTTGAAGGCCCCTTCGGGGAGCTCGGCTGCTTGCCCCTGCAGACCACCGCAGCTGAGGAACCGTCAAGGAGAACAAAAGACCCCCTGGGAGAGCCACGATGGATGCCACCAGCTGTCAGGGCAGAGATGGCTTTTCTCGCTCAGCAGCTCTTGCGTGCCACGTGCTGCTCTGCTCGGTCCCACCTCCGTCCCCAGGCAGCTCGGCAGCGCTGTGATTTGAGCCTGTCGCCACTGGAGCTGCTGACAAGCTTGGTGGGAGCTTTTCTCTGACATAAAGTAATGCCTTCTACTTGCTGCGAGATGGAGGAAGAGACTGATTATAAAGCTTTGGCAGGTCTTTCAGCACAACCTCCAGTCTTCTGCATGATGTCCCGAATGTCCTAGAAGGGAGGTCAAGGTGGCATGCTGTCCTTTCTATTCTTAAAAAGATGGCCTTTTGAATAATGGGAAGGATGAAGACTGATTTCCTACCACGTGAAGTCCTTTCTTTTCCTACTGGGACAATTCCAGCTCCTCCCATTGTATCCAAATCCCTCATGACCCTCACCTTGCACCAATGTCACCAGCTTTGTCCTACCATCCATCTGAGTTCCTTAATTACTCACTGGACAGGAGATAACATCTCTGGAGCATTGCTGGCCTGGCTGGTGGGCCAAAGAAGCCAGATAACTGATGTGCTAGCTACTTTTTTAGTGAGTCAGGTCATATGATGGAATGTTTTATGGGAAAGAGTTGTGTTGAGTGCCTGTGGGAGGGGAGCATCCCTGTGAGTACAAGCCCAATATGTACAGCCTTCCCTGTAACAACAGGACTGCTCTGCAGCCTCTTTCAAGCTGTGCAATGCCAGATGCACCTGGAGCGTTGGTCACAGCCCTGGGAAAAGGACCGGGTCACAAGGCAGGAGTGGGTTGTGGTCACTGGAGCAGGGCTGAGTTGAGAAGGGTGAGCAGGAAGCCTCAGGAGAAATGTCCCGTGTAGTGCTGGAGGCTTGAGTGGCTTCTGGAGGGGATTTTGCCTTGCCCCTTTTCTCTCTGCTTCAGAGAAGCACATCCAGGAGCAAACACGTGGATTTACACATGGATGCCCAAGTGTGTGTGCACACATAATCATGCCTGCGTATGAGGGTGTAACTCCATGCAGGGCAAGCAGATACACGTGTGGGCATGAATGTCCCTCCAGGCACGTGCATGACCATCTGCTGAGCAGATAGAAACACGTGCTCTGGAATGGACACACAGCCATGTAAATGCATGTGAAAATGTACAGCTACAGCCATCCCTGCACAGCCACACACCTGTGCACACCTATGAACGTGTCCAAAAGTCCAAAGCCCCATGGGTGTCCCATAACTGGATGCATGGGGAGACACAGGACATGCTGCTTCCAATTCTGGAGTGGCTGTGAGTCCATCGGGACCCTCAGTGTGTAAACTCGCTGCTGGAACAAGGGGCTGACTCATGCTTCATCCTCTCCATGCCAGGAGGCAGCAGTGGGAAGGAGGAGCTGTGGGAAGGGCAATCTGGGACTTGTGTCTCGCCTCGTGGTTTGCTGAAAGCCCCCCGTGGGCTCATCAACTCACTTTCTAGATCAACGTCACTGTGCATTTTGGAAGAAATTGGCTTTGTTGATGTTTATGGGATCCTTCCTGGGAAATGTACAACTTGTGTTAACCCCCTCAAAGCAAGCTAATTATTTCCCCATGATGGCTTGGCAGCCTGGTGAGAGAGGACAACGTGCATGGCTTAGTGCTCACAGGGGACAGGCAGGTCCTGCTCTGGGGTTCTCGGACGTTCAGAGAAATCTGGGTGGGAGAAACCTCGTGGCTGTGCTCATTCTTTGCAGGAGCAAATCGTCAAACACTAGGACTTTCTCTGAGAAAGAAAGCAGCCTCAATGCATGGGTATCAACCTTTTTTTTTTCTTTTGCTGTTTCCTGAGCTGCCCCTATGGCCACTTTGCTGGTGGGACATGCTTCCCTCTGCTGTCCCACAGCAAAGCTCTGCAAAGGGCTCCTGATCTGCTCAAAGCCCAGGATGTGCTAAAGTGGGGAGCTGAACAGGGGCCCTTCTCAGTTAAAACCACCTCTACCTTAGATCGCTTCCTCTGCTGGCACAACCATTTGACCCATGGCTTCGCCAGGAGGGTCTGCAGCACCCCTCTGTGCAACATGGGCACTGCAAGTTTCTTGTACTGGCGTCCTTACTGGAGCTGTGGCTTTGGAGTCTCTGGGCTGTTCCTCAGCATCTCCACACCCCATCTCAGATGTGGACATTTATGCACAAGCCCCATGCAGCACGTGAAGATGAATTTGGGTGTCTCCAGTTGTGCATTGTTTTACACATGCAGACACGTAACTCCGTCATACACCCCACACCTTCTCTTCCTTTCTACCTTGGGGTATGTTTCTCATTACACCAAGACCCTTTGATATGTTCTTGAGGAGCAAAGTTACTCCAAGGCAGATATTGGATGCTGACCCTCATCTCACCTCCGATCATTTCTTGGTGTCACAACAGCCCCGAAGCAGCAGACAGTTGTGGCTGTTCTGCTTTCCAGGCCCATGACTTTGAGAAAATCCCAACTTCACAAAAAAAAAAAAAAAAAAAAAAAAACAGCTTCACCCTTCTCACATCTTAATTAACACTCTACCCATTCTCCTTTGCCTCCACTCCATCCCTTTCTCTGCCCTGCCCCTCTTGCTGCAAATGAACATCTCATGTCAGCTGGGGAAAATGCACTCATTCAGCAGTTCAATAACTGAATACTCCTCTGGCAAAATGAACTATCACATGCCTTTCTTGTGCTTTACCATGTTTTTTTTCCCCCTTTCTTTTCCCCTCTTTTTTTCTTCTTCCCTCCGGTGAGATAAGGCTGCCATTCTTGAAAGCCATTTTAAATATTCATGTTTTAATTAACAGACTTTATTGCATGAACTGTATGTAAGATAATAAAAAGACTGCCCGAGGCACAACACATTTTTGTTGTTTGTTCTTGAAAGGGAACTAGGAAGTAAAAATCCTAATACCTTTCCTCAACAAACATTTGAAAGATACACAGAAATGACAGCCGGGGGTCATTTATCCCTTGCTCCCTCCATAACTCACGTGCCCCTGAACATCACTTTGCAATGTGTTTTTATAAATGTGGAGCATGGGATAAATCTACAAGGGCTCTTGGGGGTGATTATTTCCTCTGGATGTGCATCAGGCTCTGCCATGGGCAGTGGTTTGCATCTAGAAGGTGGAGGTGGACACTTCAGGGCTGTGAAAATTTGGGGCTGAATGCGGTCTTTTGCTGAACCTGGAAATGCTTTGCTGTGAGTCTGGGTTGTTATATTTATATATATATTTCTTTTTCTAAATAATATAGAGGGAAGGTTTTGACCAACTTCTCTCCCTAATATTTCTGGGTTTAAAAACCCAAATATTGACTCTATGTTGCCGCATTGGATTTTGCTTTTATTTAAGACAAACAGTTTGACAGAATGTATGAATTCTTGAAACATCTGGTATTGCCAGTTATGTATTTTTGCCAGGAAAAAAAAAGGGGGGAGGGGAGAAAAATAATCTTAGATGAAACTTCTCTCTATGTGGGTGTTTTCTTATGGTGCAGCATGCTGAAATTAAATTTATATTCTGAGTGTGCCATCCGTGCTTCGTGACACGGACCTCTGCACCCAGCTTAGCTGTGGTCTTGTGCTGGGAGGGGTGCCAAGGATGCTGGACCAGGAGTCCTGTGCTCTTTTTGTGCATCTGCTTATAACCTTGAAGAAATCAAGGCATTTGTATACCCTGGTCGTTTAACCTTGTTTTTACCCTCCTATTCTTTGCTCTTGCTTCCTTATATTTTAGGAAAGGATCATCTTTTATGGGTTGATACCCATGCATTGAGGCTGCTTGGCAGCTAGACAGAGAGGGGCTGTGCAGCATTAAATGAGGCACGGGGGTGGTGCAGAGAAAACATCTTTAATCACTTCCTGTAGGTTTTCAGCGTTTTAATGATAAACTGTATTGTGCCCTGAGAGTGTCTATCTATCACATAGATCACTCTATTTGTTTTCTGCCTTGTATTGAGTTTTTTTCATCCTAAGTCAAGAAAGGGCCAGAACTGAGCAGTAGCTGCCAAGGTGCAAATATGGGGTCACTCTGCTGGGTTTGGGGAAAGGTCTCTAGATTTACACCAGGATGAACAAGCACACAGGCAGGCCAGACTTTATTAAGATCATCTGGTGGAGAAGTCTACAGCCTGTCTTCTGAAGGTGCTGCCACCTCTTTGATGCTCCATTTTTGGCGGCTGAAGTGCTAGACTGCTCTCACTTTATGTTGCCCAGTCCTGGCTGGATCATTTGCTGTTTCTCTTTGGCATGAGCTGTGGGTGAGAAACTCAATACTACCATCCAACAAAGGATCCATCTCACATGTGTCAGCAAAGCTGGAAGTGTGTCAACAAAGTCTGTGGAGCATCATGGCTTTGATGATGTTGGGTTTCTTATAGCAGCTGGGAAGACCAGTTAGAAGGATGCATGTGATGTGGAAATTCTTGCTCCTTTTTTTTTGCAGCATTTTACTAAGAGCAGTAGGAGAGGAAGAAAACTGGACAGATCTTGGGAAGACAGGAACTCATTTACCACCACACGTGTTTTAGGATGTGCCATTGCACCACAAGTGTAAAAACTCAGTTTGAGCATAACCTTCATTAATTAGTCTGGGACTCCCAACTTCAGCACAGGGTTTGTTGTTCTCTTTAACCCATGAGTCCTGGCTCTCAGATCTGTTTTCAGTAGAGATTCTCAGCTCTTGCTGTCCTGTGTGCCATGGTGGCTAACTCCATCTTTCTGTGGAGCCCGTGGAGATGTTCACATCTGAGCAAGTCACCTTGAGTTCCCTTCTTGGTCAAAAGCTCCAGGTACGTGATGGGACAGATAATGTTTGCCTCATCCAGTAATAGACATCAGAATACGCCATCCAGGGTCTTCACCAAAGAGAAAGTTGATTTGGAGGAAGAGGAATGGATCCAGGGGGATGAGGTGGCTCAGCTCAGCTCGAGTATAACCTTGCCACTGGCTATAGCTGAAGCAATAGTCTCTGTGTTGAAATGAGGTGCCAAGGTTAATCCTGACATAAGCCCATCCCTTGGGCTGCTTGCCCTCACAAGCTCCTCTCCATCTCATTTCCAGTGGAGGTGTTTCTGGGTGATCTGGCTCATAGGGCTAAAGCACAAGAACGTTGCAGGGAGGGTGCTGTCAGAGCCCGTGCATCCCTCAGTATTTCTTCTGTTGATGCAGGAGGAATTAAATGAAACAAAGACGTTCCCAGGAAGCTTTGGGTAATACCTCCTGCTCCTCCCTGACTTTCTTGAGCATCACCTTCTCTGTACTTAAGCCTCTGCCCTTCCTCTGGATCTATGGGGTATCCCAAAGCATGGTGCAAGCACCTGGCTGTCCGAAAGGGGACTGCTGTATTGTGCCTTCTGGCCTCAGTCTGCCTTAAGGGTTGTGTCAGCTGCCCGCAGCACCCCACCTCTTGGCTCTGCCCCGTGCCTGAGTCACCCAGCGATCCCTTTTGTTTGCACTTAGCGTAGATCTTGCTAATTGGTGCTTTCATTCCTCTAATTAAATGTAAATGAAGGGTGGATCATTAAACGGGGATGCGGGAGCCCTCGGAACAAAGCAGGTTTCAGCTGGAGGAGGAAGGATAGAAGGCAGGTTTTCCTCTGCCACCCTTGCTCCAGGTCTCTCCCTTTTTGGGTTTTGATCCCAAAGGAGCTTCACTGCTCTTTTGTGCAAGGGATTCCCTGGTGACAACAAGATGGGCTAAAGCCAGAAAAAGCAACGAGCCAAACCCAGATGCCTTCCCTTTGCTCTGCAAGCTTGCGTGTGTGCTGATCCTTCTGCCCAAACCCTGCAGATCGCCCCGTTGGCTTGCAAAATCTCTGCGGAGGCTGCAAGCCACTTGGCCAGAAGCCTCCTTGGAAGCTCCCAGTCCCGTGTCACACCAATTCAGGCATGGTGGTGGCTCCCAGGGTGTCCTGTTGCCTGATTTTTGCTCGGGATAGAGGGGGGTTAAGCGCTGCCTTGCCGCTAATGCCATGTGCTTGGCACTGTGGTGACGCGGCTGCGCAGCGCGGCCGGATCTGTGGGCGAGGGAACAGATGGCATATGCTGTGCTGCAAGCAAAGCTCTCCCATCACTTGGGGTGGAAAGTGTTGTTTTCGTTCCTGCAGGCCTTAAATCTGTCCCTGGTGTGCTGCTTTTGGACAGTTTAGGGCATTTAAAGGGCCGTTTTTTCTCCTGTGCATTGATCAGCGCTGTGAAGAAGGGGATGGGTGACATGAGGGTGCTGTCTTCTTGGAGACCTGACAGTGTTTGGGGTTTGGAGGCTGTTTAGAGATGGACCACTGATTTTTTTATCATTTTGAGGGATCTAGAGGATGAGATCAGCTCCCCGAAGCATGGACATGCAGGGAGAGGGCAGACGATGCATATCACATTGTAGCCAAGGCAGCCTGTGGTGGGCAGAGCAGGGTGGTCTGCAGCTGGTGCAAGGAGCCAGGGAACAAAAAAAGGGCTGGGGTGCTGGTCCAGTGGGTGAGGGCTGGGTTTGTTCATCTTTGGGGTCAACCTGTAAAGCCTGGGGACAGCAGGGAGGGACCAAACCTCTACCTTAACCAGCTTGGATCAATCCAAGTGCAGGGATACAAATGCTTCTTTTCTTTCCAGAGTATCACGTGGTTCACACAGGGATATTTCATTCCCTTTTGAACCATGCACCAGTTCCTAAAAACTCATAAATTGCCATACACTTGAAAACAGTGATCAAGAATTCCCCACCTTTTTTTTTTTTTTTTCTGTCTTTGAAAATCCCCTCCAAACTCCCCCAAGAAATCGCACACTTCCAGTTCTTGTCCTCTTGCTCCCCTCAAAATGGATCCAGTGGGAGTGTCTGCCACAGAACATTTGCTTCTAACTTTTCCTTCTTTCACACAAAAATGCAGCAAAACTCAAATATTTCCAAGCGAAATTTGTCTTTGGGTCAGAAAACCATTTAATCAGTTTAATTAGTATTGTTTTAGGGATATTTCCATCGAATGTCCTGATGAAACATCTTTACCCTTCTCTTTGATGAAGTCTTGGCCTTTATGGTCACTAGACGGCTTTTTTTTTCCTTTTCCTTTTCCTTTTCCTTTTCCTTTTCCTTTTCCTTTTCCTTTTCCTTTTCCTTTTCCTTTTCCTTTTCCTTTTCCTTTTCCTTTTCCTTTTCCTTTTCCTTTTCCTTTTCCTTTTCCTTTTCCTTTTCCTTTTCCTTTTCCTTTTCCTTTTCCTTTTCCTTTTCCTTTTCCTTTTCCTTTTCCTTTTCCTTTCCTTTCCCTTTCCCTTTGCCTTTGCCTTTGCCTTTGCCTTTGCCTTTGCCTTTGCCTTTGCCTTTGCCTTTCCCTCTTCCCCTTCGCCTTCCCCTTCCCCTTCCCCTTCCCCTTCCCCTTCCCCTTCCCCTTCCCCTTCCCCTTCCCCTTCCCCTTCCCCTTCCCCTTCCCCTTCCCCTTCCCCTTCCCCTTCCCCTTCCCCTTCCCCTTCCCCTTCCCCTTCCTTTTTCTTTTCTTTTCCTTTTCCTTTTCCTTTTCCTTTTCCTTTTCCTTTTCCTTTTTCTTTTTCTTTTTCTTTTTCTTTTTCTTTTTCTTTTTCTTTTTCTTTTTCTTTTTCTTTTTCTTTTTCTTTTTCTTTTTCTTTTTCTTTTTCTTTTTCTTTTTCTTTTTCTTTTTCTTTTTCTTTTTTTCTTTTTTTTCTTTTTCTTTTTCTTTTTCTTTTTCTTTTTCTTTTTCTTTTTCTTTTTTCTTTTTTTTTTCCTTTTCTTTTTTTTTTTTTTTTTTTTCTTTTTCTTTTTCTTTTTCTTTTTCTTTTTCTTTTTCTTTTTTTTTCTTTTTCTTTTTCTTTTTCTTTTTTTTTTCTTTTTCTTTTTCTTTTTCTTTTTCTTTTTTTTCTTTTTCTTTTTCTTTTTCCTATTTCCTTTTTTTCTTCTTCTTCTTTTTCTTTTTCTTTTTCTTTCCTTTTTTTTCTTCTTCTTCTTTTTCTTTTTCTTCTTCTTTTTCCTATCCCTGAGCAGATTCTCATCACAACAGGATCAAGGTTGTCCTGGAAAACATCTTCAGACTGGTCCTGATTCCTCAGTGTTTCGGCGGTATGGGGGCAATGACTGTTGGAGCGTAGCTTTCCCCATGCTTCTGTGCAGTCAGAAATTGGTGTGCAACTGGCACATCAGAACCAGCTGCATTTTGGTGCTGGGCAAAATAAGCTTTATGGGCCTCTTTTCAGCACAGCTGTGTTGTGTGGCTGCTCTGAGAAACATAGATAGATCCAGTTTAGGGGAAAAAACAATTTTTTAGCTACTTATGAAACTCTTATTCACATCTTAGTATCTCTCCCGTCTTTAATCCTCACCTACTATATTGTGCCAGGGTAGCCGAAGAACTGGGAAATAGTTTACAATTCCTGCCTGAAAAGCACAGATTTATTCCCATGTCCCATAGGTGTTAGGGATTATCAACAAAGGGTACAAAATCTGCTAATCTGACATGGTCACTGTGCTGGCTCATCGCTACATTACCAGCACTCTGAGGGCTCACATCTCATTTTGAAATCTTTTCAAAACAGAATTTCGGATTTAAAGGGATGTCAGCTTCTCCTGTCCTGTTATTAGCTACGTGCTCCCATGACAGCCCCATCCCTACCCTGCTTTCCACTTGTGCCTGTCGGTATAAAGAGGAGGAAGAAGGAACAGCCACAGCCTGGCCAATGTTGGGTACCCACCATGGGGTCCCCACATCTCAAGTGCTTCTTCCCCATCCTCCTTCGTGTTGAGTGCTTCTTAAAGGTGACACAGGAGAAGCATATTTTCTCTTCCATTAAATCATTGCTGGAGACTGTCACTGCTCTGGCATATTAGCTGCTGAACTTAAAACGGAGAGAAGGAATTATCTGCAAAATACATGTTGGAAAGAAATTAAAAGTGATGTTTCAGTTAGAGAGCCTTGCCCAGGAGAAAAGGACATACAGAGCTGAAATATGTTTTCCCTCTTCCCTGGCTGCTGGAGGAAAGGACTTCCCATGAATTATTGTTTTTTAATCCACTTCTGCAGACGCTTGTTAAACAATCTCTCTTGTTGGTTAACAAGGTCCCTCAGCGCTCATCTTTCAAGGTCATAATTTGATCATCAGGTGGAGATTGGGAAGAAGTACCCCTCCTGCCAGTGGCTCTGCCTGTTGGAGGGAGCTTTTCCACTGTTATAGCAGCAAGGGAAGGCACAGGATCATTCTGGCTCTGTTCTTCCCTGTGCTTCCCAGCGAGTGATTGCTAAAGAGAAATCAGGAATAGCAAGAGCTGAAGTGCTCCAGTCAAGTTTTTTTTGTTTGTTTGTTTGTTTTGTTTTGTTTTGTTTTATCCTCAACAAACTATGTGTTTGGAGATCTACTGACCTTCACTGCAACACAACTTTCCCTTTTTCCTGCACTTCTCAATTCCAACCAAGTTTGGAGAAATATCTGGGCAGGGTGATGGTCCCCTGGGACATAGAGGGAGAGGGGAAAAAAGCAGACTACGATGCTGGAAGCAGGTTCCCTGACCTTTCTGCCTACCTTTAAAACATTAACACTGATTTTTGGAGAATTATTGTCTCTATGCCTTGATTTTCTAGTGTTTCTAAGCTGAAAGAGCTTTGGTAAGGGTGCAGGCACGAAGATCATCATTTCCAAAACAAGTTTGCAGCATTACGGAGTATACAAGGGGACCATTTCTCACCTCCAGTGTCAGAATCCAGTCTCCCGGCTGGATTCTCTAAGTGATGCAGAGGAGGCCGAGAATCTTATTTTCATGTTCGGTCCTCAGGGGCAGAGGGATGGGGCAGGGGGCAGATGGAGAGCAGGGGCACAGCTCTTCAGCCCCTGCCATGGGGCTTGAACCATGGGACCTGACCTCTGACACTTTGTAGGCCACTAGAGAAGGCAAACCAAAGGATTTCTAACTTTATTAAGTTGCATTTAAGTTGGAAAGGGTGGATGTGGTACTTAGGGACATGGTTTAGAGGCCAATATTGATGGTAGGTGAATGGTTGGACCAGATAATCTTAGAGGTCTTTTCCAACCTTAATGATCCTTTGATTCTATGATTTCCCAGAGGACATGAATAATCAGTTGGTGCTGAGGAGTGCCTGACTTTTTCTCATCCTGCAGAGGGATTGATTTCATTTTAAACGGTGATTTTGGAGGCTGCAGCCTGCCTGGGATGCCTCATACAAGCCAGGGCAAACGCCTCATTGCTCCTGAGCTCGGGGCCCGGGACGTCCTCGCTCCCCCTGTGATCTGCATCGATTTCCTCCCGTGGATGCCACAAAAGGCTCCCCCTTGCAGATCGGTGTCTCCTTGGTAACTGAACCACATCAGATAAAGCCAGAGTGAAACCCAGCAGCCTGCAAAGCCTGAGCAATACAACAGGAGGCAGGGGGAAGGATGTGGGAAGCTGTGGGTCCGGATGGCTGAGGGGCATCGCAGACAGACACACGGCCTCTGCTGTCCTCTGGTTTGTCCCAGCTCCTGTCTCATGCTACAGCTCTTCTATGACAGGTCTTCCAGCACATCCAGCCCCTTTCCCACCCTTTCCACTCAAGGAAAGCTCTGGTGTCCTCACATAATTTCTCTGCCCCAGCTGGTCCTGGTGACCCCCACATGTGGGGAGAGGAAAAGCTCTGGCTCCAATTACTTTGAGCTCTTCCTGCTCCTACACAAAGCCTTACTGTTAGGAGCCCAGAACTATCAGTCAGAGTCCAAAACTATCACTCAGAGTCCAAAATTATCTGTCATAGTCCAAAATTATCAGTTATGGTCCAAAATGAATCCCAGGGTTAGTGTTTTCTGCTGGCCCTATGGCTGTGGGTGAGGGCACTTCTGTGGGGATATCGGTGGGGTGTTTGGGTTGTTTCTCTCTCCCTATCTGGCCCAGCTTCGGTGCCCTTTTAGCATCATTGAGCTATTTACCTTTGCAAGAGTTTCTGAAAAGGCTGCCTAATTTTGGCTTTAAATCAGAACTGGTATTTGAACAGAGACAAATGGTACAAAAGAGTAAACAGTGGGTATCCCTGGACAAAACTAATCACCCTGACCAGGCATTTTTCCCTTTCCCACTCACCTTGTGTCTCCTTTCCTTCTCACCCAGCTCCTGAACCTAAATCTCCTCTTTCCTTTCCTAGGCAAGAGGGCTGCAGCCCAACAGCCACCTTACTGTCACTTTCACATAGACATATCTGGAACATCTGTCCTGAAACGGGAGAGGAAAAAAAAAGAAACAGTCTGGGAAGGGAAAATCTGAGCAAAAAACTTTGTTTTCCTTCAAGTTCAGCCTTTTTAAATATATCTACTTCTGTTTAAATAGTACAATTTATATATTTTTGTTGTCCTTGCAAAGGTAGGGTAGAAGCATGACTTCAATGAGTAGAGGAAAGCACTGGCAGAGGTGGGTAGGAGTGCAAGGAACCAAAGTCCCAACCCCTTCTGATGCAGTTCCTTTAAAAAAGCACCAGTTGTACTTTTGGAAGGATATCATTAGACTGAGTATTTTCCCCCCAGTCCCTGGCAAAAAGTCAACATTTGCATTTAAATAGTGCTTTTGCTACGAAACAGAGGCGTGTTGCAGAATAGATGCACACAGATAAAGATTCCTTTAAGAGAGTTGAGGGGGGAGCAAACCTCACTGAAAGCTCAGCCCGTCCCCTTGTGCTGTCAGCAGAGGAGAGGTTATTTATGCATTCGAGAGTGTGCCCACTGAGATATAATCTAGTGCTCTCAGGAGTCTCTGCTTGCTAGAGGTGGAATTATTAGAATTAAAAATTACAAGCATAAAACAAGGCCAGTCTAAAATGAAATATTACCCAGTGAGTCTAAATAATTCATGGGCAAAATAACCCCCTGGGTCCCCCATCGATCCATCTTACTCTACAGATGCGAAGAGGAACAATCTGTTGAGGGGGTGTTCAAAAAGCCTCCAGGGTGATTTCAAGGGGTCAGGGGTGGTTTCCGAGCGATTGTGGTTTATGTGGGCCATGAGGGGCTCTGTGGGGAAGGATGAGTAATGGCACGAAACGGGCTTTCCTCTGATGGTGAAACCTTCCTCAGCGCTGATCAGGGAGAAGAGAACACCATTTAGATAAAATAATAAATAAATAGATAAAAAGTCATGTTTTATTTCTGTTCTCCCAAGTAGAGTGCGTTGGTAATTTAACTTCTAGGTGCACAGATCTCCGAAGAACCCAGCAAGAATATTTTTGGAGAATATTTACCTTTCAAGTCCATTCCCAAACGCAAAGGCAGGCTTTTTTGGAAAGGTTTTTGCTAGGTCTGCTGTGTGAGGCTGGCCTTGTCTGAGGTTAGAGCCCCTCCTTCCTCTGTGGATGGGATGGGATATGCAAAGCCCGTATGGGCAGTGGCTGGGGACACAAGTGAGAAATCATGATGGTATCTGCACAGCCAGAGCTTGCTGCTGGAGGGGAAAACTTCTGTGTAATGCTATCACCTCTCTTCTGCTGCAAATCCACGCCTGAGATGACTGTGTTGAGAGACTGGATTAAGGCAGTTTTAGAAGTAACAGAGAAAATGTATCTTCACATTTAGTTGTGTTTTCCAAATATGTGCATGCCTGTATGCAGATATTTATGTACGAGAACATCTTCGGAGTCTGTAGGGAATTATTTAAGATTGTGGAAAGCTAAAAGAGCCAGTGCTGATGCTGTGCATCTCCGCGTTATGGAACTTGCTGACAGGTACGAGTTGCCCACTGGAGACGTGAGCCCCTCTGCCCCAGCAGACCCAGCACGTGCTGCTGTGGTCTCCACGGTGGCTGTAGGAAGGGATGCAATTAAAACAGCCTTTGTAAAATCTTTGCTTTGCTGTCTGTCTCCAGGCCAGCTAGAATTCATGTAGACAGCTTCGTGTCCCGCTCAGATAATATAACTTGGTTTTTAGCAGGGCTTTTTGACTTGTAGGCTGGCCCAGCATGCCAAGGCGATGTATCACAAAGCTGTGGAACCCCTCATCACAGGACACTGCCTGCACCAAAGTGGCTGTGGGTCCAGAAACTGATTTAGCAAATTTACAGACCAAAAATATATCTATGGGTAGTTATTAAAATTAAAGTCATCACCTCTGAGCAGAGGCTACTGCTTACAGCAGATTATGCACTGTTGGCATAAGGATGCTCATTTCCCTGCAGCTTTCTGTGGCAGAAAACTTAATCCTATCTGATTGTTGTTATTGCTCTTCAGCTCTTCCAGTATATCCCTGGTAGAGTTTTAGGTTATGCCAGATTTTAAGTGCTAGATCAGAGTGTTTTGTTCTGGGAGGGGTTTGCTTCAGGTTCTAATGATGTGTGCAGCTGGGTACAGATGCAGAAGAAATTGCAACAAAAGCAGGGTTGATGGGGCACAGAAATGAATTTTGGGCTGCTTTATAGAAAAAAAGAAAAAGAAAACACTCCCATGCTGAATCACTATTGGCAAGAAAATTTACAGTATCTGTGTCCTGGTTAGCCATTGCCCTGTGTGTCTCCTATTTCATGCATTCCTCCCCCAAATAGTAGTTAGCTTAGGCACATCTAGCCACAGGAGGGATTTTCTGCCCCCAAGGACCTGGTGGCCAGTCCTGCCTGGGCATACAAGCTACTGGGCTTTCCCTGGTGCTGCCTGAGTGTCTAGTAATAAAGAGAGGAGCTGTTTGTACCTACAGGTGTAATTTGTCAGTACTGCTGCGATATTGCTGTAATATGACCCTCCTCTTCCTTTGCAACCTTTGCCAAATCCAGCTATTCAGATGTCCATCAGGGACAAAATGTAGAACACATTCCCTTGATTTATCTTGCTCTGCAAAGCTGATAAAATGCTCTGAAAATAGTTTCTTGGAAGTCAGAGCTTAATTCTTAAGGCAAGGAAAGGTTAGAAACTTTAGGAGGAAGAAAAAAGTCATGGGAAATACTGTTTGGATGCCTAAAGATGCTCAAAGAAAATGGAAAAAAATCACCAGGAGGAAGAGACTGCAGGAAAATGAGAAAGAAAATAAGGCAGTGTTTGAAAGGAGGGGACACAGCTCTGGCTACTGGGGTTATTTATTCTCATAGGAGACATAAAAGAGCCAAACAAGGAAAATGCCATGCAGAGATCACACATTGTTTTTTAAGGACAGGCCCCTAGACATGATCCCCACTGGCTGAGCTGTAACCCAGCTCCCAATCAATCTCTCCTCTCTGAAATGTCACTAACCTGCACTTAAGTGCAATAAGACTTCCCAAACTAATTGAAATTCTGAGCCAGAGTCAGGAGACATTTGCTTCAAGTAGTGTTTTAATTGTCTGCTCCCTAGGCTAGTAACAGAATATTTTGCTCCTTGCATTATTCAAGGAGACACGAGAGCTCAACCTTTCCCTTTAGGTTAGTGCCCCTCCTGTCTTTGGTTTATGTTCTGTTCTTTATTTGGCCTCTGCTCACGAATTACCTGCGTGTATCCTCGTGTGCCTGCTCAGCCAGGGATCAGAAAACCTCAACCATCCCATCTGCTTAGATGCAGCATTTTGATTCAACCTATTACCTAGAAATAGGAGCCAGCTGGGAAGCATGGAGCTGAATCCAGATCCTAGTGATTCTGCAGCCTGGAGTAATTTTTATTTTTATTTGTTGTTAGACATAAGGGGACTCCTTCTCCCCATGCACAAGGAGACGCTTGCCCTTAAAGCCTCCTGTGTGCAATTTGCTGTAACCAGGAGATTGCAGTCTGGCAGGGAGGGAAGGAAGGCTCGAACTGTCTGGGGTGTTGCCCTATTCTTCCAAGACTGCTGCAATGAAGCCGTTTCTATAAACCTGTGTTTGAAACCAAGTAGAAGTGATGAAACACAAAGTGCATGCCCACAAAGCATCAGATAAGGTCAGGCATCCTCAGGAAGAAGTAAAAGAACATCCTGATCTTCCTGGTCCCATTGAACTGTCATTGACCATGAGTACTCAACAAAATTTCTGTGTGCTGGCCCTGGAGGCAGTTTGGAGGGTCTGAGGGATCCATTTCACTGTGAGAACCTGTCTGTCCTCCCCAGGAGATGCTGGGAGCTTAATAGGTCCCAACAAGAACTTATTTGTGCCATTATTGGTAGACTAGAATCAAGCATAAGATGAGTTTATCTCTTTGCCTTTCTGTGTATGTTGACAGATAACAATGCCCATCCCAAGAGAAGGGTTTTGTTATGGTCCCTTTCTGGTAGAAGACTGGGGAAGAGGGGTCTGAAGGGGTTTGGGCTGCATCAGTCTCAGTAAAACGTACACAGGACTGCTTCCAACTGGGATCTGTTTCTATAATAATGGTCAAAAAGAGAATTCCTTTCTTCTTCTTCCAGTTTTAGTACTCTCATACATCATCGTATTCCCCATCATGACCTGAAGCCCTCACTGGCTTAGGGAACAGAGATAGAAAGAAGATGACTTTTCTGAGATTATGCACCAAACATCCAGCAAGCCTGACCAGAAATCCTGAATTATTAGGCTACATACATGAATTATTAGGAACTTATATGTTCCTATGATGCTGCTGGTTCCTACCTTTTCAAAGGGCACGGCTCCCTGCAGCCCTCAGAGCTTCTGGTTTTGATCTTGTCTGCAAGGAACACCTGGACACCATGACCTGAAAGGAGACTGACAAGTGGATGGTTGGATGTGGCTGAGAGTGAGCAGGCAATGCCTATACAGAGCATATTCACCACCTTCTGCAGGCTTGTTCTTCCTCTCTTGCTTTCATCCACTTCTAGTTTGTTGTTCCTTCTCATTTTAACTTCCTATGCTTCCCTGCCATCTCTCATGGAAAACAGGATTTCTCTGACCAAGTGACATCCTCATTATCTGAGCAGGTCATCTGGTCTCCTAAAATCAATAGATTTCTGGGGTAAGAACCATCCCCCCTAAAGCAGGGTGGTGAAATAAATGGCCAACACCCTTAAAGTGCTTATTTCCCTTCATTGCATATGAAAGGAATTTGTGGCTCAGATGACACATCTGTATCACAAACCTCTAAAACTAAGGGAGTCACTGCCAGCTCTCCAATGTTTTGGGTGATCGTCCGTGATCTTGCAGTGAGCTCAGAATAGACAGATCAAGCTGTTTTGCTCTTTCTTCCCCTTAAATCTTTCTGTGCAGGGAGAAGTGTCTCTCTCGAGGATAGAAAACTGCATTTTTTGTGTAATTGATTTGGAGTTTCTTAGAGTTCTGTTCACCCATCAATGCCCAAATGGCTCTGTCCTGCAGACTGCAGAGATGGCAGCATAAGTTATGCCTGTTATTAATAAGTTTCAGACTCAGTCATCCTAATAAAGTGAACTTGCAGTCTTTTCTACTTCTATTTTTTGGGTGTAGCCTCACCATTTTTTCTCTCTCTAATATACATGTGCTCCCACATTCTACATTGAGAAGAACTGTGAAGAGAGAGGCTGAGGGTGGAACAAGGGCTGCTGAATTTAGCAACACATAGATAGACTTTTTTTGGAAGATGAAGCCTCTTTCTTTCTTCTTTTCCCATAATCCACCTTTAAAGGCATCACTTTTTACACTGAGTCCCCACCATGAAATGCACACACTCATATGCTGTTCTCCCTCACCCCCCCTCACAAGCACACAAAAGCACATTAGGACACTAATGTCTGCAAATTTGGACACTTTAGTTTCTGTCTCTAAAGGCAGAGCACTTGAATACTCCCAGTGGAAATTTCTTGCAGCTTTGGTGACAGTAGATAGATTACTGATTGCTTTGTGGCTGCTTCAACCCAGGCACAGCCTACAGAAAGTGCAAGGAGCACAGTGTTAGGAAGATGTGGAGATACATTGATACTTGCTCACCACCAGGATGCTCTGCCTGTGACACAGTGGGATTGAACTGCAAATTTTAGATTATATGTGGATCTGAGCTAGTTCCAGGTGTGCAGAGCTGAGGTGTTTGGTGCTAACCATGGTATTTGGATAGTGGCTAAAAATATCTCACAGATATGTTGTGGTCTGTAAATCCACGGGCTGTGCCGGATCTGCACTTGATCTCACTAAACAGCTCGGCCAGTAGATGTTGCTCTTGGCTCATACTGATGTGCTCAAAAAAGATGTATCCAACCTGAGACACCTGGGACCATCTGAAACCACACAATGCAGATCTGTCCCTCACCTGCAATTCTACTTTTGGTCATCACAGATCATCTGGGATGACCACAAAGAAAAATAAAATACAACCCAACTCCTCAGACAGCAGCCCTTTGTAATTAGTAGTATAACTATTAGCTGTTGTTTGCCTTGTGCTAAACGGGAATTGTTGGACAAGAAGTCAATATTTCCAGGGGAGTTTTTGGATTGTATTTATAAGAAAGGAGTTGTGGACAGCCACAGAGAGAGGAATTATGAGAGTAAACCATGCTGAGAGGCTGGAGTCAAGCAGGTATTGGGTTGGGAGCTGCGGGGGCTGCAGCTCTCACTTGGAGTTGACCACCAGGGTCTTCCTGTGCCATCGGGATCAGGCTTATGAGGGCTTCAGATACAAGTGCTGGATAGAGGAGTGAAGATGAGGGATGTACATCATTCCTGGGGTCACATTCATGTGGCTAGCCATATTGGATTGAGACGTGTTTCCAGGTTCACAGAGTCTTGGAGAAAAATGAAACACCTGATATGTTGGCTCTCCATCCTAAATATTTCTTATGAATATTTAGGAATATTTAAATATTCCTGACTGCCCTGTGCACCAAAGGTGAGGAAAGGGGAAAAAAATGCAGATAAATCTTCCTCTGTCAGTCTCCATCCCCTATTCTTGTATGAATTATTTTTTTCCACTCAATTTTGGGATGTGCTGGAAGGAAAATAACATCCATGGTCCGTTCAGAATCCAGACATTTGTGCAGGCAAGCAATCTTTTAGCTCAGGGATGTTTTCTACATTTCCTCACAGAAAAAAAAAAAAAAAAAAAAGCTAATGCACATGATGTTTAACATTTAAGTATGGCCAATAATTTGTAAAGTAGCCTGAATCTCTGTGTATCTGCTAATATACCCACTCCTCTCCCCTGCCCTCTCCACGCTGGTTCATCTCTCTCGCTCTGTAGTACCAATCACAGCAGCATTTAGATGCTGCCTAATGCAAGCTCTCAGGATCAAGGACTGTCTGGAACTGTTTTGTCTGCAGAGTGCTGATCCCAGGACATCTCTCACCTTACTCAAGGCCTCTTAACACGGCTGGAATGTAAATGGCAAATTTGAATAGCAGAAAGAAAAAAAAAAAAAGCAAGATAAAAAAAAGTCATTTACAAATGCCTAGGTAAATGCTGAGCCTTCCTGGCAACTTCTCAGTACCTGTGTTGGTACAATTAGTACCCTGACTGACAATAACATTACCCTCTCTTGATAATGTGCCTTTCTTTTCTTGAGCAGGACATCTCCCAGGCCAAGGCGGTTTCATTTCTTTACAGGAAAGAATAGTTTTAGGCAGAACACACCTTCATCTCCATTAGCTGAAGCTTATGGGTATCAAGTTGAGACTCATCAGATTAGAAAATGTCTGAGAAGATGCTTCAGAGATTCATTAAGGGAAAAGCTTCAGCAGTTCTTCAGCAGTAACTGCTCCTTCAGCAGTTATAACAGAAGAAATCAGAGAGAGACCTCACCTGTAGCAAGGTGACATGGCTGCACAGGCCACCCTGCATCAAGCTATTGTGAAGAACAAGTCACAAAAACACAAGATGAGTTCACAAGTCAGCTGTCTGCAAGACCAGATGGGACATAGCAGATGTGTGAGTGGTCCCCTCTCGCCACTGATGGAAAAGGTGATGACTTTGAGGACACTCGTTTATGAATCAGGCTGGGAATTGCTTTAATCATTACAAACCAGTGTCTCTACAGGACCCGCGAGTGAATTGCTGTGTCTGCAGTCTGTTTTACAGTGCCCCGACTTCAGATTGCCAGCAATGGTGTTAATGGCTCACGTATTTACCACGCCTTAGCATCAATGTCAAAAGATCCTAAGAGCTTGCATTAGGCATCACTTAAATGCTGCCATGATTGGTACAACAGAGCAAGAGAGAGATAAATGCACACGGAAAGGGAAGAGAAGAGTGGGTATATTAACAGGTACACACAGGTTCAGACTACTCTACAAATTTGAGCAGCCCATAGAACTCAATTAATGGTCAGAAGAGCACAGGCTAACAGCAAGCAGAATGCAAACACTGACCATTCAGCATCACATGAAGCACTGAGGCCCTGCAAAGACTGGGGAATGAAAGGCTTAATGGGTAACTTCAAGATTTGTGATGCCAAAGACCTGACCTCCTACCAGATGGCCTACTGTAATAGGTATCCCAGGAAGGAGAGAGATACTTTTTTTTGTGGAAAATGACCAATAGTAAGATATGAAGTGGTTTGGAGATCCAGAGCAAAACTCAGTAGCCTAGCATAGACCTCAGGGACCTGCAGAGAAGAAAAAAATTGTATTTCTCTGCTGTTCATGTTTGTATACGGGGCAGATTTGGCGCTGTATGCTACGCAGTGCCTCTAAGAGTTGTACACATCCTTTAGCACTGCCAATATTTATCAATCATGCACAAACTCAGGGCAAACTCTTCCCAAAACTGTATTCAGCAGAAACTTCAGAGCTTTAGTTGAATCTGATCTTTTCAAAACATCACACACCATCAGAACTTTTTCTTTTTAAAAAAAAAAAAAAGGAAAAAAAACTTTGGGAATAGTATCCCCAGGAGGGAAATGCCTTCCCAACACTGTTCCAGCAGTGCCAGTGTTCGGAATGGAAAGTTTCTTCCCCTTCCCACCATGGTCCAGTCAAGGACCCTGAACCCCTGAGAAGAAGAAGAGTAAAGTGGGAGATGCCGCATCTCACTGCTTCTTCTGTTGTTCTTTTTTGCTCCATTTGGGTGCAAAGGGGATGGCCAAGGAGGGAAAAAGAGATTCAGTCCTCATCTTCATGACCACTCCAGGTGCAGTAACAGCATCACTCACCCTGGACACCTCCGGTGCAAACATGGCTCAATGTTATTTTCTGTTGTCATTGTCTCCCATGGGACAGGATCTTACCACTCCTAGCCTGGTCCTAGGCATTGATCCATCAATCCATAATGCTTCTTCTGACCCCAGCGGGAGTGGCCAACCCAGTACAAGGGGTTTCGATGCTCATCGGTGCAATGTAATTTCTGGTCCCAAGCAATCCTGATCAGACAGCTACTCTCCCGAGGGCTGTGTTAACCATCTGTGGACTATCTGGGTATCTCGTTACAGCAAAGTATCTTCCTGGGCCATATGGACATGTAGTTTTTATTGACCCCCAACTTTGGCTTGCATGCAGGTTCTTCTCCACGCTGCATCCCGACCCTTTGTACACACATCTGGATATAACCCTGCAGATGCCTCCCCTACAGTTCTGCACTCACCTTGCCCAAGCAGTACATGACCCACCCATTCTTCTTCTTCCCTTGCTTGAAAAGAAGACTTAATAAGAAGAAACTACACACAGAGACAAGCCCAAAGCCTGCTCCCTCCTGCAAGGAAAAACACTAATGACATGTCAGGATGAGACTGTAAAGTCAGGCTCTGCCCAGCAAGGAAGGCAGGATTAGCATCTTCCCACTGCAGGATGAGTGTAACCGACAGCTCTGTGAAGGAGAGGACACTGAAGGGAGAAATACCTGCTGACAACCTGCTTGTTCACCAGCCTTCTTCAGAGGTGCACGCACACCGAGTGCTTTCATGTGGTTTTCAACCGCCTCCATTCCCCTTCGAGGCAAAACCCTTATTACTGACATCTCCGTGTGAAGAGGGTTTGGCTGTGTGTATACAAACGTCATTAAATATTTGGTTTAATAGCTGCCAAGGCGGCTGCCTGAGCGTTGAGCTGGAGTTTGTGTTGTTGGCTCTGTCTTGGGAGCAGTCAGAGGAGCCAGGCACACTGTGGGCCACCATCAGTGTCTGCAGAGCGGTGTCTCCTTGGCAAAACCCCTCCAAGAAGGGGACACTCAACTCACTTTCAATATTCAAAAGCCACCTGGATGTGGTCCTGGGCTCCCTGCTGTAGGTGGCGCTGCTTGAGCAGGGGGTTGGACGAGATGACCTCCAGAGCTCCCTTCCAGCCTCATCCAGTCGGTGATCCTGTGATCCTGTGACTCCTATGCTCTCCTGGGTGATTTACTCCATGTTCTCCTTTAAGATGCTTAACCTTAAGAAAATTTAACATCTGTCTGAGCTGTACACCAGGCTCCCTGTAACACTTTGGGCAAGTCTTTTAGCTTTTTGTCTCCCCCGGGGTCATGCTTCCAGAGGCAATAATAGCACAGCCCTGTTCTGCAGTGCTCTTTTGAAGAGAAATATGCCAGAGCTTGTGGAGGATTGAGATACTGCGGTCCTGGGGACCATAGAAATCCTTCAGCTGGAAATACTGCTCAGGAAGCAAGCTAAAATTGCAATGGGCTTGCAAAGCTCTGGGTGTTATAACATGTCACTGCATTTATGGGTTTATTTGGGGCTCTGAGAGTGCTTTATGCAGAAGGGTGAAAACAAATTTGGGGAAACTGAGGCACTTCAGGCCAGAGCAGGCAGCACATGGAAGAAAATTTCACACATGTTCTTCTTTGATTGCCTTTTTGAACAAGCTTTAATGAAAACAGATAATGACATGCATATCAGGAAAAGTTTCAATCAACTTGAGATACACGGTTTTATTTTAATATGTTCGTGTATTTAGCACCGTACAGAGACACGCATGTGCGTATGCTAATATGTCCCCTCTGTGCTTTGCACCGAGGTCTGCAATAACGCGGAGAAGCAAACAGCGTGTGAACTCAGCTCTGATGTGATTTATGCAGTATCAGAGAGGTTCAGGGCGGGGAAGCATTTCATTCCTCCCCAGTGATACATGCTGGATTTTTCCTTACAAGTCTGTTCTCTGATATTTTCCCTGTTCTGCTTTGAAATAAGTGAAGTGATGAAGCCCCTATGGCTTCCTCAGGGGAAGAGTTTTCCACAGTCTTATTTGATCTCTTGCGCCAGACTAAACATTCCCTTTCTCATTTCCCTGCCCACCTCCCCCATTATTTCCACATAAATAATCCCTCTTTATCTCTGGTGTTTCATTTGCAGGGATTCATGTAATAAGCACAGCTTTATGCTGGGTTTCCTTGAAAGCTAAGCACTGTGGCCTCATTTCCAACCTCCTTAAGTGATTTGCAGAGCAGGGGAGACTGGAGCTGGTCCTAAATGTTTCTCTGAACCAGGCCTCGATACCTTTGTTTGCTGGGACAGAGGGCACTTGTGAACCTTACAGAAATAGATGACAGCTTTGGACACTCAGCAGCTTTGAAAATCCCACCACTTTTGGGGTACTCAAAAATGAGTGATCTTAGCAACGTTTTCAATGGTGGTGGGACATACTGACCTGACCTTGAACTGTCTGTGCTTTGAGGAGATCTTCATCAAAGTAATAAAGTTAAGGTAGGAAGAGGACAAGCAGCTGGGAAAATACCAGAAACCATCTTGGTCAGATCAGGGGTTTCTCAGCCCAATATTCTCTCATTAGTGGTGGCATCCAAGAGAAAAGAGTGGAACAGGACAAGCATACAGCATCAATCCAGCCTTCAGCAAGGTGCAGCCCAGACACCTTCTGAGCAGGAGCTGCCATCTTTGCATCTCATAGCTATTGGTGGGTTTCTCTTTTATGCATTTCCCCATCTGCTTTTTGTACTTGTAAAAATATTGGTGCCTTTTACATGCTGTGACAAGGCATTGCAGAGCTTGACAATACTCTGCTTGGAGAATTATGTCCTCCATTGGTTTTGCACTTGCCTTCTGCTAATTTCATTTGACGCCCATCAGCTTCTGTATTGGAAAAGAGAGCAAACAACTGTTCCCTAGTCATCTTGTCTCGGTCGCTCACAAATATTGCATAATCGTCATTCTCCTGCCCCCATCCATCTCCCTATTGTGGGGGAAAGTCCTGATGTATGGTTATAGTGAAGCTATTAAATGCCTTTGGTCATCTCTCTTGACCTTTATGGTGTTCACGGTTAGACCTTGTCATGATCCACTAGTTGGACCTACATAACAAAACCAGCATGATTGTTTGCTCCAGGTAAAAGTTGGGCCCTTCCCCTCAGGATGCAATAAAAAGTTGTTGTTGATATAGAGTTTGTTAGAGGTAAACACACACAGCATGGAAAAGATGATCCTAGCTGTGCAGATCAATGTCCCTGTCTCAGATCTTCCCTATCCTACTCGCTGGCTAATCCATCTTGAGGTTTGTGGTGCTTCTTACATGAATCTGCCTTGATCTCTCCTTATCCTTGTCCTGAGCACCCCAGAGAAAGTTTCATGTGATTCCCAAACGCTTGTCCCCACATTCTCTTTTCCCTATAGGACAATAAGTCCTATAGACCTTTAGAAAATGAACAGTGTCTTTCGTGATGACTCACCTTAGTAGGTTTCACACCAGGGACTGATCCTGGACCCTTGGAGGCTAACACCTTGTTCACAGCCCGTTCAGTGCTGCCCATTTTCAACCAGTATGTTACCAGGGTGCTTCTGCCTGTCATGGCTCACTGTTCATCACTGGGCCTTTATGTTTAATTAAATTAACACTTAGACAGATAACCTAGCAGAGCTCATGATACACAGTGTGGATGGTGGGCAGAATAAGGTACAGCCTTATTATTTCTTTTTTTTTTTTTTCTCACTAGATCATCAATTGGGGAGGTGGTTGTGGCTTTTTTTTGTTGTTGTTTGTTTGTTTGTTTTGTTTCGTGTTTTTTTTTTGTTTGTTTTTTTTTTTCCTCAGAGCCTTGGGATTTGAAAAAAAAAAAAAAAAGAAGGCTGTACAGGAGAGCTGGAATGAATGATTTTGATTTCTATGGAATTTAGGTGGTTTGTTTATGATATTAGTGTGCACAATCTGCAAAAGGGCAAAGTGTTATTTGGGGTTTATTTTTGAAAGGGAAGAGAATGAACGACTGGAGCAACTCACTTGTGCTGCCACAGGCTCTTCAGGCTCTTATCACATGGAGCATCAGAAGGGGACATCTTTCTGAAAGAGGTTTTTTCCTGGCTCGCACAGAAGTTACAAACTGAAAGCATGGCTCTCCAGGGAAAGCTCACTGCTTTGTGTAATAGCAGGCTGTCTTCAAAACAGTCCCTTCTGAACTTTTTTTTTCCTCAACATAGTAAGAAAAAGCAGCTATAAACCCCTATGGAGCATCTCTTTCTCTCTTTCCATTGTATAACAAGTTTAGATAAGACACCAAACTTTCAGATGCTATAAAACAATCTTGCTCTTAATCTCCTTTTAGCATACTTCCCCCGTTTGGATAAGAAATAGCATTTCTTCACTCATTTGCAAACTGCTGATGATTCCCAAGCCTTCAGATACTGTGATATGAAGTTCACTATAAATATTTCCAGATATAAGACACAGAACTGTGATGGCTTTATGTAGTCTTAGCATGTTTTTTCAAGTACAAGATGTCCTGGCCTGCAGAGTCTGAGAGAGAGCTGCCAACCAGAAGTGTCTGCAGCTGGGGTCAGTGGGAGGCTAAATCCAAAACAAAATTGGAGATGGATGTAATGTGCCTGCAAAGACCATTTTGCTGTGCTCTATTGATTGTTTTGTGTTGATTCCTTAGGGTTTTGTTGTTGGTGGTTTTGTTTTTTTCTGTTGTCACTGGTGTCTAATTTAAGGAATTGCTGTTAAATTTAAAGGCATGATTGACTGACTGGCATCTGAGACACATCACAGCTGTCAGCTGCAAAGATAAACTCCGGATTGGGATGCAAATCTTCCCAAAGATCAAGGGTGTTTGGACGAGACTTCTAAGTGGAGCTCTCTCAGTTAATTTGTAGTAAGACCTATTCTTCTGGCATCTCCACTTCAGATTCAGAACAAGAAATACCAAATATGAGCTTGAAAGTTGAGTCTGACCATCCTGAAAGTTTCTCCATTTAACTGTGGAGAATTAGAATGCATTTGGTCAGCCTAGCGTGAAAAGTAATTTGTTTTAGTACGTGATCATGATAAGAACTGACTGAGGAGGATCAAAAAGCTCTTTAGAAACTGGATTAAAGGCCGCCCAGAATGACAGTCTCCACAGCACTCAGAACAGTCCCAAGAGCAGCAGCTTCACATGCAGCACGAGACTCATGTGAGGGACTAGGAGAAATGAAAAATAAAAGCCATACCTTGCTATAGGATTGAGGTGATAGCTCCTGGTTGTGGTGGGAGCCTCTGGAGCTGGAGGTTTGAGCCACACTTTACTCCAGTTAAAGAGAATAAAAGAGCAGGAAGGCCTATAGGCCTGCAAGGCTACAGCTGAGAAAAACTTTGTTAAGTAGGAATGGGGTGGGTATATGACCTTCAGAGGAACCAGTGCCTTTGAAAAGCAAAATCCTTCATAAAGCAGTTGCAGCAGACTCATTATTTCTGGATTAAGGACAGATGGCAACTCAACCCGCATCGATCAGCAGGGTGCAGCAGTTTGTTGAGAGCTGATGAAACAAGACTCCGGGGGAAAAGGGCCTATCTGCAAAAGGTCCCATTAGCTTCAGTGGGATTCTGCATTGTATTTCACCTCTTACTTGCTTTTTGGCATCAGTGAGGTCTCCTTCAAGCCCACATTTGAAATGTAAGAAGGGTCAGAGCAGGGAAGTTGTGTGGAAGCCAGGTGGGGATGAGTCTGTCCTAGATGGGGAGTCCATGCAGGTCCATGCCCCTCTCTGCAGCTCAAGTCACTCCTGATGAATTGAGCTATAGGATATGTATGAAGCCACTGCTGTGACAAAATCTGGCCTGTTTCTCTTCTGTGACACCTGCAGTGGACCAAGAGCATTTTTGTTTTGCCACAGCTCATCTGTTCCAGAGCAATGGTAACTCATTGACTTGCCATTGTGCAGCCACACCATTACACCAGCCAGATGCAGTGGGCAGAAGAGCTGAATGCTTTTCTCTTGACACAGCATTTTTTTCCCCCTCAGAGGTGGGATGGGTATAACTTCATATAATAGGCCCTTAACTGCTTCTTTACAACACCACTAAAAAAGACAAATCACTTGAAACAGCAAATGCCTAGACCCAGGAAAAGAAAGGAGATTTCAAAAGGTTTATCTGACAGCCAATAAACAGGATAAATAACATGCAGTATTTCATTTGTCAGGACCATGGGACAACCTGCTGATAAAAAAGGACTACACCGTAAAGTGGGGAATACCTTTGTCTTGGCTGTAAATGACTGTGCTGATTTAATAAGTACACTGGTAGTTCTACTCTAGCTTCTCTTTAGTACTCACAAATGGGATGGAAACTGAGGAAGAAGGAGAGGAAGGAAGTTATCTGTCCTCAGCCTCATAAAGAGATTTCATTCTGGTTAAGGGTTTGAAATCATGATGGCTTCTATCTCATATTGACTGGTTCACCAATAGTAGTTGATAAGCAGAGTATGAACAAGTCAAAGATAGGACCCTAAACTCTCCCGCACTCTTTCCTCCAGTGAGACTGGGCAGTATCTATTTCTATATATATTTTAGGGTATTAATGTCTTCATAATAGATTACCTCCTGAAAGGTAACCTGTTTGAATATCATTGTTGAGCTAAGGACCCCATGACAGAGATGCAGTTTGTATAACTAGTCTGTGTTGTGCCTACAAACACAATAGAAATTAACCTTCTAACACACTGAAGCACATGTATTTTAACTTAAAAAGTATCCCAAAAAATATAGAAAATAAAGGATTTTGTGAAGCAGGGAATCTGCAAGGGAGGGAGAGTAAAGAAAGACATTCTTAACAGGGCAAGCAAGGAGTTTATTAGCTCTTAAATGTGTCCGGTTACAGATGTCCTATCGATTAGCTCAACCAAGGCATCAGGATATTTGCCATTACGCCAATGGCTTCTCTTGCAACAGAAACACAATCTATCTTCTGTCAGGAAACAGGAGACACAAGTCTCTTTCCCTGCACTGCTTAGAAACAGAACTAGCAGAGAAAGTAACTTTCAAGTGAAAGACCATCTCCTTCAAGGACGAATATTTATTGTGTGCGAATAACATCCCATCCTCCCCACTGCTTCCAAGATCTCTGAAACACTTGCTGGAATGGTCACCAGCCTGTGTTTCCATCCTGAACTATTTTCCCATATTATTCTCATTATTAAGTATCTATACCACTGCATTTAGCACCCTGTTTGTTCTCTCTCTGTCTTGGTAGCAAAAGTTTGGGCCCCATTCAGTTGGTGTTAGTACAGGATCTCTGTTTTGAGAGGAGGAACAAAACTGCAAGAGGCAGGAGGAAACCTTCCAAGTCCACCCAAGATAATGGAAAGATGTTCCTTAGCACTACAAAACAAAACAAACAAACAAAAAGACCATAAAATGTAACAATTCATAGTAAAAATTAAAGTATGGTCTGATGAAGACAATGCACCCTTCTCTGCAGTACAAGAACAATAGAACAATATTTTGGGGAATTCATTGAGACTGATGAGAAAGCCTGCTCCAGTCCCAGCTGGAAGTCCTGGTTTGCCTCTGAGTGCTAACACAGTAGGAGCCCTTGCGACACCATGATCGGAGAAGTGGGAGAATTATCTTACAGAGCAAAAATCAGGAGCATGAAATGTGCAGGATTCAATGATAATGGTTTGTGAGGAGTACATCACTCCATGGACAGGCTTAGGAATGGTATAAAAGAGTCTAGGAGGACATCGTTTTGCAGTGCAATGAGGAAAGTGCTGACAGTGCTGGGAGTGATGATTTATCTCATTCTTCATGAAATGAATCAATACTTGGCCCTACTGTGTCTTTATGCAGTGGCAGAGGATGAGTCTCTGCCTGTCCCTGTGCAAGGGGGTGGTGGTAATTCCCCACATTCTCCCCTGTTACCTAGATGGACTGTTGAGAACCCACTTTGTTTCAAGACAGAGCTGTTCTCCTGCCCAGTGTGTGTAGGAAGCAGTGGAACACACAGCTCAAAGGGTAGCTGCAATTTCTATTGCCTCATAAATAGCAAGACAGGAAGGCTGGGCCAGCTGAAGTGAAGTATTTGCAACTCCGGAGGCATTGACTCCTGGTGAAAAATTAAAATAAAATAAAATAAAATAAAATAAAATAAAATAAAATAAAATAAAATAAAATAAAATAAAATAAAGTAGTTATTTTATTTTTATTTTTTTAAAAAGCAGCATTTTTATTTCTCACAGTGTTTTCTCTGTTCAAAAAAAGTGCCTCTGTAGTTCTTTATCTTTACTTGTACCTGAGCACGGCATACCTGAAGCTATGCTGAAGCATGAACCTGAAGCATCTCCAAGGGTAGCTTTGGGTAATGAGAGAATGCTCAGCAGGAAAAGCAGCCATCTGAGAGCATCCACCTCTTGGATGAAGGGCCACCTCTGCTTCTCCCCATGGGGCAGGCAAACGATGGAGCGGAAACGGTCACCAGCTGTTAGAGCAGGGGCCATTTACAGAGCATATTCTGGCTTGCTGGATATGGGTGATGAGGAGTGAACGGATCACTGAGGGATATGACAGCTTATCTGTCACTTGAAGTGCTAGATTGATCCCCTGCTGTCTTTTTACAACACAAAACTAAGCCTTGATGGGCTCCCTGCAGGTGCCCTGCTGCAAGGCTTCAGCCCGTGTGAGGCAGACCAGTTTTAGTCCTCACGGTCTGTTCTGCTGCTGATGGTTTTGGACACCCCATCAGGGCCAGAGGTCCTCTGTAACAACCTGGCATGGCACAGGGTGCAGACAACTGCAGAGGCTTGGCATTTCCTTTTTGCAGGTGGCAGGGCCATCCCTTCATGAGGGGCTCCATCAGCCTGCAGGGCTGCAGCTGGTAGTACAAGAGGAAATCTGCATGTTGCTGATGTTGGTGTTGGGAAGGGGACACAAAAATCACCTTCACCTTCTTGGGAAGCTCCCAGATTACTTCCCATGGGTGCTGCAAGGAAACTGGAGGGGAATATCATTCCCCAAATGAAAGCGGCCCCAAGGAGCCGTACATCTCTGTCTGCCACGAGTGGTTGGTGATATCTGCAGTTTGGGGCAAAGGATGATCCTTTTGGTGTCAAGGGGGAGTGGGAAGTAAGACCACTAGACCTTCCCAGCTCCGTTGTGCTCTCTCCACACAGGAACACGTGTTTGTGTGGTGGGAGAGGGAGGAGAGACAACCTCATCTATGATGGATGTGTACCTTGGAGTGGTTTTCACAATTGGATTCTGGTGTCAGGATCCACAGGCAACAAAACAGGGAGAGGGTCTTTCCAGAGGAAGGGACCCCTTTGCAACAGCAAGCACAGCAAGAGCTGGACTAGTTAGTAATGGGGCAGGGTTTCAGGAAGGTGAAGTACCTGTGTAGAGATGAGGAATGGTTGAAGAGAAGTCAATGAAAAGGCAACGCTTCTCCCTTCCTCTCCCACCTCTTGACTCTCTGCACCCTCCTGTGTCGTCTTCCTACCACATTCAAAGACATCCTGCTCTGGGGCCTTGGCAGTGGCTGTGTTGTAGGGTCTATAGGTCTGTTTTTGTCTCCCCTCTCGGAACACAGAAGCTGACAGGGCTTTTCTGGATTTCGCCCAGGTGGTTGGAACTCGTGGTCGGCTTGGGGCGACTGCACCAAGGACTGCGGGGGAGGCCTGCAGACCCGCATGCGCTCCTGCAAGCCCCTTCCCAACGAAGGCCTTGCCTGCGAGGGAGTCCTGGAGGAAGGACGGCTGTGCAATAGGAAGGCGTGCAATAGTAAGTGGAGGCATGTTCCCCTGCACATGCGCGAGCGGCTCGCCCTTCTCAGGAGGATTCCCCCAACCCCGTGGCCGTAATTAATGAAAGAAGCACAGCAAAACTGCTGAAGGGCCGTGGTGGAGCAGCAGGCCCGAGGGAGCATGAGACTTCAGCTGTGCATGGCCTTGCCCTTCCCTGCTTGTCTTGTGGCCACGCGTGCACATGCACACATGCTGACACACGTCTTGCAACACATGTGTCTGCAGATCCAGACCCCTGCCCCACAGAATAGGGGTCCATAATAGGTATCCATAAGCAGGCCTACATCAGGTGTTCATGGGCTTGTACAAAATATACACCCTAAAGGCATTTCTTTGACAGTTGGCCTCTGGATCTTCTCTTCCAAACAACTAAAGCATGCAGCGAAGAGAGGTGCTAATCTTGCTTCTTTCATCTCTCTTTGGCTTACTTCGCTTTCCCAGTCAAGTGCAATGTTGTTTTCCTTCACAAAATGAAAGCCTACAGCACTAAGACATGGAGAAAGGTCTGGCCACTAGACAGGTTTGGACAAAACAAAGGCCCTGAGCAAGACAAAGACTCTGCAAGACAGAGGCTCTGCAGCCTCTTTCCAGGTCCTCTTCTCCAGAAGGCAAGGGACAGATTGCCAGTGCCAGTCAGCAGGACAATATTGATGGGTCCAGCTGGTGACCTGTGGCACTTTCATTCCCTTGCTTCTTTTGCATTAGCTGAAGGGAGAGAGGATAGAGGGGAAAAACAAAAGCAGAAGAATCTCAGCCCAGCAAGTGCTGGCAAATGTCTGATTATAATTTTTTTCTGCTTTGTATTTCACATTTATAGTAGAGAATGTTTGGATAACTCCTCCAGCTAGGCAAATAACTGGGGAAAGTTCAGTTGCCTTCAAAGGCAGGGAAGCATCTCTTGAAAAAGGGGAAGTTCAAATAGAGGGACATAAATATATTCCTCTAATAAGGGCTAAAATGATTTCATGCATTTTTTACCACTTCTATAAATTTAAATCTTGTTGCAATTAGGCTTTTTTTTTTTTTTTTTAATGAAACCTTCTAGTATATTGAACTTCATCTCCTTGACTCACTGTTGTTAATTTCCTTCGGAGATTCGCCCACACTAGGGGAATTTAACTGATATCCCCCATGTTTGTTGGTGACTTTGGAGCTGTAATGAAGCTGGGGCTTGGGGTGGTGAGCGTGAGAGTGCATCCATCCATGGTCTGGGACCTGGAAGTTAGACCTGAGGGGAGTGACAAACTCTAGGACCTGAGTGCATCTGAATGGAGCTGGAGGAAGGGCCACACAGGTTTTGGTGGACATGGCTCTGAATTCCTGAACGTCTGGAGTTATAGATAGCATTGTAGGGGGGTTGTGTAGCTCTGTCCATTCCTGGGATGTGACAACACATAGGACAAGAGGCAAAAAATACTCCTTAGAGTCCCCTTCCCATGCTGGATAAATGAGAGAGGGACCCAGCTTTTGCAAATTCTCTTTGCAGCCCATCCATCCCCAGCCCTGATCATCTTCACAGCCATCCATGGGACTTGTTTGATTCCTTCACATCCCTCTTGAACTGGAGCACCCCAGACTGGACACACTTTTCCAGGTCCAGCCCCACCAACACTGAACAAGTAACATCATGCTTTCCCTTGATCTGCCCCAGCCTTCGCTCTTCTTCGTGCTGGATCTCCTGAAGTTGCTGCAGCAAGGAGGGATGAAGGGGGATGGTTGACAGCCAGGGAGCCTGGAAGCCTGGGCTGGGCTTCCAGCTCCACTCATTGCAGGGAGCAGAGCAGTGAAGGATGAATCACTGTTCACTCACTATTTATTTACTCACTTTTCTAGAGCGCATCTCTAAGCAAAGCTGATCCTAAGCACGGAAAAGGCTGATTGTGCCCCAGGGGGTTGTGAATCAATAAATTATTCCACTTGCCTCCCAGTCCTCTTCCCATTACCCACCCAGTCAACTCCTGCTCCAGTTAAAGTGTGTTTTGTTCAACAGAGCTTGTTTGGGAAGAAAGGATCTTGAGCTAAGTGGAAAGCCATAGTTTGGAAAGACATCCACAGAAGGAGGCAGCACAGATTGATTTATCCCTTTGAAATAAATAATTTAATTCTGATTAATTTTCCCAAGTGTCTCTTTGTAGACAAACTGCTGAGCCCCATTACGATGCTTTCACGCTGGAAAGCTGGAAAGCATTTGAAGGAAAATGTGAACAATTATTCTTCCAAATGACTTGCCCATGCACATCTTGATCTCTATGTCCTACGTCAGGATAAACCTGCATCTCTCCACATCTACCCCAGCTCTGAACTTGCTCCTCAGAGAATCTGTCCCTTGTTACCTTTGGAGCTATGCTTAAGAGAGGTACAACTTAAATTCTTTAAAATCCCAAAATACAAGGCGACCCAGAAATGGCTTTTGCATTTTTATACTTACCCTTTTCTTCTCTTTGCTGTGATCTGTACCAAAACCCAGGATTTAGAGGTAGATTAGAAATCCTTCTGTTTTAAATGTGTCATTGTTATTCTCTTACTGACTTTTGCTCACAGATTTCTTAGGAATGAGTAGGATGTTCATTCTTCCACTTGAACTGTTATTTTCCTAAGTGTTCATTATATGTTGCAGCTAACTACATTTTAATTCCTTTTCTGAAACATTATTTTTTTAAAAAGAACTGGACAGAAGTATATCTTTATAGTGAATTGTGCAGCATTTCAATACTTTGTAATAACACCTGGCTAGCTCTCCAGATAAAGTGGAGTGGCTGACACCTGAATTTTCTAGTAGAAAATAAACAAACACAAAATGTTTGTTTCCTTGAACAAACAGCCATCAGTAATCCTGATAAAGCAGCAAAGCAAAATAGGGATGAGTGCTTTGATATTTTTTGCCTTGTGGTGGGGACCATAAAAAATTGCTGAAGGAAAGTAATCCCACCATTAAAAAGTGAAATCAGCTGCTGACCGAGCAAGTTATATTGGAATAAGACAGAAATTACCACTGCCTTCAACACAAGTGCAGACCCATCTCTTTTTAGCTTCTCCTTCCTTGTTCCTGCCAAAGTGGCTTGTAAACTGGTGGCTGATTAGCAGAAGTGTTTTAGCTTGTTGTTTGGATTTCCAGCAGCCAGAAGAGGTCTTTGATATGACATTGGGAGCAAGTTCGCAATGGGAAAAACCTTGCATGATCCCACTGAACTCCCTGGAGCTTTTAGATGAATGCTTGCAAAGGATCTACAAAGGTTTCATTGGTTTCTTTTCTTTTGCCTGGCCGTGGCAAATGTGCTAGAGAGATCCAACCCTTCTCATCATCATGTTGCCAGCCTTCCTCTTCCAGAGCTACCTTCAAGCAGGCCCCAGTATGCAGTGATGGGAATGGTGGTTCTGCACATGCTGGCTGGAGACTGCAGTGCTGTTACAAATCACTGCACGGGCACAGCTGAATGGCTCCACAGGTGACACTTCTGTGTGGGCTTAATCTTTTCCCACTTGCGTGGGCCACTGTCTCTTGCCTGATGATCCTCATCTGGCTAAATTCCCCCAGGGAAACACACTCAAGCCCAATGGCATGGGAGTCAGGTAAATTATTTCCATGAAAAATAAATATTTCGGTAAAATCCTGAAAGAAATCTGTAATGAACGCTCAACCCACAGTGGAAAGGAAACTTTGGTAACAGCAGCTTAACTCAGGCAGAGTCATTTTTCATGGTAGACCTTCATCTCAAGAGGCATAATCTGAAGGAGAAAATTCAGTGTTTGTTGTAGCTCTGATTTTTCCTTGCTAGAAGCAGAGGACCTGGTGATATCCTCCTCCCTGGTAGAGACAGGAGATATTTCCTCCATCTGTTGGACTTGGCCAGGAGCTGCTGTTTTATTGAGGGGGGAAATAAGCCAACCAAACGGCAAATGCTTGCAAATGAGCTTCTGAGTCCCAGCTCTTTTGGATGAAAGGGGCAACCCACTATGCTTTCGTGCTAAAATCTGTGATTGCTGGTGACCTGGAATGCAGAGAGTCCTGGAGAAGAAACTGACTGGACAACACGGCAGGAAAACATCCAGGCCAGAGGAGGGATGTCATGGGCCTGCCCCTGGCACTGGAGTTTAGCAGTGCTGAAGAAATACAAGAACCATCAGAGATGAAGGGAGCCTGCATTTATTCCTGGGGAACAAAAATCTCAGAGGAGCCTGCTGAAACCCTGCCGTCCCATCTGGCAGAGGTAACACGAAGCCGTCTCTGACATTTTCATAACTGACGCAGATCGGGCACTTATGTCTCCCCTAGCCTGGGAGAGGAGTGCTTGCATTCTGCCCTCAGTCACAGCAGTGTGGAACCAGTCCAGTCCCATCAGCTCGTGCTGATTTCCAGCATCTAGCATGATAAGGATCTGTCTCTTCAGCTGTACAACTGTTAGTCGTGTGAAGAAACACGTGTTCACCATTTATGTGGATGAATGTCTGTTTGTTCCATGACGCCCCTGGACTTCATTTAAAATAGCATTTTTGCTGCAGCCACAGAGCTGAAATATCCTGAGAGCATCTCTGCTCCCCACAGGCCAGGCTACAATTCATGTCAAGCTGGAAGAGCACCTTGTCTTATACGTGCAAGCTACCGCTTGCAGAGACTTCGTTGTGTTCCCCCTTTTAATGGCGCTTCAGACATCTCATACCTGGGAGTCAAGCATCTCACTCACTGACTTTTTTGTATGTCTCAGATGTTCAGACTGGGCCATTTGGGCCATTCTGTTAGCTGACACAGTTGTCGTATATTCAGTGGCCTCCAAAATGACTCTTCTACACCCACTGAGGAGCTGGTCCTGGTTGTTAGGGGTATTAATGCTTCTGCCCTTCTCAGTTTTGCTCCATGCTAGATGTCCCAGAAGCTCTGTAGCCAACACCTTCTACTTTGGCTTCCCCTTTGGTTTCACTGCACTGAGATACATTTACCCCATTTCAATGTGGGTCTTTTTAATCATTCTTTTCTACCCTTTGCTTGGATCCATCCTTTCCTTCCCACCATCTCAGCTTACCTCAACAATATTCAAGATCCCATCATTTTCTTTCTATTTGGGGGACAAATAGAGGTAAGACTGTGGGGCTCTGCTAAGACACTCTTGGATGTTCAAGACTTGGCTCACAATGACACAAAGTCTCTGCGTTAAGTGTTTTTTTGTTTGTTTGTTTGTTTTTCCCTCAGCTGTGCTGCAAGATGCTGCCTGACACGTTACATATTCTCATCAGCAGTGTTGGTCACTAGCTTCGTCTTCCCACTACTGGCAGCATTGTAGGAGCATCCTCCCAAGCCACATCATCTTAGCTATGTTCTTCCAAAGTCTCATCTGCTTGCCTCCTGCTTGCAATTGCAACTTCTCTTGGCTGCCCCAAGGGCATTATTTCTCTGTCTCTCCTGTAGACTTCTCCAAGGTGCTGGGTATCTCCACAGTGTGCCATTCCTGTGTTATTTGTACAGCTGGGATGTAAATCACATCTAGGTTTTCCATTCATCTTGGCATTGCTCCTCTCCACTGATGCAGCTGCAGGAAGTAAATTTTTGAGATCTGACCAGTTCCCTACTGCCTTTATTCTGTGGCCCCATAAAGTTCAGGTGCATAAACCCCACAGCAAAGCATCACTTGCCCCAGTTTTACCTTGTGCATAAAAGACCTGGCGTCTCCCTGCCTCCTTCAGAATCACAGCTGAGTTTTGCATTTATTGGAGGTAACTATCCAAGTCAAATCTAAGCCGTGCTCTGTGCTAAATGGGGCTTGACCTGCTTCTTTCCAACACCATTTCCAAATGGCAGGCATCCTGCCTGCTGCAGCAGAGCCACCCCAGCTTGGCCTGGAGGCAGTCTTTGCTGGAGGAAGCTTGGGGCGAGCTGTCAGGGTGATGTGTTCAGCCACTGGACCTGATCGCCTTTAATTAGGAAGAGCAATAACAGCGCAGGCTTGTCATTTCTGAAGGAAGTCATGCCGTTCTCTGAGTCCAGGATCAGTAGTAAGGAAACATCAATAACACAGAGCCCTAAGAGCTGGTGGGAGGAGGGCCAGAGTTGCTTTTAATTTTATTTTGCTCTTTTATCTTTTCTTCCTTTCTCCCTGTCTCCCTATCCATCTATCCATGCATACTCACTGGCCACTTCTGAGACATGCAGTCCCATGTTTCCCTGTCACCTTCCTTTCTGTAGGCAGCTGACAAATCCATCCAAACCCCACATCTGCCCTTTGCTGCCCACCCCCTTTCTCTTCCCAGCCTAAATGAGTCTCTGGGAAGTCTCTGAGATTTACAGCAGGTAGAGATTTTGTGGGTCCTTCTAGTTTTAGATGCTTTCATGCAGAGGACTTAAATCAGAGCAGACTAAGGTGTGGGGGTATAGTCAGAAATGGGTGGAAGGGTGGTGGGAATGGATCAGTGTCTGGGATGTGTCCTGTATCTCAGAGAGCATGGAAATAATTTAACCTGTCCCCTGAACAAATTCAGGACGCTGGGTATAGTTAGAGGTTGGCATTTTTGTGAACAGAATCTCACATATGGAGGTCTTATGACTTTGTAGTGATTAAAAGATTGAGATTTGGGCCCTTCCTATTCTAGAAAAGAGCCAAAAAAGAAAAAAAATTAAAAAAAAATTAAAAAAAAAAAAGATTGCTTGCAAATATCAGGGTGTTTGCAGTCCTGATGTCCAGCTATTGCTACCCTGCTGCTGACGACAGCCGGCAAGGGACTGCCCCATCCTGTCCCCTCCAGCCAGCAGCCTGCAACCAGTGAGTGCTGGGTGCTGGAAGGGTTTGGAGGTGGTGGTGTGATCAGTCCCTTGGTTTCTTAGGCCCTGCTTTGAAGTGGCAGTAATGGGAATAACATAATTTCACAAACTAGATGTGCGTCTTCTGTGAACCAAGCTGCTGAATATAAAGTCTGGCTCCTGGCAGGAACTCTGAATCATTCCTCTCCCTCCTCTGCTTTCCCTTTTTGGAAGACAGCAAAGACTCCTGCCACCACGCTGAAGCTTCATTAACCTTTATTAATTTTCCCAGGGTTCCAGGATCAAATTCGTCACCATTTCATCTCCTTGCAGCTTGTATGTCTTGAAAAGGTGTCTAACTGTTTTACCTCCTTGGGAAAAAATAAAAAAGACCCTCTGTCTGGTACCTGCTGTTTGGAAACAAACTGGTTGCCAGATCACAGATTACTTGGATTCAGTTCTGCTCTCTGTTATTCTGTGTGACTCCAGTGGAGTCAGCTGAGCTCTCCTGATTTACAGCGGGCAGGTCTGGTGGGTGGAATTTGGTTGCTATTGCTTGCTTGCTTGTCTGTTTACTAGGGAGGGCACGTGTCTGTGTAAATCAGGGTTGCCACATGCCCAAAATCTAGGAGAACATGAGTCAAATTTGAGTTTCCTCTTTAGCAAGGAATCCCACATGGGATGCAAATGCAAAGCTGGCAGCAGTGTGGGTTTGGAAGGAAGAAGGGTGTTTGCTGTTCGTCAGGAGTTCAGTGCCTTTACTCCACATGATTTATCTTCTGATTTCAACACTGTGGGCTTCAGTGGGAGACCTCCACTGGCAGCTGGGTGCTATAATCAGGGTTTTTGCTCTTTCACCTGAGTTGCAAAGGTGCCCAATGGAAGCTCTGCTGGTCTATAAGCTGCTGTGTTGGTCCCAGACCTTCATCTCTCCTTGTTGCTGGAGATAGGGTAGCATCAATGGAGAAGACATCCTTTTGAGCCATCCCTTTCCTTTTCACCTGCCCTCACCTGCCTGCTCTACTCAGCATGTTTCTGGATACTCTACTGAGCATTGCTAAGTAGATGTTGCTTGCAAGGCAGAGTTCCACTGAAAAATGCTGCCAATCATCACCATAGACCTCAAAGCACTGCCAGGGTTGGTGGGGTTCACTGTCAGCACATCTGAAAAGGCTAAACACAAGTGCAACAAAGAGCACAGACACCCCAGCAATTAACCATAGTTAGTTAAACACCAGGCACAAGGGATCGTATTCTGCATGGTCCCAGGTGTCACTGTGAAACAAGGGGTTGACCTGCCAGCCAGAACAAGTCTTGGAGGCTGGCTTGGTGCTACAGCCCCTGGGGACTGCTGGTGGCCAAGGGTGCCGGGGTTGGAAAGCAGGTGGTGGTGTCAACCAAACATTGGAGGTCGCTGTTGTTTATACGTGTAACCTTTGTAGTGAAAGATCTTGCAGAGTGAACCAAGGTGTATTTACATGACCCATTACCTTGCCATAGCCAATGGACGCTATAATTCCAGAAGCCAATCGCTGAGGTCCACAGATAACAGAAAGCGAGAGGACACTGACGAACTGCAGCACTACGGGTACCCTGCACCTCAAATAGGTAAGCTCTGACCTCCCACGACAGCCTCTGGAGCTGGCACCCTCCTGGTCCCTGCACCCCCCGGCTGGGCTGGGCTGCCTGCATTGACTCGCTTCGCTGTTCCAATGACCCACCTAACCCACGCTTTTCCTCCCAGGTTGGTGTGGTCTCACCCTGCAAGTCACACCCTGAGCAAACAGTCGCCGTCCAGTTCGTCCCCATCCCATTGCCCCAACAGGGGATTTGTGTTGCTGCCGTTAATTAAAGAAGGCAAAAAGGGTTAGACGCAAAGCTCTAACCAGACCATGCTTCTCACAGACTGCTTCTCATCACCCTGCCTACTTCTAAGTCGCTGCTTTGTCTGAACTATCTAAACAGCCATAGTTCATTAAGCCAAAGCTGACCTTACTGCGATACAGCCTCTTTGCTGAAGTCCATGCCATACCTTCCCATCGACCATAGGTGTGCAGGGCATAACGGGGAGAGAGCAGGGCTGCTTTCCCCTGGCACCAAGTCTTTAGTGTTGTGCAAGGACTGATAGCTTCTGCAGCAGGACCTTCCGCCCTCCTGCAATCAAAGAGGAGTGAGATTTAATAACGTCAAAGTGTGTGATGTGGGAAGGTGAGAATGAACTGGACCTGGACATGGGCCAGCTCCAATCTGGAGATGTTTTGTGCTGGTGCTTCACTGCTGCCTTTCATGGCAGGAGCTCAAAGAACCGTGGCTCCTGGGCAATGCAAGATGTGCTGACCCTGGCTGCAGGTTAAAAATCATTGTGCAGTGGGCTTGCAAACAGTTTGTGCTCTAGAAAGGTTTCAGAGGGATGATTTGAGGAGCCAGGGCTGTAACATAAGGGAGGGGGGGTTATGTTCTGGTGTATATCAGATGTGCTCCATCCAACTCAGCAGGATGTTGCCACTGTGCAGCAGCAATATCAGGAAGCAGCACCATGGTGTAGAGGCTCTGGAGGTGATCAGGCACCAGCTGGGGTTGTGGGGATGGTCGGAATCTCCTTGCTACCCTGCACTGAGTCTGCTCCCTCTGGTGGTAGCAGCTCCGTGGCCTGCAGGAGCACTGGCTGCTGTCAAAAGGTTACAGGGAAGGGGGGGTGTTGGTACTGCTGCTACCTGGGGAATGGTCTAAATGGGGGGCGAAGGGCAGGAACTCCAAGGCAAGTCTTGGGATTTCCCTATTGTTCCTGCTCTGCCTGGTCTCAGGTTCTTCCCTGGTGCTTTGTTCCAGCTTGTAGCCTGGCCACCAGGTTTATAACTTGGCATTTCTTCCTGTCATGCAGCTGCACCTGGGCTCGGGGAACATCTCTGTTACATCCCTGCCATCATAGCCAATGCAGCAGGAAAGCTGACCTGGGCTGAGGTGTACCCCTGGGAGCAGCCTGGACTGGGATGTCCACCTGGGAAGCAGTGGGCTGTCCTGCAATGAGCTTGCCACACTTCTGCCACTGTCCCGGGAACACCAACTGCAGCCAGGGTGGTCAAGAAGATCGGGATGGAGGAGCTGTAAACACCAGGCAGAGGATACAGCCCAGAGGGGGATGTAGGGGGAGTCTCGGGCTGGGGATACAAGCAAAACACAAGGCTTCCCTAGCAGTTAACACAGTTTGTCGAGTGTAAGTGATTTCACATCCATGTAAGACCTGGCAAAACATGAAATATGAAGCCACAAGAGCGAGATCCAGCCCAGCAGGTCCCTGGCCCCATCCCGCCCATCCCAGCCCTCGCGCCGCTTCCAGGAAGGTTTTGCCAAGGGCAGGATGTGAACACGGAGGAGGCAGCACGTGGCGAGATGTCAGAGAGGCGGGACGTGCCAGAAATCAAGGGATCCTGGCGGAGGGATGACAGCCGTGTGCCGCTCAATTAATGCTGAGTGAGGAAGTGTCAGGAGGAGCTGCAGGCGCTGATGGGGACCCCGCAGCCAGCTGAGCTCTCCGTAAAGACAGATCAGTTCCTCACAGGGCTGGCCAGGTGCTGGAAAGGATCCTGGATGGCAGTGCTACAGCTCCATGGAGCAATGCCCAGCGTGTCTTCTTCTGCGACGCCATCTGGGCCCTCTCCAGCTGCAGGAGGGGTGCTGCAGGAGTGCAGAAAATCTTCTCATCCACAGTTTTGGTGGCGATCATTATTTCTGTTTCTCTTGGGAGGAGAATGGAGGGCTTTTCCTGGTGCCAAGACATTCTGAAAACCTCTCAGAACTGGGTCTGACATGGTTTGAAATGCAATTGCATCTCTTCAGGGCTTGAGGGGTCTGGACATAGTGTAGGTTTATATAAATCCATAGCAAACCCAAAGGAGTAACCAGCACTTGGAAAATAAACTACATTATGGATTGAAAATACCAGGATTGGTGCAATGTGGGAGATGATAATTGAGATTAGCCTCTATAAATACGTATTTGTGTGGTGAAAGGGGAAAGAAAAAATACAAAGAAGGGGAAGGTGGGAGACTAGGTCGAATTTGGGTCAGAGATGTCATTCACTCATCTAGTGACACTAACTCTTGTCTGGACACGGAGCTTATGAAACCAGAGCCAGGTCTGACTGGGGAGGTGGTGGGGTGACAAGCCATGAGTTACTGATGGAGGAAGCCACCACGTCTCTTCAGACTTCCTCTGTCCCACCTCTGACCTTGCAGAAAGACTTTTGAGCACAGACTGGCAGGCTTTAACAAGCAACAAAAGCCAGCCCTCTGCTGCTGAGGGACTTTACGTTGTGGGGTCCAGTAAAGGGGGGTTGCTGAAAGGCTGATGGAGGACGTTGGCTGGTTTTCCAAACACTGCAAAGACCTCGTGTCCATGCAGCATCCAAGTGGGCGAGGTAGCAGGGATGGTTGGACTTCGTGGGCCAAAGAGGGATCTTCTGGAGTCTGGGCCACTCTGGATGGCAGATGCTGAACCAAAATGCGATGGTACTAAAAGATAACGTGTTGGTGGTCAACTCAGAGTATCACAAGATTATCTGACAGGTTCCTTACTAGAAAGTTAATCAAATTACCATGAAAATGCAGATCTCTGTATACCAGGAGATCTATTATATGAGAAATTTGATATAAGAGCATTGCTTTCTTGAAGCCCAAGGCCTGAAAACACACAGTCTCCTACAGATTCCAGAGAAAGACCAAGGTTTGCAATGTTTCCCTGACTGGAACCAGTTGGGTAGATTAATGGAACAAAACGCAAAATGAAACAGTATTGAGCAACTTTGGCTTAATGAACACGGTTACATCCAGTGTCCCTCCCTTGCATGGGCAGCAAGGGAGGCAGGTGGTGCACAGATCAGAAGGGGAAAGCAAGGTCCCTTTTTCTTTGTCCCTGATCTTGTTGGTAGGAAGCCATACTATGAAAGAAGGAGCTCACAAAAATCATTAGGACAACACAGACGAAGTAGAGAAAGCCTCATCCTTACCTTCCCCTCTTTCTGAGTCCAATGAGCAGACTGATGAGAGCCACAGATACTTGAATTCCTGTATAAAATTTAATTATGTGCAGACAACTCCCCATAAGACACTGGTGAATAAATACATCACCTCGGGGAAAAAGTCAAACATGCACAGCTTTAGGGCAGGTGGGGTGGTTTTGGACAGTTTGATAGTCTCTAACCCCTACAGATCCCATCAGTTCCTATATGGACACTCAGCTGTTTTTTAACCCTGCAAGCAGGACAAGATCTCAAGCTCTGGCAGCCCACTATCTGTGTGTCTTTCATGCTCCATGTTGCAGCTGGTCAGTCTAATACAGCATCAGGTGTCCAGCTGTCTTTGGGAATGGGGTGGTGGTGCTGGACACACGTCCAAGTGCTGGGTGCAGCTCAGGCTGTGCCATGAGCACGTACAGCCCCTGAAGTCATGCTGCACCAAGTGCCATGGTCCTATGTCTTTCATCCGTGGTCTGCCAGATGCATCTGGTTATGATGTGACATGGTGTGGTCTGATGATCTTAAGAACTTGTTACTACAAGGACATGCCCCTCTTTAATGCATCCTCAAAGATGTCCTCTTGGTGTTTACCTGTGCCATATGCCTGTGTGCTATACATACCAAATGTTATGTTCGAAGTTTATCATGTGTAATTGTTGGTAACCCATTAAAAATCTAAAAAACAAACAATGGAGATTTTAATTAAATGAAACAGAGCAAGCTTTTCTTTTCGTCTAGGGGAGAAAGGTATTTTCCCAAAGCTAGATTAGTGCCTATGAAAAAAAAAAAAAAGGAAAATTTGTCCTTTCACACATGTTATCCTACAACACATTCTCGTGACTTTTCTAGATGTTGTGACTTGGGAGACACTCTACTGGTTGGACCATATGGGTCCAGGGATATCAATGATTGAGGGAATATGTCTCAGTCCTTTCCACCCCCATCGTTTTTTCAGTGGGATGCTCTTACCTGTCTTCCCAATACTGCCCCAACTGGGAAGCACTTGGTATAGGTGTACAGGAACAGTCAGATGCTCAAAGCAGATCTTCTCCACAGGTGAAGGAGATAACAAGAGAAAGCTCTGTGGGATTGCTTCAGCTGATTTTATTTTGCTATTTTATCTGTTCCCCCTCTGCCAAGAGAAGACAGGGAAAGGAGCTGGATCCTTATGCCTGCTCTGTTTATGGACATACGTACCTTCCCTATCCAACCACTGTTTCTTCCTCAGTGTCATTCCCTTTGTGTGTGTGTGTTACAACACTAAGAAGCATCCCTCTCCCCAAAAAAACCCTTCTCACCAATCCCCTTGCCCCCTACATGTGGAACACTTTCCACAAATCCCCAGATTTTTAGCTGCTGGCAAAGTGCCACTTGCAAAGCACAGCCCCAGAGATCCAGGGACGAAGGATGCCCCGTCCTCACCTTCTGCTCCAACCCCAACAGGTGACCCCGCGGCGGAGGAGTGGTCCCCGTGGAGCGTGTGTTCGACCACCTGCGGGGAGGGCTGGCAGACCAGGACCAGGTTCTGCGTGTCGTCTTCCTACAGCACTCAGTGCAGCGGTCCTCTCCGGGAGCAGAGGCAGTGCAACAACTCTGCTGTGTGCCCAGGTGGGCTGAGCGCTCCATGCACCCATGGGCAGGAGGGGAAGGGAGGCTCAGGGAGTACTGACAACCCATGACATCTCCTTCATGATACCTTCTTAGAAGGAGATTTTTTTCCCCTTCTTTCCCTTTTAACACTTCTAGTCTCATAGAGAGACCCTTAATAGACCAAGCCCCATTAGATGGACACTTGTTCTGTATGTTACAGACAACTCCATGCTATTTAAATGCAATGAGCACAATATATCTGAAAGGCCTGTGCCCTTGGGGGGTGTTTCCAAGCATAAGGCAGACTGGGAAAAAGCAGTGACAGATGACACTTTCGGTTGCTAACACAAGGTACACCATTGCAAAGTCAGCATGAAAAACTCAACTGTCGGTATGTTCATGTATTGAGCCATCCCTCTCTTCTTTTATATCTCTTCTTCCAAAATTTTGATGATAAAGCACAATTTGGGAGCCTGGATATTATTTTGAAGAACTGTGCTGTTAAATCAAGTGTGTTATTCACAACTCCTGACCAGAGACATCATTGTTCAACCCAATCTTACAAGGACAAAACCACAGAGCTGGTTCCCATGCTGAATTTTCTGCTCTAGTTATCTCTTATCATGCAAGGTGCCTGATGACAATCACAAAACATTAGGTTTAAACCTCCCTTTCTTGAGGCTGGTGGATCAGTTAACAACCAATAGAGGACTGTAAAAGTGACTGCATGACTGCATTTTTTTTTTCTGAAGCATTAGAGATTTTGTGTTAGCTTCTCCAGATAAAGCTGGAAGGGTGAAGTCCTGAAGTCCCTTAAGAGAGATCAGTACATCCTTGTAACATTTGGCCTCCAGAGATTACAGTGACTAACCTTCCATAAATAAACTGGCCAGATTAGATTAGATTATCTTGGAGAAGATTATGTTAATATAGATTAGGAGGCTTTAGAAGTCTAATTCTTGGAGTTGTCGGTGATGGTCTGAGCAGTGTTGGAGCATTGCTGCACATCCCACTTCTATTCTGTTCCTCCAAGCCTCCTGAGCTTTGTCCCTGCAGTGTCACTGTATATGATAGAAATTATAAAATAGGCTACAGCTTTTCTGAGAGCTTGAAAATGCTGTATCCTGTGAAGATTCAATGAGAAAAAATGTTGAGTGAGGGAAAAAATGGCGAGAAGTGAGAAAATGATGGCAATGCTGCTTTCCAAAGAGTGATTTTTCTGGTTTTTGTTGTTGTTCCTCTCTAGCTAATTGCATCTTTTCCTCCAAAAAAAATGCCCTTTCCCTTGGTTCAACAGTCTGAAAAATGTGTTGAATTAAAAACGCATTTCAATTTATTTCAAGTGGGATGGAAAGTAAAAGATACTCTTTGTCAATACCAAATCACAAAAAAATTACACCATGTTCCTCTTGCAGATTTCAGGCTGGTTTGTTCTTGGCCTTCCCACACTGGCTTCTCACAGGCTGCTCATTCTGGGAGGGGGGAGATGCTGTGCTCAGTTGGCTCACTCACTTCTCCAGACCTCCTTTGGAAAGGAAACTTACTTCTTCTGCTTTGGTTGCAGTGCACGGCACCTGGGACGAGTGGTCTCCATGGAGCCTGTGCTCTTCCACTTGTGGGAGAGGGTACAGGGACCGGACCCGCACGTGCAAGCCCCCGCAGTTTGGTGGGAACCCCTGCGAGGGCCCGGAGAAGCAAACGAAGTTCTGCAACATCGCACTTTGCCCAGGTAAGGCAGTTAGAGATTCGAAGCCTTCCCTCCAGCAGGTCTCCTGGCCCCCAAAGATGCCCACAGGTGGGTCAATGAAAGCTCTGTAGCTGTCAGTCCCAGCTGAAGTATCACACGGATTGATCTGTTCCAAAAAAGATCGTCTATATGGAAAAGAGACATTGGAAGAACAACCAAGAGGCACCTTCTGGGGATATTCAGCTGTTTTAGGTTTGGATTTGCCCTGTGTAGTAACTTACTAAGGACACATTGCATGGGATGGATCTGGACTGGCTCAGTTATCGCTAACATTTCCACGAACATCTCACATTTCTCGTTTATTATCCCCAGTGGATGGTTTGAAACCGTGGTGCCCAGCTAGGCTTGATGTGCAGGATTAAGTGCTTTTCCTACTAGTTGCATGCCTGCCTGGATTTCATTGTCTGTTTAAGTTCTCTCTGTACTGGATCCTGCCTTGGGCAGCGAGATGAACTAAAAGACCCCTGAGAGCATTCCCTGATGTATTTTTCATACTTTTATGAACTTTTACCCATCACCTAAATTTTACTTCCAAACGCCTCTCTCTGATTTTCTGTTTGAGACACCAGAAAGAAACCTCAGGATAAAATGGTTTCTGCTCACTCGAAACCCAATTGTGCTCCTGTGGTTTCCCTCCCCTGAACCAGAGAGGCCCTGGGTTTACCACAGAGCCTCCGTTAATTCAGCTTGGGGTTTCCTGGTGGACGCAATCAGAACACAAGGGAGCTCCCCAGCACGCCTCCCCTCTCCCAGAATAATGTCAACTGGCACTTTTCAGGTTTAATGAGAATCATTATGAGAAATTATGATGTCCCAGGAGGAGGAGAGGGACTGTGGGAGTGATGAGAACTTTGTGAAAACATTTGTGAGAAACCTCCTGGCATTTTCCACCCGGATTTCACCCCAAGTAACTATCCTTGTATTCCTGGCTGCCGTCCAGAAGGCTCTCCTCAGAATAAGGACATCCCAGGCATCAAATTGGCTCTGTCATAAAAAGACAAATTGAAGAAGTCAGACCTGGCATTGCTTGGGTAATAAAGCATATCCTGAGTTAATGTTGAGCCATAATTAATTTAAATGCAAATAAATATGTGGATACGCTGTCTCAAAAAAAACGGGGGGGGGGGGGGGGGGGGGAGGAAAGACAGGCAGCCCAACAGAAAAACTTCAGCTCTAATTAATGCCATAAAGGCAATCAGTGGCTTTGCCGTGCCAAATGAGTGCAGCACTGGGGGACTCATTGAAGCACAACAATGGGCGCTGCTCAGTGCTCGACACGCCAGACATCCGTATCGCTCCTTCCCGCCCCGCTCGGAGGATTTATTACTGCAGCCGATAAAAACGCTTTGCTCAGGGACAACAGAGCTTTTGTTCCTCTGGAGCAGCAGATATCGCCGGCTGAGTCCCAAGTTCTTCGGAGGAAAAGGAATAAGGGGGAAGACAATGGCAGTGTCTGCGCAGGCTGCACAAAGCAGGCTCCAAGGAACTTCTTTGATGGACTCGTTGTGCGGTATGGTGACAGCAGTGAATGGTCTTTGATGGGTTTATGATGGAGATCCCCCAGCATCTTTCCCAAGAGACGTCCTTACGTCAGTGCACGTGGCTAGAGATACAACACGGCCATCTCGACTTCCCCATTTTAAAAATATTTTTACAATTACAGCCCAGGAATAAATGAGCTCTCATCTCAAAGGAAATGTCTTGCTTGCTCTCTCCCAGTGAATGAGCAATTTATGGATGTGGCTCTTATCCATTTTCCCATCTCCAAAAGCTCATAGTGGTGGTAGGATTCCAACCACCACCATCATGGTAGGATATGGAAAATAAAACTTTTTTTTTTTTTTTTTTTTTTGGTGAAAGCAATATTTGCTTTGGGAATTGCAGTACCACCTTTCCAATATCGGTGACCACTGGTAATGGGCAAGCACTGTCAGTTCATGGCAATCAGCAGCACTTCCTCCAGTCAAAGGAACACATTTACACCTGGTAGGACCTACTGTATGGGTTTTGGGATCACTTGCAGAGAGGAATCAACCACCAGCCACCACCTCTTGCATTTTCCCTCCTTGGGGCTGATAAGAGTTGACACAATAATTTGAATTAAGCATGATGAAAGCATCGAGTTTGGATTGCTAAAAATGGGCACCTTTTGGAAGTACCTTTGTGCCTGATTTTCTGACCTTCTGAGTTCACGTGATACCGTCTGAGTTAACAGTTGCTCATTTGGATATTTTGACATTTTCTCACGTGCTTGAAGATAAAGAGCCACTCAACTGCAATGGGGATTATTTGGGGCCATGCAGAGCCTTGCAGATGACACAGGGGACTAGGCTGCATATATTTTTCTTGGTCTGATAAACAAAGTGAAAGAAAACGAGCTGCAATCTACAGCAATGTGATGCAAGCCAGAATTCAGACTTTCCTGTGATTCAGTTGGTTTTTTTTTTTCTGAGTGAGAGCTAACAGCTAATGAGAGCTAAACAGAGCATGATGACCACTGCTAATGAGAAAAAGCACTCCAGGAATAGCAGACTGGGTGATAGATCTGATGATCAGGGACCAATTAGAGTGTGAGTGCCACACTTGGGAATGCCTCACACCGTACCACACTAATAGGATGTATTCATGTTTCTTTCCAAACCTGTCCCTATCATAACCTCTCTTTTTCCTCCTTTTCCTATTTAATTATCAGAGATGTTGCTGTGTGGAGATACATCAAGCCTGTCAGTGTTAATTCAGCTGTGACAGAAGGGCATTGACCACACACGTGCACTCTGCTTGTGGTCTTCTGTTGGAGCACACCTTTGTTCTGAGAATTTCCTGGCTGGCAGAGTGAATTCCTTTCAATAACAGTGTGATTTGAGCTTGTGCTTGAAGGGCTTCCTCTGCAAAACAGAGCATTTGGGTGCTTGAGGAACCAGACTCATGCACTGCTTTGGACTAGTCATGGTGAAAAACGGGTTCCCTCAAAAAGTAGATTGACCAAAATGGGAAATAGAACCATAAAAACATAGAATCATTAAGGTTGGAAAAGACCTCCAAGATCATCTGGTCCAAATGTTCTAGTATCAGATGGATTCCTTCAAAATTTTCAGTGAAAATATGATCCACGCTCTCTATTTTAAGGTTATGTTGTCACTGGCAATATTAATAGTTTGGAGTTTTATATTGGAATATGTAATATCAATAATGTCAACTTTTCTGGTGTTATGAACATAAAAATCCATGTGTTATGGTGCTTGCATCCTGGCAGGACATAACTTACCAGCCAGAGGTTGCAGAGGGTCCCAAGACATTGCCATTCCCACTCTTGTTTGAGCTTTTTCCTGATGATCCTCTCCCTCTTACACTCTCTGTGAGTTTGTCCTCCCCTGCCTCAGTCCCTTGCAGGCACAGGCCAGAGACTCTTGTACGTGCCTCCTTCCAGAGGGAGCGATTTTCACATTCCGCTTTGTTTTCTCTCTTTGGGCCACTCAGTGGACGGCAACTGGAATGAGTGGTCGAGCTGGAGCTCTTGCTCAGCCTCCTGCTCCAACGGCACCCAGCAGCGGACGAGGGAGTGCAATGGGCCCTCCTACGGGGGAGCCGAATGCCAAGGGCACTGGGTGGAGACCAGGGACTGCTTCCTACGCCAATGCCCAGGTCAGTGGACAACGACTTTTCCTCCCTTTCTCGGGTCATCCTTCTCTGCAGTCCCAGGTAGGCTTTTATAACCGCCCCCCCCCCTCCAGTTTACCCTGGGGAAATGTTGCATAGTTTTCACCAGCAATGCAGTAATAAGGAGGCTGTGGATCATACCTACAGACCATGCAACCCAAAATCTATAGCTGGCAAATGCTCCAGGAGACCCCAGGCAGGTGAGTAATTATCCATAGAGAACATGTCTTTCTGACTAATTGGGTCAGCTGGTGTGAGAAATATTCTTGCCTGAAAACAAGGCTTAGATATCTAGAAGCCGTCAAGATTAATCAGGACCAATTTTTCTTGCCATGCATTCCCTGGCACTTTTCCTGGCTCTCCTTGGGTGCTCCATCCCCATTAGCCCATAAGATTGAGGAGTGGACACCTGAGATGTCACCAAATAGAGCAAGAGAGGTTGGTGCTGGCCCTTTTCTTCGATAACTTCCTTCCACTGCTTGGAGAAGAAGAGAGGGATCTCTCCCACCCTCTAGCAAGGAATTATTTGACCTGAGGTGACCTGTTAACTCCTAATTAAAAACCAAATATGAATAAGAAGACTTAGGTTCTTCCTCTGGTTCTGTCACTGAGTTGTTTCTTGTCTGTGATGAAGCAGAGGAGACCATTTTCCTACCTTGCAAGCTTGTTGTGAGGGCTAATTAACATTTTTATAGTGCTTTGATAAAGGCCATTGTTAATGCAAAAGAAGTAGTATTTCCACTGAGTCTGTAAAGATGCTTGGAGAAGATACCAGGAAATGAGACAACACCTTAGCCTCTTGCAAAAGCTCTTTCCAAGGTACGTGAAACCGTAGTTTAATGGAAATGGCTGGAGCGGGGGTTATTTGATGTTTCTTTATGGTTTCTCACCTGGGGGGGGGGGGGGGGGGGGGGGCTCTGCTGATCCCTTTGTGCCCCTGGGCCTGAGGTGTGACTCTCTGGTAAAATCCATTTCCATGCATACATCGTGCATCCCAACCAAATTTCAACTACGGACTTTGGCTGGTAGATGTGGCTATCCAGCAGGTTGAACCTCTGCTGGTCCTGAGAGCATCTCATTCCTTAAAGGGCTGCCTCAATGAGTAAGAGGATGCACTGATTCTGTGTCTGTTGAGGATCAGACAAATGATTCAAGACAGGAGACCTCCCTTCACGCCAAGCCATGTTCTGCTCATCCTACCTTTCAGTGCTCGCCTTGGGAAGTTGCCTCCTTCCGTTGCAGATGATGTTGGGGATGTTTCAGGCTGTTTCTCTCCTCTTTTCTTGTCTCCAGTGGATGGGAAGTGGCAAGCCTGGGGCGTGTGGGGCAGCTGCACCACCACGTGTGGAGGTGGGACCCAGCGACGTGACCGGGTGTGCTACGGGCCCTTCTTCGGCGGAGAGTCTTGCCAGGGCCCCAAGGAAGAGTACAAGCAGTGCAATGACAGGAGGTGTCCTGGTATGTACCCCAGACTCCTCACACCCTCCTTCACACCTGGGGGGATGGGAATTTTGGGAAAGGGTGCTGAGCCCCGTGTCAAGGAGCTGAATGCAACAAGGAGTTGTGATCGCTTTTGACCCTGCTCATTACCCAGGCACAAAATTCTTGCTGAAGCCAGTGTGACCATGCTGATTTCAGTGGATGTTTGATAAGTCCCACTGGTCTAGACTTCGTATTTTTCATTTTTTTATTGCCATATAGTCATGAGAGTGAAAGAAACTTTCAGGCAAAAATTGATATCAGACTTTTGAGCCCATGAAATATTTGAGTGTGGAGGATGATGCAGTGTTTCCCACCCTTTACCTAGCCTCTGGGAGACCCGCATGCCACTGGCAGTTTTTAAAAAAGACAGATGTGTACAGATCCATCAGAGCCTTGCTCAGTCTCATCCTTCTCCAGCTACAGCCATGGGAACAGCATCCAGTTGAGAGAAAGAGTGTAAAAGCCCTGATGGAGGAAAAGAGAGCTGTAGGGAAAAAAAAAAAGGGGGGGGGGGTTTAAATGAGAAAAATAAGCAGAAGGAAAAACTTACTTTGGAATGCTTCTATCTGTCTTCCATGCAGTGTAAAACAACAGGCTGGCACACCATTTCTATTTTCTTTCTTAGTCTGGGTTGAAGTCCCTGCTGGTGAAACTGCTGGTGGGGAATCAATGGCCTGCGTGATGTCAGCAGGCAGACTGCATCGATCATAACGGGCCCTGATTTTTGACCGAGAGGGCAATTAATTGTCGGAGCCGCTCAGTGAGCAATGGTGGAGATTGTCATGGTGGTGTCCTGGCTGTCCTCATGACGAGAGGGTGTATCCCAAAAAAACCAGGCTGCAGCTCGGCTCGGAGGTAGCGGATTTGGTGCAGATACTTTTGGGGATGAATGTGTGATGGTCAGGACATCTGACCCCCGGAGCCTCATGCAAACTACTGAAGGCAGATGAAAGCCAAAGCACCTCAGGACAAAAGTTTCACCCAGTTTAGCCAGAAGATAACAGCACATTCACTCCTCGCAGCTCCGCTGTAATAAAAGACATCACCTCCCCTTACAAGCTGTGCCTCTCAATTAGCGGAGGCGGGTGAGAGTCTCTCCTAACTCAGCCGTAAAGCTCTCCTTTGCCACGGAAAGGCTTAGCACCAGGTCGTCTGGTGGTGTCTACAGAGCGATGCAGATTTAGTTCAGCTTCAGCGTGTGCCAGCTGGGGCCCTGGCAGAACAAGCCCAATCTTTTCTTCTGTGTCCGCAGGGGCCGATGCCTGCACGGTGCTCAAAAGGAAAAGGCGCTGAGCCCTGCTAGGGCTTGAAACCAGAAGGGTCTTGCTGCAGTTGTTAATTTGCAGGGGGAGGAAAAGGCAGGGAGCTGTCAGAGGCTAAAAATAACCTCGCTCGATTTGTTCTCGAGAAAGTATCAAATGCTGGCATGATTTGATTTGAACAGAAGAATTGAGCTTAATTGGGTTAGTTATTAAAATCTCCTGGTGCAAATAGGTTACTCTGGCAAAAGGGATGTTGTTATGAAGCAACATCAAGAAAACGAAAAAATAAAAAAAAATAAAAGGATTAAATGATTCTCTTCTGGCCTGGGAATTGCTCCTGCACTCACTAGCAAGAGCCAGACAGTCAGTGTACTTCTAAAAAGCATCTCTGATCCACAGCATCCCTCAGCGGCCCCCAGGGAGACTGCAGGGGTGCGAGCCAGGGCAGCTTTGAGAGGTCAGGAAAGGAGCAAGGGGAGGTCAGATGCGAGCTCCCTCTCTGCTTTTAGACATGCTGTTACACGCTGAAGGTGTTAGAAGCTTCCCACCCCATGTCCCAAACCCTCCTATGGACAACAGTTCCCAGTGGAGGGTATGTGACCATGGCCAAACCACTGGGCCAGGAGTTTTGTTTTCATCTTCCTGCCCTGCTACAGGCTCTGTAGGTGGACACATGCTAGTCACAACTGGGTGGCTTCATCTCACTGTCCTACAGCTCCTTGCCAACAGGTTGGAAATAAAACTGCCACTTTTCTGCCCATTTTCTGCCTTATCTACTGAAGTCATGAGCTGCTGGCACAGGGACTATTTCTGCATATGTACCGAGCACAGCAGGGATCCCGCTTGCCCTCTGGGATTTTATTATAATAGTGATTACTCAAAAGGGAATTTTAAAACAGGAGGAAACATCTGTTTTCAAGCAGGGAGCATAACTTGTTCATTATCAGCATCTACTAGATGCACTAGGGAGGAATCTGTATTTGAAACGCAGCTGGGGCTGGAGACACACAGTCTTGGGGCTTGACTCCAGGAGCTGCAATACGTAGGCAGCTTGTTGGGTCCTCTCAGAGTTCTTCAAAGCAGCAGGACTTGTTTTGCCCATAATCTTGGGTTTGAGCCTTCCCCACAGCCAGTTTGGTGCTCTGGCTAGTTCCAAAGCATCTGCGGGGTATGGCCATCCCCAGGGATTTGCTCCTGGTACAGACCCTAAGTCATCACATCTACATGAACCTTGCCAAAGGAGACCTTCAGGGTTATCCTTGCCCAGAAGATCCCTTGGGAGCAGCATGACAACTCCAGGCCCCCATCTATTGCTTTATGGCAAATGTATGTTTTCCCTGCAACTTTGGCACATCTCTACTGGCATCACTGGACCTTGGCATGGGCAGCGCTTTCCTACATGGGAAGGAAGCTCAGCGGGCAGCTGCCCAGCTCCACGGCTGGTTGCCCTTGGCTTTGAGTTTGGCTTTGGCTTTGCAGCTGCCACTCCTGGCCAGACACAGGCATGCTCTCAGCTTTCTCTTCACTGGTAGATTTAAATGCACAGTAAATAAATATGTTACTGAAAACTATTAAATATAATTTTCCCTTTCCCCATCCTCAGGAGTGATAAATAGCTTCAGCACCCTACTCGTGGTTCCCTTCGTTTAATAGAACACCTCCTTCTGTGATGGATGCACTTTTGCAGGTCCCACAGACTCTGGAGCCAACTCACCTCTACTCAGAGAAGCATCCAAAAACCTTCTCTTTCCAAAGGGCTTTTTCTGTAATGCCTCTAAACATCTTTTGCATATTTCTGCAGTCCTCCTGGACTCTGCAGCAGTGTTTGGAAGGGAGCTGCTAATGCAAATCCTGCCTGTTGGTTCTTCTTCCTGTGTCCTTGGATAAAATGGTAACAAAGTGCCTGAATGAAGCCCACCCAGGGAATATATCCACTTTTTTTTTTTTTTTTTTATTCCTACTTATTTTTTCCTTTGCTCCTACTGCAACTTATTTATGAAGAGCCTCTTTTTAGCCACATCCAACCCAAAACCTGTGTGGTGACCCTGAAGGATGGAAGGAATCGAGTTTGGAGCCTTGAGGGTCACCCCCGAAAGCTGGACATCTCACCTTGAAATGAGAGAAGAAAACTCTTTAGCAAAGGTTGGCAAGAGCAGCTTTTCTCCGAGGCAGGGCAGGCATGTAAGAGGACTTTCCTGGGTTGTTACAGATGTATTAATGAGCTGATCCTCAGGCTGGTCAGAGTTTGCAGACAGGCAAAGCAAATCCCAGAGGGGTTAAAGTGGTTTTGCCATTTTTCACCCCACAAAGCTCTTCCCTCCAGGCCGTGCTCCTCTCTTTCCTCTTTCCATCCCCATTTCCACATCCCGCCTGAGGAGGAGGCTTTACCAACAGAGTTTTTCCTTCCTTGCAGAACCCCATGAGATCTGCGACGAGGAAAGCCTTGCCTCTGTGGTTTGGAAAGAGACGCCTGCTGGGGACGCCGCGGCTGTCCGGTGTCCTCGCAATGCCACCGGTAAGGATGTCTGTGTGCCTTGGCTGGGGAGATGGCCCACCTGCCATTCATCCTTCATCCTTTGCCTCTTAGATGAGGACAACCTGGATGTGGGAGGAGAGGATGAGCAATGGACTAACTGCCCTTTGCTCGAGGCTAAGCAAACTCTCTCCAGGTTTTTGTGGTTCCTAACTATTTAACAGCAAACCCTTGATACATATTAGACACTCTGAGGTGGTTTCCCATCCAACCACTGCCTAATCCTGGGACAGCTTCACTATCAAGGGCTGCTGTGGTATGTCCACCCAATTGCTACAGATAGCTCTACAGAAGCAGGCTGGGCTTTACAAGTCCCCTAGTCTTGGGCATCCCCACTGACCATAGCAGAAGCTGGTATCTAAAAGCAGAAAATCTGAAATGCATTGCCAACTCACACTTAGATGCTTTCCACTCCTGCTTAGGAACCACATCAACTCTCTCAGCTTATATTCAGGTGCTCTGGCCACGGTGGTGGGAATTGATAGTGCCTGGGCATCCTGGAGTTATCTGTTGTGGCTGCAGCCACGTGTTCCCCAGGGAGTGGAAAGCAGGGGAGAAGGCTCCAGGAGGTGTTCTGGTGGTGGAGACTGTCCTCTGATGGATGTTTCTTACTCCCAGGCAGGATCAGAAATGGGGCAACAGTGTCCATAATGAGTGTAAAGGTTTTATTCTGTTTGAGTGAGGTTGTTGGACACACAAAACCCTGCACCTCTCTGATTCATGCACCCTGGGAGGGTCAGAGTCATTCCAAACACTAGCCCAGAAGAAGGTCCATATCCATAGGACACTGAACCATTTATCAGTAGCAATGGGATCATGGACCCAGCAAAGCCTGCTTTTTGGAGACTCTCTAGCGGCAGTGTAATTGCTTGGGCAAGACGATTCCTGTCCGCTGTCTCCTCGCCGATACGCCTGTTCCTCTGCATTGCGAACGCATGTGATTGCCACCGCACAGCCCACTGCAAGCTGACGCTGAGGAAAGTCCTGGGGGAGGACTGCGGGCAGCTTTCAGAGATTCTCAGCTGATGCAAAGATGGTGCTGTTGGATATTTTTGCTCGTTGAGACTGTGTAGGCAGCAGAAGGCATCGTGGCTGGTTTAGCTGCAAGTACCAGACCGTGCCGCCTGGGGAGGCTCGTGGGACTTTCAGAAGCACAAAGAAAGTGCCCCGATGGGCACATTAAACCTTCTTTTGTCTTGGCCAGCTGTGTCCCAGCTGTTAGGTTTTGTTTTCATTCGCTTCTCTTTTATTGGCCTGCCCCTCAATAGGAAAATGAAGAAGGAAATGCACATAATCTCTCCCAAAATGCACATAACCTCTCCCGAAATTCACATAACCTCTCCCAAAATACACATAACGTCTCCCAAAACACACATAACCTCTCCCACTCATTTCTCAAGCACTTGCAGATGCCCCTGCTGCCCTTTGTGCTACCAGAATTGACCAGTTCTCCGTGAAGGTGCTCAGCTTTTCATCCAACTACCCCAGCTCCCATGCTCTTTTCTTTCCTCTTCCAGGGCTGATCCTTCGAAGATGCACTTTAGATGAAGAAGGGATAGCTTACTGGGAGCCTCCAACCTATGTCAAGTGTGTTTCTATTGATTACAGGAACATACAGATGCTGGTAAGGCAGACAGACTTCAACACCTGATGAGTTTATGATCCCCCTAAATGTTCCTTACACTGCCAGAAGTACAAAGAAGGAGGAAAGCAACATTTCTACATGAAAAGGAGATGCCAGATCTGCCATGCTTTTGTCTTACTGCTTTTGTCTGCCTAGCTTGTGACACATGGGCTCTCCATGGACAAGGGATGATTCCCCACTGGGTGTTTTAATATCCAGCCTGACAGAATCCAGGTCCTACCAGGTCTTCCATATCACATTATCCATAAGAATGACTGTGATGGTAACACTTTTAAATAAGCCACTTATTTTTCATTAGTTTTACAATTATTACTGTGATGAATTCTCCTGTTTCTGCTGGTCTTCTGTGGCTTGCCTTAAAACGGCATTGACTTTATGAGAACTTTTCTTTTCAGGAAGAGGTTCAGTCTGTCCCAAAATAGTTCCAGACTGGTTATAAGAAAACAATGTTTTAGGGCAAATTTTTTCTGCTAGCTGGCCTTAGGTTAGCAGCAGAATAGTGTCTGTATAGTAGAGTAGCCTCTTCTGAACATACACACAACCTTTTCTTTGTGGGCATACCAAAAAATTGACTTTTGCTCTTCTATCATTTTAAAAATATCACAGGCTTTCAGGTCAGCAGAGATTGTTAGATTCATCTAATCTGTGCTCTGAATTACAAGGAAGGTCACAAACCTTCCCCCAGCAATTCCTTCAGTGAGCTCATTAACTGGGCTTTGACTGTCACTAACGTGTTTGTCATGTTTCCCTCTGCTCCTCAGACCAGAGAACATCTTTCCAAAGCTCAGCGTGGGCTGATGGTAGACGGGCTGTCAGAAGTGATCCAAAACCTTGTGGAAATCTCCCAGGATGGGACCAGCTACAGTGGGGACTTGCTGTCCACCATTGATGTACTCAGGAACATGACAGAGATCTTCCGTAGGGCTTATCACAGCCCGACTTCTGGAGATGTGCAGGTGAGCTGAGTTGCATATCCTGGCTGGCAAGGCTGGGTTGTAGGCGTGTGTGCATGCACAGGGCTCAGGATTCGATTACCTCCTTTTGAGCTGATTCAATGCTGCTGAAAAGCCGGGTTATTTTCCGCCTGAGCAAAGTGTCTCTGCATGTTAACAAACCCTCCCTTTGAGGTTGGTTCTTCCCAGCTTATAGAGGCAGAACTCAAAAACCAAAGTCACTCTGCACTATTTCAACTCGATAGCACTTACTGAGGAGTCTAATTGATATGAGAGCACTCTTTGGAAGGAAAATCAGCCTAATGACTATAGGTAAGATGATCCTGTGGTATTGGGTAGCTGGATATTGATGAGGAAAATGTCTCTGTGCTTCTCACCCTAGGATTTTACTTTCAGCATCTGCATGCAGAGTGGCTACAAGATATGCCCTTGGGATAGGTCATCACTACACAGCTTGAAACATTAAACTGATCCAACAGGATCTGGAAAGGGTGGTAAAGCTAGAGGGGAAAAAAAAATCAATGGTCCTGAAATATCTTGTCTCCTTCCTTCTTTTTTCGTGCTGCATGGTCAAACAAAGGTACTACCATGCATAGCACTCTCTTGATCCATCACTGCTTCTCTTTCCAAGCCACAGAGAAGAAATGACGATGATTCCCTATGCTGGAAAAAATTGAAATAGTAGGAAATGGGATGAGAAGTGATTTATACAAGGCAAGATCATCTGTTTTTAGTCAGTTTCTGGTAGACATCTGTTTAATCTGCTCTTAAAAATCTTCAGTAATAGAGACATTTTCCCAGTCCAGTGCCTTAGCAGGTATAGCAGTTAGAGTGAAGTCCTTGGGAAAAAAGCTTTTCTGCAACCTGCTTTGCTGATAACATCCCTGTGGGCAGAGGCCTGTGAAATGTCCCTGGAGCCTTTGGGAACAGGACCTTGGGAAGGCTCTTGGAGCACAGGTGATGCTCACATGTTCCTTCTGCTTCTCCATGTCCTTCCTCAAGTGGACCACATTTGGCTAACTACCCTTTTTTCTTCTTTTGTCTCCTTCCTCCAGAACTTCGTCCAGATCATCAGCAACCTTTTATCAGAGGAAAACCGAGAGAAATGGGAAGAAGCTCAGCTGGTATGAACCATCAGCACCTTCTGTGAAACAAGTCATGTCTTCAGCGTAGGCTTAAGCCATGACGAAGAGGATTTCTAAGGGTCTACGTGTCTTTTGTCCATGTTGCTTTGTGTGCAACATGAATCTGTTCCAGCCACAGACCACAAAATATCTCCATCCACCAGTGCCGTTCTCTTTCGATAACCCGTTATGATGAAAGACACAGCCTGGATGAGGTCAGCTAGGATCAGCTTCAGAGGTGACCACCTCTGAAGGAGTTACTCCCAGCCAGCTGATACACACAACTGGTCTTTTGGGTGAGCTCAGCGCCAGGCTGAGTTATATTTATGGAATAACTCAGGAAGCCACGGGATCTCAGCCCTAAGACAGAGCCTCTGCATGAGTAACAGAAAAAAAAATAACAATAATAAAGAAAAAATGGCGGTGAATAACAAATTTTGGATAGTTCTCACAGATAAAGCTGGGTTTGGAGTTGATCACACTCCTGGCTTGTTATAATTCTCATCTTCTCCGCTTGCCAAGATAAAGCAGTGGGATTACACGAGTTCTGGCTACAAAGATGCAGGACAGGCAGGATTTTCCTAGTTCAGAGCTATGCTCTGCTCACGTGAGCTTCTGGTTCGGTTCAGCGTAAGATGAGCAAGGGTTCATTTATATTTTTTACTTTCTCTCATCTCAAGGACTGGGATCTTGCTGAATAATTCTGTAGCTATAACCTTGTATACCTGGGGGAGGAGGTGACATGGTTTGTTTTTCTATCCGTGTCACACTTGCTCTTTGTCTCTTTTGCCCCATTTGCACTCTTTGTTTGTCCCTATTCCTTGTCCCTTTCCTATTCCCTTGACGAGCCCTTGGGCTTCTCAACGTCTTCATGTTGCTGCAGGTTTTGGGGATTCAGAGCAAAATGGTGCTGCCTTAGACCAGCATCAGCTCTGGTGAATGGGCCAGTGGTAATGCTCATTCCTTCCACGTCCATTCCTTGTTTTTGCACCTTGGAACAAAAACACCAGCTCACTTTGGTCACAGCCTGAAAAATAACCTGGGCAAGGTGGATAATTTAGCCTTTGTGAGATCAACCCTCTGGAAAGTACCCATAGGTGTGGATCAGAGCATGGCAGCCCCTTTCTAACCACCTTTCATTGCTGCAAAAGTCATCAGAGAGGTCTGGAAATACTAAACAAACAAGAAAAAAAAATCATTTGACACTAAAAAGCTATATTCACCCCAACCAGGAAAGTCCTTTGGGAAGGAGTCTTCCCAGCAGGGGCACACTCATTGGTAGTCCAAAATGTGAGACAGGACCTGAATGCTCAGCTGTGCTACGGTTCCTTCAGCAACAAAACCTCCACCAGGAGCTGAGAAGCCTTGTGGATCTCTCCTTCTCTCCATTCTTCTGAGATCTGGTGTTTTCCCTCTGCATTTGGATGGCACGCTCTGGCTCCAGGAGCAATAAGGGACCGAATGCTCAATTTCAAGCCTACAGGTGTGTGTACATATTTCAGAACAGTGCAGAGGAAACTGATGAGTTGTCATGACAACAGGGAAATCCTATTGATCCCCATAAAAACAGCTGCAGCTTACTCCCTGTGGCAATTTGTTCCCATCGGCTTTCCCTGTATGATCTCTTTGCACCTATAGATGCTGCCAGCGTTACAGTAACCTGCACAAGGAGCAGGACCACGATGAAATCAGCATGAAGAAAATATTTACCTGGCATTTCTTTTAGTGGAAATGGTGATGACAGCCCAACTTTAAAGCCCTAAAGCCCGTGGCTTTAGGAAAGAAGCTGCTCTCAGAAATCTTCAGAAACTGGATGTCAAAGGGGTTTCAGCAGGCTCTGTCCTTCTCGCTTAAAGCTGATGGAGCAAGCTCAGTCTTCGTGTTTCACAAGGTTAAACAGCCTTTTTGAAATGACGGCTTTGGCTTACGATTTCATTAAAAATAAACCCAACTTCATTACCCTCTCACATTCCAGTGGCTGCAAACCCCTAGGCAGAGGTGTTGTTCAAGGGAACAAAAAAGTAATAATAAAAAATAAGTAATAAAAATAAATAAATAAATAAATAAATAAAATGAATCAGAAAAACCTTCAGATTGACAAGGCCTATCATTTTTTGGGAAGGTTGAGCTGGCCATATAATATGGTCTTATCATACGTGATAGAAACCTGATCGACAATGGCCAGTGTACTTGGGGTTACTTTGACTTTGTGATTTCAGTCCATAACAGAATATAAACATATCCTGCTAAAAATAGCTTCCTCAGTTGCTCCTCCTTATGTGCACACCTGCTGTACTGGCAGGACTGCTTGATCTGATCCTGATTGAGTTTTATTCTCACCAAGCTTCCTTTGGCTGGCCAGACAGAGGGACACACGTGGCCACCCCTGCGCTCCTTGCCCATCTCTCACCAGCTCAGCCTTCCTTCTGCCTCCATCCCATCCTGCCTGTCCTCAGCTGCCCCTTCCAGTCTGATCAGCCACCTCGGGAGGTCTGAATTATGGTGAGGATCTGTGAGCATGGAAAGTGATGGAAAAGAGGAGATGTAAGGAGCTGAGCTGCTTTTCTTTGACCACCCGTGGTGGTTGCTCAGCCCTGTAGGCAGTTGTGCCTTGAGGAAGGCAGGCAGTCAGCACAGCTCATTGCAGGTGGATTATCTTTTATGAAATCAGCCACTGTATAACTAGTTATTGTTGAACAGCCTTATTTATGCCTGGCAAAGAAGAATTATTGCCAATGTCTTTAGCATGTGGGGAACACCAGGAAAGGAAAGAGAAAAGAGACAGAACTCTGACACAGCCTGGGCAAGAAGCAGCTTGGTTTCTGGAGAGTGAGATGCTGCCAACAGAACGGGAAAGCTTGAAAATGGACCACAGTGCTTTACTGCATAGAAAAAGTGATCTGGTGCCTGGAATTTGACATTAGGCCCTGGAAGTCTTTGTTAAGCAAATGTTTGTTGGACCATTTTTGCTCCAAAGGCAGCCCTTTGCATTGCTGGGATATGGTCACCCTTCCTGTTAGTTTCTGAATCAGGTCAACAACTGGCTGACGTGTCAGAGGTCTGGTTAGGTGAACCACAATTGAGGTACCAGGTGAGGTTATGATGGACTGTATTAAATATACAAACAACCCCCCCATCACTTTTCTACCTCTCCTGCTCATTGGAAGGCATGAATTTAAGGCTGCAGCTGCCTCTGGTGTTGGGTTTAACCAAAGTTGATCATAACTATGGGGTTGCTTTTCTCCAAAAGGCTTTTCTTCCAGGGCTGTCACGTCTTTGTCACTAAACACAGCCCGATTCATCTCAGGACTAAAGTTTAGGGGCTGGATTCCTGCCTTTGTGGATGCTCTTCCCTCCCTCCAGTAGAATTTAAGTCTATTTCTTTGAAGTGCCCCAGGGCATCCTGATCTTTGACCTAGAGGAAGGCTCAGACTGAAGAACAGCAAATGGAAATCCAACAGAGAACAAGAGAAGAAGCCAACAGTGATCTCCCCACTCTCACCACCTTGCTGTACACCTCTTCACTAGTGTGTCTCATCAAACTGAGACATCCAAAGGTCCCTGAGATGCTCTAGGTGGTAGGGAAAGCAGCGAGCCTCCCTTCAGTTCTGTTCCCTGCTTCTTCCTGGAGATCCTGTTGTGCTGCCTTACTTTCTCCACATGTAAGAAACATTCTCCCAAACACCCCTCCTGACAGCAAGCCTAAAACCCAGCCTGCTAGAAACCTGCCCTTTGTGCATGCCATCAATGTAGGCTGGAGTTTTTGGGTGATAGCAAAATTAACTATCCTGGAGGGGGCAAGGTCTGGTGGGCTCCCTCACAGTAGGGTATTTTATGCAACCTTCCTCTGACTCTACACATTCATGGCTTCCTGAAGCCAGAACGTGTTTCTCAGGCCTATTCTATTGCAATACCTGAGGATCAGGGAGGTCTAAGGCTTGGCAGAGGCTCTCAGGATTTGACTTAGGGCAGATATTCAACACTGACCACTCTTCACTTTCTGATGAGATGTCTCTGGAAGGGCAAATTTTCTCAGGTAGTAGAGATAATCCTTAGGAAGATGATGATAACATAGATTATCTGCTCCAGAAAACCCCAGATATTTCTATTTGCTTTGCTTTGAGATATTGCCCTCCACCCTCAGTTTTATCAATTACTCTTTCCTATTTTTTATTTTTCTAGGCTTCCTTAGCATTTCTCAGCCCTCGTTCTCCACAGCTCCTTAATATTCCCTTATATCCAGTGTCTGCTTCCAGTACCAGTGTGAGGACAAAAACCTTTGCCTTCAGAAAAACTCATGCTGGACTTTTTGTTATCCATGCTACCGGGTATTCTCCTTTCTCTCTGCAGATAGGGCCAAATGCCAAGGAGCTGTTCAGGCTGGTGGAGGATTTCATTGATGTCATCGGCTTCCGCATGAAAGATTTCCGGGACTCCTACCAAGTGACCGACAACCTGGGTGAGCTGATTTGCACTCCCTGTGTCAGGTGTAGACCCTGGGAAGCTGTAATTGCAGGGCAATATGTATAATCCAAGATGTGGGGAGGGAAGAAGGGGAGCCAGCGGGTGGTGGAACATCAAAATGTCTGGGGAAGAATGTGGATGGACAGAACTATGGGGTGGCTTTTCTCCAAATAAGCTAGGACTTCAGCCTGAAGAAGGTCATGGAGAGATTTGAGAGATAGCTATAAAACCGTGAATGGAGAACAGATGACAAACTGGGAAGAATTAAGCTGCTTCCTTTTATTTTTTAATACAAGAGCCGCTCAGCGGCCAATGAAGTGATCAGGCAGCAGGCGAACAGCAGGCAGTGTTTGATTTATGCTGTATGCACAATCGCAGCATGGAGCTCAGGGCCGGAGGATGCTGCAGAAGCCAAAAAGTACAGATGGGTTCGTGATGGGATTAGGAAAATGCACAAAGGAGAAGTCCATTGGTGGCTGTTAAAGTTGATGGTCTGGATGCAACCCCTAGCTGAGGAAGTCTGCTGACTGCTGGGAGGGCAGGTCCAGAGAAGACTTGGCTTTCTCTTTCTTGTACTTCTCGAAGCAAATACTACTGGCCGCTCCTGGAGATGTGGTGTGGGAGCAGGAAGACCTCTCTTCTGCCAGGTTTAGTGCTGACAGGTCCATTTCACTGAGCAGAAGTATGAGACCAAACAATTCATGTCACCCAGAGCTACTGAGATCCACCCTCATGGTTCTGCTACTTGATTTCCCACTATTGCCTCCAGATTTTCAGCATGTGTGAATTTGTTGAGGCTGGTCTTGCTTACTGCTTTTATCTGTTGCTTCCCTCTAGTCCTTGGCATTCACAAGCTGCCCGCTAATGCAGCAACTGACATCACCTTCCCCATGAAAGGCTGGAGGGGCATGGTGGACTGGGCCAAGAATTCGGAGGACAAGGTCACTGTCTCCAAGAGCATCCTGTCTTCGGGGCTGGCAGGTAGGCAGCACAGTCAAAGCACTCCGGGAGAAAATGTCTTCTTCATTTTCTAAGAGAGGTTCCTTCCTTTTGTCTGGTCTTCAAGCTCTCCTCCCAGCTGAGCTGGCTCACAAAAGCTCATCGTAGCATTTCTGAGTGCAAATAAAGCTTTCAAATGTGGTGAGACTGAAGGCCAAATGTGAATGCCTTGCACAAGTTCAGGAGCAGGCTCAGTGCCTGGGTTTGGATGTTTGTCTTCTCCTAAATCAGCAGCATGTTTGAAACAGAGCAGGAGTCAGCACAAAAAATCAGGGCAATGCTATCTTGATGATTGCTTCTTCCAAGGCTTCTGAACCTGCAAAGAGGTGAAAAAAACTTGTGTCTGCACAGGATTGCTCATTTCTTGGTGCATACGGGTTCTGAGCTCCATCCACAATCATCTGCAGGGCGTGTTGAAATGAGTCTCTCATGCCTCCTTGAATATGCTGAGTTTCTAACAGGGGAAAAGCACAAGTCATTGTCTCTGTTGATAACTTATAGGTACAGTTAATGAGCACAGGAAAGGCAGGTGTAATAGGGGAACGGCCATGTAAGCAAACAATGCTGTAAGTGTCCTCCAAGACTGGATCTGGTCCTGGAAGAGCCATCTAAGGATGAGCAGCTAAGGCTTACAAACCTCCAGCTCTATCACAGCCAGGATCCTTTGCCTTCTTGGGAAGGTGTTGGGATATCCCAGTCTGTGGGATCTGGGGTTTTACTTGCTCACAGTCTCATAGGAACATATTTCTTCAGTAAACATCCTACTGCATTCAGTTAGCACCAAGGGGAAAACTCTCTCCAAAAGCTGCAGGATCCCTGTGTTTGCATAGGGATTCACATGAAAGGCCAAAAGACTGTCAGCTTTCCTGGAAAAGCAGTGCTTATGCGATTGCTCTGCAAGCCTGTCAGTGTCTCCTGACTTCCACCTGTTTCATTTGAGCCCAATTTCACAAAAAAGAAACATCCAGAGTTGTTTCTGCCCTGCACTGAGGGAGTGGGCACATTCTAGGCTCAGCCTCAGTACGAGACACCAGAGAAGCCCCACAGCAGGCTGCTTCCCTGGATTTCCTCATCTCCAAGTGATTTATTTCTTCTTCCCCTACAACTCAGCCTTGGGGATGCCCCTGCTGCCTGCTCTTTGCCCAGCAGAGCTCTTGTTGTTTTTATCTGGGCTGCGCGGGGCGCAGGACGAGGCCGAGCGGCATGCCCGGAGGTCGCACTGAGCATCCAGGCTCCTTTGGGACCACGGCCCCTGCAGCTTCCCGAGGCATCACACGAGTGATGGGGTCAGGCCAGGCACTGCAGGGCATCTCCCCTCCTGGGCTGCCCTTGTCAGCCTGCGTTCAGCTCTTCTCTGACAGCTCGATGGCTGAGGAAGAGGACAAACACCTCCGGGTGGCTGCGAGAGACCTTCTCGCCCTGCTCATTTTGCCCGCTGTGGTGCTGTCAGAGGGATTAGTGGGATTTCTGGAGGGGAAGGCACCAGGCAGGTTATTCGGGATGAGTGAGCCTTGCCTGCAGGCAAGCAGCATCACCCCAAAGGTGCTCGTTCCTCCCTTCGGTCTGATGGAGACCCGATGTGGTGACAGTAGCACCCGCATCTCACCGCAGTGATGCTGGCAATGGCTGTGCCACGGCAGAAACCCCCATGAGAGGTCCAGTCCTGCACCCGGCTGACACCCTCTGGGGCACACATTTCTCTCTGTCAAGGGGCAAGGAAAGAAGGAAGCACAGATCTGAATCCAGCCCCTTCTCTGCCATGCCCCATGTGCTTTCCTGGTCGGTTCTGGGGGGCAAAAAGGGGTCAGATGGGGGGACAGATGACATCCTGATTGTCTCAGTCCTCTTTTCTTCTTCCCTTTCCTCCGGTGTCTTGCAGAGACAGACGACTCTTCTGTCTTCGTGGTGGGGACCGTGCTGTACCGGAACGTGGGCAACATCCTCTCACTCCAGAGGTAAGAGCTGGTGAGGCCACACCTGACTCTGGGTCCACTGCAAAAGGATGCCCAGAGAGGTTGTGGAGTCCCCACCTTTGGATATATTAAAAAAAAAAAAATCTCTCAAGCAACCATCTCTAGACATCCCTTCTTGAGCAGTGGGGTGGCACCAGAAGACCTCCAGAGGTCCCTTCTAACCTCAACTGTGTGAAGAGGGCTCTGCCTGGGGAGGACAAGCAGCTGGTAGCATCACCAATTTTCCTGCCGATCCCCCCAGCTGCAGAGCCCTGGTCTTCCAGGAAAATACCAAAGGTGCAACGTGGCAGGCTTTGGCTCAGTCAGGCAAAAGTTTTGACCCCTATGAACAGATATTCAGGTGGGACCATGCTCATGTATATTAGATTTGCTTGCTGGAGAGGCAGGAAGGCTTTGTCCCAGCCGTGCAGCCCTGGCAGAAGGAGAAGCACAGTGCTGGTGCTGCTGCACCCCTGCCCGCTGGCTGCCTGCTCTCCACCACCCCTCTCCAAGGGGTTCCCCATCCCCAGGGATTTGGGGGGCTTAAGACATAGGGGCATGGGTGACCAGCTGCCAAATGGGGAGTTGCCAGCCCCAGCGAGCCCTTCAGGAGCATCACGGCAGAAGACAGGCTCGGGGAGAGGCGAGCAGTGGAGCAGCACGCTTGGCCGCACATGTCTGCCACGTTCCCAGCCACTGCAACCCGCCTCGGACACCCAAGCTTTTGTGTTCAGCACTCTTTTCCCTTTTCTTCTCCCTTTCTCATGCTATCTCACTCTTTTATTTATTTATTTATTTATTTTTCTGAGGCTGGGACCGAGGCAGTAAATTCAGCATCCTAAGGCACCTTCTAAATCTGTTCCGCACTGATTAGCGTGAGCCCATTTACCATAAACACCAGGGCATCTCTTCTCACTGATAATCATTTAAATACCTACAGATTTAGCACTGGCAATGGCAAAAGAGCTCCAAGTGAGTGCAGAGAGGAATTAACAAGCCAGCCAACTGTATTCTGTAATATCTTCCATTACGACTCTGGGAATTAGATCAGAAGGGCAATAAACATCATTGGCTCAAATGATCCAGCAGTATTTCAGTGTTTTCTGGCCAAGCAGTGAATGAGCTCCGAAAACCAGCAGCTGCAGCACCGCCGCTGCTGAGCAGCGTTCCCGCGGGAGAGCTGATTTAAGACATTCCTTAATTAAAGGACTGTCCCTCTTTAAAAAATCCAGAGCCCTGAATCACCTGTGGCTATACGAGGCCAAAAAAAAAAAAGGAGGTAATAGGAGTAACAGCAGAGCAGTACCTCTTAATTCACTGCCGTGCAAATGGACACAGCAAGAAAAAAAGGGGAATGTCTTTAAATAACCATGCAGCCGTGTAGTACCTGCCTACAGGGTAAAAATATTTCTGACCACAAAGGAGAGCAGCTATTCCTGGCTACACGTGAGCATTAACGACCTGCATCCTGGGTTTGACCACATTGGCTCATTGCAGAGTGATTTTTCTCTAAGGAGAAAAAAAAAAAAAAAAAGTAATGGAGATTTAATTCAGCAAACTGCACCAGCTGAGCTCTTCCTAATTGTCCCAATTTACCTCCCCCAAGCAGCAATCCCTTATCTCAGCCACACGTTGCCCTGTCCCCTCAGATCCAGAGAGCCCTGAGCAGAACCAGTAGCTCTGTGCTCAGACCTTGCATTTTTCAGGTGCAGATGTGTTTCCTGGCTCTAGGATGATGCACGGGGATAATTTTTGGGTGGGCTGGGATGACTTGACTCTTTAGCAGCCTGCATGGGAGAATATCCTGTGTGGTAGTGAGTTACCACACTGAAAGTCTTTCTGCTTTTATTTGCAACACCAATCTTTGTGTGGTCTGCAGCCTTTAAAAGGATGTTTCCATGCCACATTCGTTGTTCATACAAACACTGGACAGTGCTGAACCAAGACCTGACCCTTCCAGACCCAGCTACTAATGAAGCCATACATGGATGTTTGCCTTTAGCAGCTCTAGTTTTTTGGCTTTTCTACAGCTGCCTAAATTTTAAAGCTTGCAGCTGACATTTACTCCCATTGACTTCCCCCTTTACTCATCCTTTGTAGACTGATTTTTGTGCTTCATTGCTTCTTCTTTTTGATTTTAACTATTTTTTTTCTTTAACTTTCTAAAACAGTGTTGTTCCCTCTGTTGTTGGTGTAGTAATGTCTTTCTGAACATCCACTTGCACATCCTTGGATGATTCCAAGTTTGTTTTGTTTTGGATTTTGGTGTTCTTTTTATGTTTCTTTTTATTAAATTTTATTTTTATTCTTATTTTAAACCCACTTGCCCTTAAGCAAGTACAATTCTTTTATAGTAAATCCTTTTGTAAAAGGAGGATAAGACCCAGACAGAAAAGTGAGCAGTTTTGCCACTGCCGGTAGACTTGGTGAAGTTTTGGATGAGGAGAGATTTCCATCGGTGCAGGAAGAGCTGGGAGCAGCCTGATGCTGGTCCCACTCTCCTACCCGTTCCCTCACGGAAAACTTTGAAACTTTGAAGGACAGCCTTGTCAGTCTCTGGCCACAGAGACTTTTACATATTTAGACACCTGGTTCTTTCCCTGCTGCAGAAATAGTGGGATCCCCACTAGGGATTTAGGTGTCCAGTATCCCGTGAAGTGCCTACAAAGAGTTTGGCTTTTCAGGGACCAGCAGCACAGTTACAGGAGGTATCCCCTCCCTTCCTGCTCATCTCAACAGCCGAATCTCCTAGGTCTGCCAGCATTAATAAAGTATTTGTCTGGCACGGACGTTTAGGCAGCCACACATGAGAGGCTTGGCCTCTTTGCATTTCCTTTTGATTCTCAGAGGCTGGAGATACATGTCAGTGCCTCTGGTAATGCGCTTCACGTGGTGTCCCACGACCTGTTAAAGGCCACCGTGGCAAACTTGTACTGCAAGGCAGATTGAGGCAGACTTAGAGAGAAAGGAGAGAAAGAGAGAGAAAGAGAAAGAGAGAGAGAGAGAGAGAAAGAAAAGGAAAGAAGGAAGGAAGAAGAAAGAAAGAAAGAAAGAAAAAGAAAGAAAGAAAGAGAAAGAAAATTTTTTTTTTTTTTTGTAAGGATATGAAATGAACTCTGTTTCTTCATGTCAGGGCCAGAAAATATGTCTGGTACCCTGTTATTGCCAGGATAGATATGTCCTTTAAGTCCAGTGGCTGCAGGGGTCCATAATGCGTTTCATAAATGGTCTCATTACTGGGGAAATAAATGCAGAGTGGCTGTGAGGGGAACTGGAAGGGCAGAGGGCAGGGTCTGTCACCAGCAGGTGTCTTTGATGGCATTTTAAAGTAATGGGGCCAGTTCCTTTTGCACTGTAGTCACTAAACCATGTGCCACCAGTGACAAATGCCTTAGGACTCACCGTTGTGCAAAGGGACGCAGTGGGATTCAGCACTTTCCCCCAGTGGCCGTTACAGCACATCTTCTCACTTCTCTTCCCAGGAACAGCACTGTCCTAAACTCCAAGGTCATCTCCGTGACTGTAAAGCCATTTCCCCGGTCTCTCCTCACCCCCCTGGAAATCGAGTTCTCCCACCTGTATAATGTAAGTCTTTCCTGGGAAGCTGCACCACCCCACATCCGCGTTTTTTTTCTTCCTTGCCAAGGCAGGAGGAGCGTGATGGCACTGCTTGCACGGGGAAACACAGGCATACTTGACCCACATTCACATCACTTCACTGTGAGGCACGGCTGTGGGCAAAAAAAAAAAAAAGTACATTCATCACAAAATAGGCTATGACAGAGATCTTCCTGGGTGAAGGGAGGGGAAAGGTTGTTTTGATTGATGCTTGCAATGTTCCTTGCAGATACCACTACAGACATGAGTATTATTGTTGTGGTCAGTACTGTAAAAGGCAGATGAAGATCCCCCCCAGGTTCCCCTGGCCAACCCCAAGCAGATGTACATGATGGATATTTACATACCCCCAGGTCCCTTCTTGTTCTGGGTTTCAGATGTCCTCCTGAGGCTCTGGAACATGAGAATTAGATCTGTCATGTATTTGCTTTTGGACAGGAAAAAATTTCTAAAGTGCACAAAGACAGCTGCAGAAGAAGTAATGATAAAGGTATTTCAGGGGCTTTAACCACACCTGGCCACCCCCTATAGGGTCATAGCTCTTTGGAGAACTGCGTCCCACAGCAGGACGGGGTGTATTTGATCCACTTTCCAGAAGGGAGCAGCAAAAGGATTCTGAATGAGAGGAGGGAGGAGGAAGGACATCAGTAGGTGGAGACAGGATTTGGAGTCAAACCCTTGCGTAGTCCTTGTGTTGATGGAGAGCAAAGCGAGGCATATTTCATTTTTACCTTTCAACCCAAGGGTGAAAGAAGCTGTTCCAAGCACTCATATCTGTGCTCCACAGCAGGAGCATCACAGACACACCATGCATAGAGTAGTGGAAACTGTTCAGCAGGACATTAATAGTTTTCCTCTTGCTCCAAATACCCCATAAAAAGCCCAGCACAGATTTGCTCCATTTTCCCCTTTTTTTCCTCCTGACAGGGAACCACCAACCAGACCTGCATCCTGTGGGACGAAAATGAGGGGTGAGTTTTGTGGCTTTCTCTTTACTCTCACGGGCCCATGTGCTTTTGGGATAAAATTGTCACAGTTTTAGCAGTGATGTGTCAGTCTGTTATAGTTGCTTGCACTCTTTACTCATTTTTTTCCTGCATCAACCTCCACGGCTGGCAAAGCCCTTTGCCCTGATGGGGAACAATCCTTCCTTCACACAGATGCATCTCTCCTGGTATTGCATATTAGCTCCAGTTGAACAGGGTCTTATATTTAAAGAACTAAAATCAGGTTTGTCAGTGTAGCCAATGAAGGAATCTGTGTGCCAAGAGCATCATGTACCTGCAGAAGGGAATCCTCTCAGTCTGAGCAAGGATGTCCTGTGTGCTTCTGCTCACACGGAGGGAGGTTTGTGTATTCCTTTGGCCCCAGTCCATGTTTCGTAAGAGTGGCTTCTCATTTTGACTCTTCCAACTATGGATGTTACAACACGAGGAATACATGAACTGAGACCCAGGACCATGGAGTCATCTGCTGATGGCTCTAAATTGGCATTGACATAGCAGTGTTTGGCTCTCTTCACTGCTCACACCAAATTGTGCACCGTAAGAAAAATAATGCATAATCAGAGCTTACTGTTGCAAATATAGCATGCCGTGGTGAAGTAGGTGTTGTGCTACTGTGATATAGTAATGTGATTTCCATGAGGATTGCTGCCATAGCTGACTGTGATCAGGATATCAGGATGCCTTGAGTGATGTGATAGAGGTTAGCAGGGAAAAAATTCCAAAGATATTAAATAATGTGTCTAATGTGTCAGGATCGTAAATTCCATATGGAAAATAGATGAGAAAAAATACTAAAAAAAAAAAAAAAGAAAAAAAAAAAAGGCATTCCAAAAGTGTGGTCTCAAATCCTGAACGAACTTAATGAGGGCCCAAAGTGTTTGATTTAATGGATTTTTTACTTTGCATCTCAGTCTGAGGACCAGCCTGACTCCTTTTCTGCTTACATTCAGTTTCCCCCCTTGAGATCTCATGCATTTGGCACATACCTCTGCTTTTATTATTATTTATTATTATTATCTGCACCATCTGAAAAATGATTTTATTCTTCTCCTTTCACGCTCCATTAAGTAGCATATATACACATAGGCGGGCAACATATTTGCAGTCAGTTCTTGTTGGTCTGTGATTAATTTGGCATGTATGAGTGGATCCAAATGAAAGCTGAGGAACCCATGGGAACTCTGAGCTTGTGAAACCACATCCGTGTTATCCACCAGGGCAGCGTTGGTCCCTCTGGCTTACCATGGAAATTGCTCCAGCACTCGAGGACAGTCGGTATTCAAGAGCAGAGTCTGGACCTCGAGTGCTCTGCTGACCTCACGCAGCAGGACATGGGTGGAATTAATAAATGAGGATTGTATTGTATTGCCTACGTGCCAGAGAGCAGATTCAGTCTGTAGGTCAGCCAAAAGGAGAGGGTTGTCTATAGGTGGGCAGGCTCAGGAGGAAACTTGGACAGGACCTCGCCTTCAGGACTGAGTCAGGATTAAAGCTCTTGGGTACTACTCTGGTTTTTGGCAAGCCAAGTTAGAAGCTGGAACCAATGCCTCTTCTGGTCTTCACACCAGCTTGAGTTTTTTGGTTTTGTGTGTTTTTCTTTTTTTTTTTTTTTTTCTTTCTGCCATATTTGTTTGCTTTTATAACCCTATCTAAGAAGCGTGTTGTGTCCAGAAGGTTGCGGCTATTTCCTTCTTACTTACCCCCTTGAATTATTTGTAGCGTGAGAAAGAAAAGAACAAAATCCAGCCTGCACATAGTAGGATTTGAGGTGAGGTGAGGGCATTCAGATTGGGTACATACATGCCAGATCTGGCACCGAAACGTGCCCGGCATGAGAAGCATGAAGGGCTGCCCAGTGCTGGACATTGCTTGAGGAGCTTGGATGCCACTGCAGATCTGGGGGCAAACCAGTGCCCATCGCCTCTGCCTTGTCCTGGCAGTTCTGGCTGCTCCTCATGCTTGTTCCCAAGGCTTGGCAGCTTGTTCAGCTTCTTGTCATCTCTCTGAGGGCACGGGATGTTAGGAATATTTTGGTCTGACCCACGGCGTCGAAGGATGGGCTCAGGGCTAAGAGCGAAGCAGGCAATTTCTTGGCACTGGCACCAGGGTTCAGTTCTCAAGGGTGGTTTCCAAAACCCCAGCAGATTGCACAAATGTTGCTGCTAAAGCTTGTCTTTGTGCACTCACACACTTGTTTTCAACCAGCATTTGCAGTCTTGAGCAGTTAAACTCTCCAAAATGCTGGTGTCAGCAGATTTTTCAAGGGGATGTTGCAAAGCTAGACCTGATCCCGTGAGCTCTGGCAAGGGGAGCTGCAAAGCTGTTTGCACAAGGTTTTAAAGCTGATTTGCCACCACTGCTGCCTCCTGGGAAAGTCTAATGAAAGGCAAACTCTGCAAACCCTATTGTCCAGGACTGAATGCCCACCTCCAGCTTGAGCTGCACCCTGGAGCTCTCAAGGGTTTTAGATCACAGTTTTTGATACTTGTTTTCTGATTGGAGCAAGTTTTATTTTTATTTTTTAGGTTACCCTGGGTCTGTTGCCTGGTACATGGCTGAGATCATGGCTGGCAACTCAGGAAACCCTGAGGTTCATTTGCACTTACGTGGGTTCCCCTTTGCTCCCACCTTCTCCTTCCTGCCACCTCTCTCTCTCTCTTTTAATTGGAAATTATCCCACTGGTTGGTCTCACAAGATGGTTGTGCAAGTGGGCGAATGTCAGAAAATCCCATTTCCCAGCTCTGACCAATTTAATGGCTCTACAGCTTCATTTCCCATGGTTTTCTCCCTGCCATATTCCCCACACAGGCCAGGACAACTTCCCATGGTGTTGCCTACTCAGAAGACGCTTCTGTCTCTTAATCTGGCTCCTTTGCTGGCTCTCCATGCTCCTGCTCCAAGGTTGTGTCCCCAGTGTCCCCAGTCACCCATCTGAGGCTGCAGATCTTGGGGATCCAACCTTCATTGCAGCAAACCTACCTCTGGATTTATCCCCTTTTATCCAATGTGACCGACCAGGCACAGAGGCAGGGAACTCGAAGAGCTCCTGCCTGTTACTGCAGCCACCTGAGCTTTCAATCCCATCCAAAAGATGCTGTGGCCCTTTAAAGGCCACTTAAAATCCACGGGCCGTGAAGGGTTGAACTGTAAAATTGCAATTAAAACCGACAATTATCATGTGGGCATGTGCTTCCTCCAAGACAGAGTTGTTAGAGCACATTTAAAAAAAGAAGAAAAAAAAAAGGAAGAAACCCCTGGTGTTCATTCATTTGCATTTAGATAGATATTTAAGCTAGTATTATTAATAATGGATTTTTGATTTATTAATCCCAGCCCCTACAAGTGACTATTAGATTCGTGGGTGGCACCCCTACGTCTCTTTTCTCTTCCTCTTGCCCCCAAGTCCTTACACCATCAAATAAGAGGGGAGAAGATCAGGGACTCATTTCTGTTGTGTTGGGTGCGGCAAGTATGATTAATGAGCTTAGCACTGACTGGGTAATTGAAAGTTGAAATCAGAGAATGATTTGGGATTCTCTGGCTCTCCTCCAAGGGTATTCATCTGGAGTAATTATTAGCTGCTTAGCCCTGCCCAAGTTAAAGCTCAGGCAGGATCTGATCGGGTGCTCTCTCTTTCTCTTGCTGGGATAGGATGGATGGAGCTGATGGATGCAATCATTTTATGTGCTCTCACGTTCTTGTCCACCACCAGATTTTTATTTCCCACCAGCCGTGGTTTGGTGCACCAGGGGGATCTGGCTGGTCTGTGCTGCCAGGGGACTCATCCCTTGCTCTTAGAGGGGCTGGCAGACTCCTGCCACCAACTTTTCTTCTCTTCTGTGTCTCCAAGAAGAGCGTAATAACATATAATAAAGCTAGGCATTATATTAACTGCTCTTGAGAGACCTTCTGAGCCTTCACAAATATTTGCATAAAGAGCTTTTTGCTCCTAGAAGAGAAAAAGCCTTGGGAATCTGTGGTTTTAATTCAAGGACACTCTTACCTTCCCTTGGGAAAGATCATCTGTTTCAGTAATTAAAGCCTTTAACCTATCTCGTTTAAGAAAAGCAGACCTTTGCTGTGGAGGGAGGTGCCCCATGCATACCAAGGTTGGGCATGGAGAAGGTGAGCGGGTTGCGGGATGAGGCTGGGTCGCATCCTCCTGGCTCTGTCCCAAACCCAATCCCCAGCCAAGGTGGGGCAGAAATCTCCCCTGAGGATTCACGGGGTGTTTTGTGATGCTGCCAGACAGAGCAGACTATCAATCTGTTCCTCCTGGGACAAGCCAGAGGAGCCCGAAAGCATCCTAGGAGATGCCAGAATTTTGCCCTAGGGTCGCTGCGCTTGTGGGGTGTCTGTAGTCCAACCATCTCATGGGTGTTGTAGTGCTGCTGAATTATCTGAGGTTCCTGATTTCAGAAAGGGGCGCTCAAGCTCTAATGTAGACAGTCCCAAGCTGCCTGAATTCCTGACCGCATGCCCTTTGTGGTTGCAGGAGAGCTGCTCTCTGCTGCGTGTTGCAGCATAGCGTGAGGAGCAGGACACTGTGCCCTGCTAGTTGGAAGCCTCTGATGCACTGAATAAAAAGAAAAGCACATTTTTTTCTTCTCTGTGCTTTCCAGGGTTTTAATGAAATCCCAGTCCTGGTGGTTACTCATTCATTGCCTTCAGAGAGCATCTACAATAGGTCTGTTTCTTCTTGTGCTCCCTGCCCCATGTCACAACGGAGGGTTTGTATCTACAGCATCCCATGGAGCCTTTCACACCGGCCCATCACATCCACCTCTAAATACCTTCCCTTTGAAAGAAAGTTCCTTAACAGCAGGAAACAGCTTCCTTTTTCTTTGGCACATCTTTTGCACATCATCTAGTGCACTCCCAGCCTTGCCACTGCCACACATCAAATGCTAACATAGCCTGCCTGTGTTGACAAAGATGGATGAGTGCCCCATGGTACAGGCTGCAAGGCAACATTACAGTCCCAAAGCCCCATGAGAAATGACTTCTCTCCTCTTTGCACATATGCGCTGCACATTATAGATTATATTTCCTGCTGCAGTACTCCAGCCAGGTGTGCAGGAGCCACCTCGCCAGTGCCACGTCCTTCATGTCACCCTACTCAGGGTGCCAGAGCTGGGATCCCTGTCCCAGCTCCCCTAACCAACACCTTTGGTTTGTTTTAGCTCCAGCTGCAAATGCTGCCTCTCCTGCACGTTCCCGTGGAGGGATTGAGGGGATGGTGGTGGACAAAAGCAGCGCTGTGCTGCACGGGGACATGTCAGGTGGTTGGAGTGAATTGTTTCCCCTGTGTTAAACCCAATTGAAAGTAGCCCTAACTCAGCCCAGCAGACTTTACCTTCAGTGTGCACCCAGGCACATTGAATTCTGGCCCCAAAAGCCCCTTTTTAGGATTAAATTAGAGTAGCCACAGCAGGGCTGATGCAGTGAAACCAGGTCACACCTCCAGTGCCCGAGGCTTTGGCTTCCCAGCTTGCTCTCAGGGAGATGAGACCAGGGCAAGCTGGTGCTGCTGGAAGCCCAGGGAACTGCTTCCAAGGAACTCTTTGGCCTTTGCTGAGTGACTCCCCAGAAGTCAGCACTGTCCGTGGGACTGGGAAAAGCAGGAGATGGCTTTTTCTCCGGGGCCTTTCACAGCACAGGATGCAGGAGAAGCCGAGCAGCACGATGCAGGGCTGGTGCTGCTGCCAACACAGCACAGTTTAATAGCTCTTGACAGAGGGGAAAGAGAGGATTCAGGGGCTCTGAATCGAATGCTCCAGTTTCTCCCTCACTTTCCTAGCAAAGTGGTCAAGAGCACGGGTGGAATAAATTAATTCTCTTTACGGAGCTGGCAGAAGTCCCACGAGTGCCCTGTTGGGAAGAGGCTTTGGGTTTGGCAGGGTTTCCCCAGCCTTGCCCCGGTGCTGGGTGCGTGCTGTGAACCAAAGCACCGTGGAGATCAGGACAGCTTCTGCAGCCCCATGTGTGTGTGTTTGCATTCCCACATGGGCACACATGCAAAATACATGCAAGGATATAAGGGGGCGAGTGTTTGGGAACAAGCGGGTGCCAGTGCCTGGCTATGGGTACAGATAAGTGTCAGCGTTTCTGTGCGTAATTGATGCAGGGTGCTGTTGGTGAGTCCCCGTGTGGATGTAGGGACACGTGTCTTATGCAAGTATCTGCAAATGCAGGGCAGTACTTGTGTATATTTTTTTTTGTGTATGAATGACACAATCACAGAATCACAGAATGGGTTAGGTTGGGTTGGGTTGCGTTGGGTTGCGTTGGGTTGCATTGGGTTGGGTTGGGTTGGGTTGGGTTGAAAGGGACCTTAAAGACCATCCAGTTCCAACCCCCTGCCACAGGCAGGGACACCTCCCACCAGCTCAGGCTGCCCAAAGCCCCATCCAGCCTGGCCTTGAGCACCTGTTTGCTCTGAAGCCACAAAGCCCTCTTGCAAATAGGAGGGGACAAGTTTAGCAGCCACATGGCCCTCTGTGGCCACCTGCCATGAAGATGTGGCTACCAAAGGTCTCTGGTGACACGTGGTGTCCTACTGGATGGTGTGAAGCAGAAATATGGGCTGTGCACCCATTCCCTGCTGCATTTCTCCTGAATTTCCCTTGGTGTTGGAGAGACAAACATCTGCAGTGTCAGGATGCCCAGCACCTGCCAGGTGGGAAATTCAGAGCAGAGTGGCTGTGCCTCCATGCACTTTTTTTTGCTGGATTGATTTATTTCCCCTTTACGAGTACAAGGAAGCCAGTCTGGATCCAGAGGAGGACTTTCCTAAAGGTCCTGTCTCTAAACCTGCAGATCCCAGCTGGTCTGTGTCCTTTGGAGCCTTGTTTCTCTCTGCTGGAAGCTGGAGGCTGAGGGGGGAAAGTGGTCAGGATGCAGAGAGAGGTCTGCGTGCCCATCTCATTGCCTGAGGATGGACAGGACTGACGGATGAGCTGGGAAATGGGTGAGAGTTGGCGCACCGAATAAGGGCAGGGAAAGCTCGACCCCGTTTTTGAAGAGGAGAAAAGGGCTTGTCTGCATTTTCACCTGACTGCTCGTGTGCTGCACTAGGAGATGAAATGTTCTGTTAAAATACAGCAGCAAAAAGAGGACACCGTGCCTGGGACACAGCCTTCATCTAACGATGAACTTTCTGTGTGTCTGGGCAAATCAATGTAAGCTTCGTGCCTCAGTTTTCCCCGAGTCTGCTGCGCTAATAACACCCGACAGCTCTTTTAAATGTCATAAAGGCCAGGAGTGAGGAGCTCCATTAAGTGACAAGAAGTAGGAAAAATAGGTATTATTACTTACTACTGACAATTTGATATCTAAACGTGAGATTTATGATTCTACTTGTCATGCACGTGAGATGAGCCCACATCATGTCAGCTTTGCCCGTCGTGGGAGCAGCAGCAAGGGATGCAATGTGAATTTTAGCCTTCATGGAGCAGAATGGGACCACAGGACCACACACCTGAGCTACTGGAGCTGGAAGATGGCACAGAGCCACAGGGCAGGTGGGGCTGAGCCCTCCTGGAAGGCAACAATGCCCTGTGTGAAGGACAGATCCCCCTCCCCTCCTCCCTGATTTACTGGAATTCCCTTTAACCCTCCGTCAGGAGCCACGGAAAGAAAAATAACTGACACAGCAAGGCCAGAAGGCCCCGTTAACCCCCCCGGGCTGCAACACGGCATGTAATGATTTTCTGAGTTGTCAAAACCTTTTCCAATGCTGTGCAAACGCTTGGATTCAATTACAATAACGACCCTCCAGACCACATGGATTAATCTCCCGGAGCCGCCCTCTGCTTGAGGCCAGAGCCGCCTCCCAAGGTGGTTTAATGGACACAGGTAATGCTGGTGGGGTGGTTTGTAAGGCAGGGAGCTGGGGCCCGACGGAGAGCCAGAAGAGAAATTCAGTCTTCCCTGGAGCCTGGTGCCTTGCAGGGAGGCTCCAAGCCTGACCCAGCGAGAGCTGAGGACCTGCTGGGGGAAAATCTGCAGGTCTGAGGAGAGTTTTCCTTCCTCATGTGGATGGGAGTGCAAGAGCAAGGTTCATAACTGCAGTGACGAATTATGTCTGTCCTCAAAATCTTGACTGCTATCATCTACAGATGGAGAAGGAGAAGCTGAGGGAGCGTCACCCACTGTCACCGAGGAGGTGCAGATCTGAGCCAAGGCCCCGAGCTCCCGTCCTCTGCCACGGCTCTTCTGGTGGCTAGGAGCAAAAGGCAGCTGTGTCCCAAACCAGGCAGACAGGACACACAGAGGAGGCAAGGATCCAGGAGAACACTTGGTTTTTGCAGTGGATGTTATTTATTTAGCGGTGGTTTTATCTCACGTATCAAATCTTAAGGACTGCTGAGCATCCTTCAAGCCTAGGCAAGGCTCCTGAATGATCTAGGGGCACCCCGCAGGATTTGGTGCAGGGATCACCAACAGCCCTGCGATTTTTATTTATTTATTTATTTATAATCTAATTTCAGCCTTCATACTGCCATCTTTGGGATGTCATTTGGGATATACGTGCCTTCCAATGTCCATAGGGGCCAAGTGAAATCTGCAGTGGTGCATCAGGGGCTTTCTACTCCATGTGTCCCATGCATGGGTTAAAACCGTGCTGGAGGCTGTGCTGACATTTAACTGCGTGTGCCAAGGGTCTGTTTAGTAGTGCTGTGGCCCAGAGCAGGGGTGCAGCAGAGAATTACAGTGCAAATACCTAAAATCCAGGCTGCTTCAAGAAAAAAAGCAGCTCCTGGATCACGGTGATGGAAGGAGAGCAGAGGGAGCTCCCTCTGCCCAATATCGCTGAAGGATCTGGGTCCTAGCTGGGAAAATCCACCTTCAGCTGCAAGGATACCTGGAGGGGACGGATTCTTGGTGCTGAGGGTATAAATTGCAGCTGCCAGCACGTGGGGAGAAAGTAGCATCAGCGTAGATATGGGCAGGGCTGCAGCAGGCACAGCTGCAGCATTTTGCAGGCAGGAGCGGAGCAGTGATCGGTCCCAGCAGAGGCTCTGCTCTTCAGCCCCATAGGATCGACTCAGGGTGAGGAGGGAGATTTAATTTGCTTTGTTTGAGGCTCCTGTAACGTGGCAGAGGGGGAAAAAAACTGCACCTTAAATGTGGCATTGACTTAGCACGATGGAGCAGGGAATGGTGTGGAGATGATGGGGAGGTGCATCCCTTCGCAGTGTCCTCAGGAGTATTGTGTTAATGGGACAACACTTTTTCTGACTTTTTTTCATGTAGCTCTAAGCAGAAATCCCCACCCACCCCCTTCTTTGAAGCTGCTTTTCCATCCGTTTAGGCACCGCCGTCTCAGAAGCATTGTTACAAATGGTATCGTGGCGTGGGCATTTCCCCACTTCCCAGTCCGTTTCCACCCGATTCGTTCAGTTTACAAGCACGAAAGATGCTTCTGCTAATTGCCAGCTCTGCTGGCTCCTCCCGGGATCTGGGAAGCAGCTGAAATTGTCCTGGCTGCTACATCTTCAGCGGCAGTAAAGAGCCACTACCGCAGCCGGGGAAGCAGGGCTCGCATGACTCCTATTACTGCCATGCCTGAGCGTTTCACAGCCTCCAGTGCGCTGCTCTTGCAGCTAGAGCTGGACAACCCCCTGCTTTTCTAGGTCACTACTGGTTCTGAAGTTTCTTTGGCGTTTGCCTTTACCCGGATTAAGGTTTTAGGAGAGTGTGAGCTGTCACATCCTCTGGACGTCTCCTGCCCTATTCTGTTACCCGTGGGAAGGTGAAAGCTGGGACCGGCAGCTTCACCGCTTTGGTCCTCCCCTGCCCATCTCCTCCCTGCTCAGTGCATGATGGAGACCTTGATTCACCAGCCAGCAATGCTGGGAAGGGGCTCTTGGATGGGACGGGGACAATACAGTAAACCTGAACACACCCCAATGCTGTGATTTCGAAGCTATCAGGACCCCTGAGTGCCAAACAAAATGCCCTGATCAGCTCCATCCCCACTACATACACATGCACATGCTTGGACACCCTCTGATCTCCAGCTCCTCTCTCCCCAAGTGTGTTTTATTTTGTCCCCAGTAGCTCCAGAAACTTCCTTCTTTGCAAAATCTCCATCGCTAATTCCCTTGAGAAAAGCTGAGCAACTCCTGTTGCTATTGCTGATGCTCACTTGCTCCTTTCCTCCGGATATTCCCCTCTCCCCAGCTTCCTATCAGGGTGGGAAGCAGCAGCAGGCGTCCTCCTTATCTGCAAGCCCGGGCTGATCTCCTCCTGCTGAGGCTTCTGGCTCCAGGTGCAAGCTTGGCACCCTGGCAATGCCAAGACACAGGAGAAAAGTTTCCTGGGGGGATTTTGCATTTCATCTGTGGTGATGATGCTCACTGGCTTCGTCCCATGCTCCGTGCCTCCCTTCGGAAAGCAGCTCCCAGGAAGTCTGAATGTGTTTTGCTGTTACTGGCTTAAAGCCTGAAATCTCAGCGGGTGTCACAGTGGGAAAAAGTCATACAGGATTTCTGAGCTGCCCAGCTCGGGAGGCACAGCCCCAGTCCTGCTCTCCCCATGGCCGAGAAGGCTGAGTATTTCAGGGAGGTGTTTTTGGCGAGCAGGAGCTGCTTCGCTCTCCGCAAGGACATTGCAGAGCCCAAGGTGTCTGCACAGGGCTGCAGGAGGCGCAGAAGCTGGGCTTCATCTCTCAGCCTGCCAAGGGAGAAAGCGGTGATGGATGCATTTGGCACCGGTGTGCATGCATGTTAGGAGCAGGTTTTGGGGCAGATTGGGGTGGATGGGCTGGCAGGAAGGAAGGATGCTTCACCCCCACGACTGTGCCTTCTTCTACATAATTTCTACATGAAAACCATCCCCGATGCTGCAAATCACAGACAGGACAGCGCAGGTATTTTACAGTATAAATTACTTTAACCAGCACGGTCATCGTTTGCACTGCCTGGTAATTGGCAGGTATTTAATTAGCCGAGGAGTATTTCCATGTCCTGCTGCTAAGTGGGAAGTCAGAAACTCCCCATCGGGTGAATACCCTTTGAGTCCTCCAAAGCCTCTTCGTGCAGCACGGCTTCATTTCGGCACACAAAATCAGTGCAAATTTGCACAGATGCCGCAACAGCTGTCCGATTAGGGCAGGTTAACTGGCTGGGGACGGGGTGCTGCTGGAGGCGTGAGATGAAATCCTCTGGCCGGGTGTCTTGGAGAGCACTCTGTCCTTCGTGGTGCCCAGATGGAGAGAGAGGAGGCAGGACGGGTAGGAGGGAGGAGAGAGCTTAATGGAGGAATGCTGCTGGGAGGAGAGAGGTTTCCACCAGCCCGCATCTCTGAAAGCCATTTTCATTAGCAGAGAGTGGGTTTAAAAGGTTTGGATAGCAATCCAAAGGAGCCGGCAGCGTGTTTGGTTGCCAGCGTCGCTTTGGTTAAACACATTCGCAGCAGCAAAGCTGGGAAACGAGTGCCCCTCCTCCCCCGTGACCTGCTTTCCCGAGAAAAGCACAAGCAGCCCCGTGCTGCTCCACTCAGCACCTGCTCCTGCTCCTGCTCTTTGCAAATGCTTTGCTCGCGCCCACGTTCATCAGCAGGGGAGAGCAGGAGTGGGGGCAGACCTGACAACGCTGACCACTTAAAGCAGACCCCAGCCCTCTGATCGAGCCGGGTTCTGCCCCCCCGGGAGCTGTCACCATCGACCCTCGGTGAGAAACCATCTGATGGGCAGCCCGGGGAGCTGGGAATGGGTTGTTTGAGGAGAGGGGCAACGCAATCTCAAGTATCAGCATTTATTTATTAACATTTATTAGTGCACCAACCTCCTCCCTGCATTAGCATCATCTTTATTTCCCAGCGGTTCCCTCCTCTCCTGCAAAAAAAATAAAAATAAAAATCCAAAGCAAACCCTCGAGTAGATTCCTTCGCACACCCACGTCGGTTAAGCCAGAAATCCCACCAGTTTTTATGTTTTGCTTTGCATTTTCTTTATCCCACTCCCCCCCCCAAACCATGTAACAAACTAGCATGTAATGTGGCAGGACATCCATGGTGGCTAGAGCTGCAGAATAACGATGAGCAGCGATGCAGCACCACTGAGCCAGGATGGATCCAAGCGACCTTCAGGAACAGGCAGCTGCTGCTTTCCGAAATTTGACTTGGGAACAAGGGAGGCACTCCAAGCATTCAAGGGGCTGTCAGCTCTGCTCAGCTTCCACAAAATGCTCATTTTTTGCAGAGCACAGAGGGAAAGGAGGCCACAGAGAAAGGAGGGAGCGGAGGAAAGCACTGATGGAGAAGAGGTGCTGCTCACTGAGCTCGCACCCATTCAACCTTCCCGCTACGTGTGTGTGTGCCTCTTGCTGTCCCCTGGCCCTTTGAGCTCCTCATCGCCCTTTGGGCCTGATCCAGAGCTCACTGATGTACAGCTGGAGGTCTTGGTTTTGATTTTGGTGTTTGTACAGGATAATTGTTCCAGCGAGGCTCAAAGTCTGTCCCAGGAGCAGGATTGGATTGTAACAGGCAGGGCAACCCAGCTAGAAATAACCTGCTCTTATTGTCATCTGTATGGACATTAAGCAGTATTTATTGCCCAGAAGAATCTTATTAGCGTGGCTGAAAGAAATGATGAGAACGCTTCAGTGTATTAAAAAAGTTAACCCCACGACCCCTCCTTTTCCTCCACCTCCACCCTTACTCTCACGGGAACGGGGTCTCGGATGCTCCGCTGCAAAACGTGAGCTGCTTGTGCTAAAAGGAGGTGGCAAAGCACAAGCGACCTTTCTCCCAGCAGCTCCAGAGCAGTGATGTGAAACGGTGCAAACGCTTAATTTGTCTTGATGAGACCGGTACCTCCTGTGCCCAGCAGCAGCGCCGAAGGGTGGCCTGCTTGCAGTTTGACAGGGATGTTTGCTGAGCTCCTTTGCTTTCAGCTGCAAAAAAAAAGCAGGCACAAAAGGTGTGCTTCCACTTCGAGCTGACCCAGTATTCCTCTGAGTTTTTGGGGAAGAACCGAGAAATGATCAGTTGAGCAGAGCCCCAAATGGCTCAGCAGCCCCCCTGCCCAGATTCAGGATTTGTTTGCACAGTGCCAGACCCTTCTCAGATGACTTCTTACACCCTTTCCCCTACGCCAGCAAGCACCTTCCTTTTTTTAGACTGCTTGCCCTTGCTTCGCCTTTAATTCCCCTTTCTCGACTGGAAACACAAGCACGTGAAGCTATCCAGAGTTCCCAGGTCCAGAAGTATCTGTTACCATGATCCACTTGCATCTGTGAGGACTTTATTCTTAGATTTGTGTGGGTTTTGCTAAGTGCATTGAAGTAATTTGTACCTTTAAAGGACTGCATCTCCCTCTTGGTTACGGTTAATCTTTAATCCAGCATCTTCATCTTTGCCTGCAGCACCTTAATTTGGCTTCTTGATTTAATTTCTTTTACCGTCTGCTACCTCCTCCTATTCCCAGCCCCTCTGTCATCTGCCTGATTTATTTTTCTTTGTCTCTTTATCTACTAGCCCTGCACTCAGCCATTAAAATTTTCTGATTTAGGCTTCTGAGAAGCAGCATACCCTGGAGCTAGTGTTTTTGTGGTCAGGGAGCCATCCCTCTTCCCGACCTGGCTCTGGGGCATCCTGCGCTCTTCGAGCTGGGGCTGGGATCTCTGCAGCACTGTTTGGTTGCTGGCTTGCAAGGTGCTGCTTACAGGTAGATGACATAATTTTTTTGTTGTTTTTCCATCACTGACTTTGCCCCAAAAAGCTGGGGAGAACGGCAAGCTTGCTGGGGTCATTTCAGAGAAGTGGAGGCTGAAAACCAGAGAGTGCAAGTGGCGGGGATGCGTACCAGAGCTGGGATCTGCAGACTCTTTGTTCAGAGCTAATAACACACTTTCGTCTTCCTCTTCCCGTTCAGTCGCATTGACCAAAGCAGTGTTCAAAATCCCCAGCTGGACAAGCAGCTGTTTAAACAGGCAAGCCTGCTGCCCTCTCATTTCCAAGGTCTTGTGTGTGATAACCACAGAGGGATGGCTGTGTCCATCGCCCCACGCCAGCCAGCCTTCTGCTCTGGCTGGGGCTCAGGGCAGCTTGGAGTACTTTGGGGCTCTTTTGGGGTCATCTAAGACAAAATGTTGTGCTGCAAGCAGGGCACAGCCACCACCGTTTCTGAGGCATCCTGGCCATGCACGGAGGTGGATGGGAGATCTCTCTCACCAGGTGTCTGTATTGCTTTCACTGCCTTTCCACTGAAGGCATTTATACACCCTTGACTAGCCAAAGGGAGCGTTTCCAGCTTGTTAACTGCTGGCTGCAATGTCTTACATTTACTTTAGCATCTGGCACTCTTAGAAAAAGCCTCTGTTGCCTTGTTTCCCCGTTCTTCCTAAGCCTCCTTTCCCATGAGACTGGAACGTGAGACCATGGCGTCCAGGCGTAGTAAAGGATGTGCTCAGCTAAGGCGCCTGGTCCCTCCAAGGATTTCCCTGAAATGTTTTTGGTACATATGACAAGGCTGTTGCTTATCACTTTGGTGTGCTGAGCCTGATTCTTCCTAGCACGATGGGACTGCCTGCAGAACCAGCCACAAGCCTGCAGCATGCCGAGCATTTCACTGCAAAATTACAGCAGGAATTCCCTCTGTTTAGGAAAGGTAGCTTCAGCAAGTCCCAAACTCTGGTTACAGTACTCTCACACTGCCTGCTGTTGTCACCTTTTTCCCATGATGACCCCAATACCTAAAGGACTATTGTTCTGATACTCTGCTGCAGCAGGAGAGCTCCAATGTGCAACTTTGCCCCAAAAATAAGATTCAGAGGCATGGCCTGGGCTTCTAGCTTTAGATAGCCATAATGAGTTTAAGAGCAGAGGCTAAAATCTTGGAGGGACAAAATATTAACTTCTGTGGAAAGCAGTCCAAGGTCGTCTTCTGCAGTTACTGGCAGGTGAGGCGACCTGATGATCCCAGTGCTTGCGGGCTAGCTAAATCTGAGAATGAATATTTCTTTTTTCTTAAAGCCATGAAGTCACGGGATTATAGGGAACTGTAGGCTTTTCTGTTTCTATTTCACACGGTTCTGCAGAAGAGTTTGAAAATATCATCCTTTCAAAGGAGAAAATCCACAAGGCAAAAAAAAAAACCTTCAAATACGCTCTACAACAAACACCCGCACGGTACTGCAGGCTTGAATTCCTGATGCTGTGTATAAGTCTAGCTGTGATGCTGTGGGAGGGATCAGATTTTCTATTTCTCAAACAATCATTTAAGATGGGGTTATGAAGGAGAGTTTCCCCAGTTCTGATCGGCTAGTCACCTGGTTTCCTCTGCAACATGAATATTGTGGTACCTCAAAGGGGTTTTCACATTTGTTTCTGTGTTAAGGAACAAGGACACTCGCAGTGACTTCAGCTTCTTCACGTCTTCTCTATGGCCCACGGTACTGGGTCTTCTGCATTAAAGCTTTGACACTTGTGGCATGTGCTGAGGATGGTTCAGCGGGTTACTGGGTGGGACACGCTGGGCAGACTGGTCCTTCTGGGGGTCTGTCTGGGTGAGATGTCTGTCCTGTGGCTGCCTTTGGCAGGGACATTTGGCAGGGAAGTGCAAGGAAGTCCTATGAGGAGTGGCTGAAGGAACTGGGGTTGTTGTGTCTGGAGAAGAGGAGGCTCAGGGGAGATCTCATTGCTCTCTGCAACTACCAAAAGGAAGGTGTGGGGAGCTGGGGGTCGGCCTCTTCTCACAGGTAACTAGTGATAGGACTAGAGGGAATGGCCTCAAGTTGTGCCAGGGGAGGTTCAGGTTGAAAATGAGGAGACATTTCTTCTCAGAAAGAGCAGTCAGGCATTGGGACGGGTTGCCCAGGGAGGTGGCGGAGTCACCATCCCTGGGGGTGTTCAAGGAAAGGTTGGGCCTGGCGCTTAGGGACATGGTTCAGTGGGTGACATTGGTGGTAGCAGGATGGTTGGACCAGATGATCTTGGAGGTCTTTTCCAACCTTAATGATTTTTTGATCCTAATGAAGTCGTGATCACAGGGTACAGGCCCAGCGGTCGAGGCCTGCTCTCCCACCCTACACATGTCCATGGACTGAGGCAGGAGGAAAAGGAACGGTGCAAGAAACACCACGTCTACATTTCAGTCCTTCCTTGGGGCTGTGGAGAGGGGCTGTAAAAGGGGACAGTGCCTGTTAATTGTCGGCCACCCTCCAGCAGAACGGTGTGGATGGTGCGGCCTTCTGATGAGAGTCATTACGGCTCAGCATCAGCTGTATTTATGGTGCCTGAAAAGATTATCTCCAGATAATCTTACGGGTATTTAGCCAGCCATATGCTTTATTTCAATGGTAATATGTAGTTCTTTGTGAGTTTTAACATTGTTTATGTTAATTACGGCTTCAGACTGGATGCTGCATATGGGCTTTCTTCTTCTTTTCTTTTTTTTTCAAGGGCTAATTTGCAGATAGTAAGTAACCTTGTCCCCTGCAAAATGCTCTGATTCAGTTAGCCATGATTACGAATTCACAGCTGGGAAAAGGCTTTGCTTTTAACCTCCTTACAACTTTCTCTTTCTGTCCTTCCCTCCTCCCTCCCCACACAAAAAGAGAAAATCTCCAATACTTCGCGTCATCCATAGATCCCGAATCTCTTCTTAAATCACCACTCTCTCCATTTACCTTGTGTCAGTTCTGAAGTGAATTAGCTGAAACCATCTATTATTAGGGGCATCTAAAAATACACACACATATACATATATATATATATATATATATATTCCTACTCTGGTTTAATTTTCCTCGCATCAAGCAACTGGATCAATAATAGGTTTCTTTTTTCCTTTTTTCAATTTTTTTTTTAATGAATTAATTTAAAAAATAGTCATTAATCTGATTATTGATTCTTTCTTACTGGCAGAGAATTGCTTTGTTTAGTGCCAGGTCTGTGCTGTCAGGGCGGAGGTGAGAAAAAGGGCATCAGTGCCACACAAAACTCATAAGGAGGTCTCAGCAGCTGAAAATGAAATTAATGCCCTGGTCTGTACCCCAATGACCACACCATCCCCGTCTGCTGGGGCTTGTTTCCCAGAAGATGAAGAGCCCTTGGGTTCAACAAAAGAATTTGGGGTAATATTCATGGATGCAACTTAGGGATCATTGCAACTTCTCTTCCTTCAGTGGTTGGAGAAACTCAACTGTCGGGCTTGAAGGGGAAGTCAGATTTGTCATAGTGCTTAAATGAGGGACCTACAAGTGACAGATTATCTATGTACCTACCTACCTACCTACCTACCTACCTACCTACCTACCTACCTACCTATCTATCTGTCTATCTATCTATCTCTATAATTCTTTATCTCTTTATCTCTTTATCTTTTTATCTATTTAACTATCTACCTACCTACCTACCTATCTACCTACCTACCTACTATCTATACCTCCTGTTTTATTCTTCCGGGCCACTACCACATGGGACGGAAGAAGGACTGCTCCCACTTCTGATAAGAGTGGCTCTGGAAAGCTGCTTTTTTTTTTTGCTTTCAGTAAAGAAACTGGGGAACCCAACCACCAGCTGTACTCTTCATTTATTGATTGAGAGTTCAGCGTGGCTCAGTGGTTTGAGGAGCGACTGCTTACTCGAAGGAGCACCATTAGTGCCCTCTTAACGCAACTCCATCCCTTCACACCTTTTCGGTGTGCCTCAGTTTCCTTATCAGTTAAATGAGGTTGACGACACTTGATTTTACACAGATGTCACCAAACTGGTGCAATGCTTGAAATTCAGACTGGGTTTTTCTAGGAGGAAGGGTTCCACTCCAGCAAAGCCAGCCTGACTTGCTGGATGTATGTGATATCTCACAGGGTTTTCAGTAGCATTGCTGAGAGTTCAGCCTGGCTTTCAATTAGTGGATTGATGAAAGACAAAATAACGTCTTCGATCATAGGATGACCCTGGGAAATGGTTTTGCAGCTTTTATCCAGTTCTTAGGAAGGCCTAAACTAAAAAAATCATGATTACTGCTTTGGCACTGATAGCGTCCAAAACTTCCTGAGAGTCTGACATGTTTTAGATTGATTTTAGCCCATCTTTAGCTCAATGTTTCATTTATTTCAGTGTTTACCTGTGTCATAAGAGACCTTTCACAATGGTTTTAGCAGCAGATCGAAGTTATATATATTCTCTTTCTAACCTGTTTCTTTTTCCAAGAAGTGCAAACCCTTTCGTGTCCCTCGTACTTAGGATCCATTCACTTTGTAATCCAGCCCCGAGGTCCTGCAGAACCTCTGACTGTGCCACACTTGCTGCAGCAAAATGATTGTACATTTTTTTTGTCCCGAGCTATTGTGCAGAGCCAGAGCATTTGAAAGGCGCTCTGGGGCAGCCTTTGGCTGGAAATGAAAATTGCTTTTGGGAATCCCTCAAAAAGGATTAACTTTGACTTCATCTCTGGTTCTTCAAATTAATAATCAATCTGCCAGCTGGACCCACGCCAAGCGCTTGCATGACCTGCCTGGTTAGCAAGGGGGGGACGGCCCATGTGAAGCCAGAAGTAACAGAGTCAGAGAATTACTGAGGTTGGAAGAAACCTCTGGAGACCCTTTATATTATATATGTCATAAATATATACCCCGTTTTTAAACCTCCTTCCTGATCCATGCCTCTTCCCACAACAAAGCTCCTTCCTTTGTGCAAATTCCTATTCAGAAAAGCATTTCCATTTCAGAAAGTCCTTAAGCTCCTGTTTAAATCTACAAGACAGTGCTTAATTGCTTTTTCCCATCAAGTGCTCAAATAATGTTCATAGCCATGCTGTAACATATGGTGAAACATTTTCTCGTGGAACGTCACTGGAATTACACCGGAGATAAATCTGACCACAGACATCAGAGACAGAACAAACTTGTCAGGTTTCCTGCTAACCCTCCCAGTACAATGTTTGTTTTTTTTTTTTTTTTTTTATGCCAGTCTGGTTTGGGGATTTCTACAATTCCTCTTTGACTGGCTCGTAATCAGTCTGACTACACTGTTCTCTGATATTCTGCCCACGTTTTCCCTTTAGCACAGTTCCTCTTTCTTCCCTCTCCTCTTGAGACCGCCTGGAAATAATTCTGCTTCCTTATTCGTGTACCTGTATTCAATATTTGTGAATAACTCAAATCCTGCTCCTTTTCTTTGCCACTGAGCTGTGAGCAGGGGTTTTCCGTTGCAAAACCCGTATACTTTTCTGCAGAATCAATGGTTTTGCTGAGAAAATGAAGGCTCGGTGCTGACGTACAGCTGAAACCTGTACACACAAACTCACACAAATACCCAACCTCCCTTTAAGGACTTGTTCGTTACAATCCCCATTTCTCCTGCAGCTTTTAATCAGGCCCATGATGAAGGCATTTTGCATGCAGCTGCAATATCCCCTTGAACAGATCCCACAAACAATCTCTGTTTTACACATTTCAGTGATTAAACCACTTACGATTTGAAATCTGCTGTGAACCACGAGGCTTTTGCTAAGCCTTGCTGGCTGATCCTACACACCCTTGTCTGGGCAGAACTCAATCCCCACCCCACAAGAAGGCAACTCCTTCAGATGTGACCCCCTAGACTATGGACAGATCCTGTTAGATCTCTCTCGGAGGCATTAAATATGCCATGTGCAGCAGATATTGCCAGGCAGGCTCAAGCATTTCGTAGGCACAGCTGGGACACCCCAAAATCACACAGCTGGCATTACTCATGAGGTTTGGATACAGCTGTGAGTTTGAAGCCTTCCAGTTGCAACTCAATTGTGTATTTTTAGGAGCTTGTTAGCAACCACGTGGACAAGAAATTTATTTTAAGATGAAGAAACACAAGCTGAATTAAGAAGTTAGGCTGATGAAAGTTCAAAACATCTAAAGCATTATTCTGTCCTGCCAGATTAATTCTGTCCAAAGGATTTCAGGGCAAAGAGAACAGGTAATTAAACTGACTCACAAAGAGGAAGAGGAAGATGAGAGACGAGTTCTACTTCTGAGTTTAAAACCGGTGGGATGCACATGCCCTTTTGGAGCAGCAGCCATTAGAATATCCTGAGCAGCTTAATTTTTTGCAATAATCAATTAACGAGAGCTGGATTTTCATTTTCTGCTAAATGGCATAGTTGATAGAGATGATTTACCCTGAATTTCTGACTCAGCACCTCCCACAGCACCCATTGTTTGTGTGATTTATCGCAGCTTTTAAAGTGACAAAACCCGGGTGGCTTTGATCCAATCGATTTCTTTGAATCCAATGGGATAAATAAGCAGGCAGCAGACCTGAGCAAAGTGGGGGGAGGATAAAATGGGGGGTTTTTCTCTTTGTTGTCGTTTTTGTTTGTTGTTGTTTGGTTTGGTTTCCTAGATATCACTATGTGCTCTCTCTGAGCACCTAGAAATGGGGATCAGAGCATGCCAAGTGTGGCTTTGGCTTTGGACAGACTTTATTCTGATATTGCACTCACTGCTGTGCTCTCAGTTTTTCTGCCATGAGAGAGTGAGACGGGGCATAGCATCTGGGGAGCAGTATTTGTTTTCTTATACCTTCCCTGGGGTTTCCTATTTCAGTAGGCTTTCTGATCTTTTTCCTTTTTTTTTTTTTTTTTTTTGGATGAGGTTACTTTCATTGATGCGTGGCCCAGATCTGTCCTAGTCTACTCTGAGAGCTGATAAATGAGTAAAGCTGGGCTTCGGGATTGAAAGTGATGTGAAGGCAATTGTGTCCACACGTTTCAAGAGAATCCAAATTGCTCGTGGCATGGGGTGTGCGTGCGTGTCAAAACACCCATATCTGGTGTGGAAATGATAACTTCAATGGTGTTTCTCTGTTGTGAAAGCCTGTTTAACGAAAACAAGTTAAGGGTAATTAGAAGTCCTTTTAAAAATGCTTTCCCAGATAGCTGCAAAGCCATAAATGAAAAAGATGACCGAAGCATTAAAAAGCACACACGCAAAGAAAACAAACAAACAAAAAGAGCAAACACAAGCCAATAACTACAAAACCAACAGCCTGGTTTAGAGGGAAAGTAAAAGCTGGTGTAGAGATATGGAGGAAGGACAAATTGATAGCAAGCAACACAAATTAAAAGCTTGAAACAGATAAGAAGAAAAAAAAAAGATGGAAGAATTTTATTGTTTGGGATTGTTAATGTGAGTAAAAAGGAAAATTTAGTGTATGCTAACAGAAAACAAATCCTAATGATATTGGTTTGTTACTAGCTCGGAACGACAGATTTATTTATAATAATGGAGAAATTTCAATAAATGTCTATATTCTGTAATTGGAAGAGAGCCTGGCTACTTAATCCGCAGCCCAAGCTAATGAAATACTTTTCATTACAGCAGCTGCTAGAAAACATGCTATACATCATCTAATAAAGCCGGGCGTTTTTAAGAGATACAAGTCTGAGCAATTTTGCATGCGAGGGCTTGGAAAGAGCAGGCTAAGGCTAATTGGGGGTCATTGCTCTTCTGCGAGAGGAGAGAGGAAGTTCTCCAAATCCGGAGAGAGGCGTGCGTCCTCGCCCCAGAGCTGCCAGGCTCACATCTGTCGTAGGCGCAAAAACCCCATGGGATGCAGGATCCTAAAACGAGGGGCTTGTGGGTAACATCCTGATTATAATTGAATAATAGCACGCTCATTAAAACGGAGAAATTAATAGCAATCAACTTACGGAAAGGAGATTTCGTCAAGCTAAATGAACACTTTGTATGGGGATACACAACTGGTTGACAGAGTTTAAGCGTTTGTCATTATTTACACACGCCACAAATGAGGCGTTTGTCTCGGTGGCAGTGCAGAAACAGAACAACTGACTGGTGTTGTGGTTCATGGAAATAGGGCCGGCACATCTGGGGGAGAGCTCAGAAGCTGCACTCCCTCGGAGGTTGGCCGTGGATCCCTCAGTCCCTTCAAGAAGGGAGCTGGTGAATTGCTGACGGTGCCTGGAAGGGACCAGGGAATGCTGCTGGGTCAGGGTTGGAATGCTAGGGTCGGGACATGGTTGGACAAGCAGTAGGGTCAGGACGTGGATGGACAAGCAGTAGGGTCGGGACATAGATGGGCACGCAGTAGGGTCAGGACGTGAATGGACAAGCAGTAGGGTCGGGACACGGATGGAAAAGCAGTAGGGTTGGGACATGGAAGGATGGACAAACAGTAGGGTTGGGACATGGATGGATGGACAAGCAGTAGAGCCAGGACGTGGATGGACAAGCAGTAGGGTCAGGACATGGACAAGCAGTAGGGTTGGGATATGGATGGACAAAGTAGGGTCGGGACACAGATGGAAAAGCAGTAGGGTCGGGACATGGATGGATGGACAAGCAGTAGGGTTGGGACATGGACGGATGGATAAGCAGTAGGGTCGTGACATGGATGGATAAGCAGTAGGGTCGGGACATGGATGGACAAGCAGTAGGGTTGGGACACAGATGGATGGACAAGCAGTAGGGTCAGGATGTGGATGGACAAGCAGTAGGGTTGGGACATGGATGGATAAGCAGTAGGGTTGGGACGTGGATGGACAAGCAGTAGGGTCGGGACGTGGATGGACAAGCAGTAGGGTCGGGACGTGGATGGACAAGCAGTAGGGTCGGGACATGGATGGACAAACAGTAGGGTTGGGACATTTCAAAAGCTTTGCATAGGTGCCAGAAAAACTGTTCTGGGCCGCGCATTGCTCAGATCTCCTAGAAGTAAAACACGTTTGGCTCTTTTTTATTTTTACTTTTTGCAATCCTCAGCGTGAGCTGGTCGCTGTTGGTGCCCAGCCCTTTCTCCCTGCTTTCAGGGAGGTTGAGGGAGGCAGAGGGAGGCTCGGTCCTACAGAAACTTCTCGGCAGCTCCTGACGGGTCTGCTGGACTCAGCGGCCCGAGGTCTGGGCCATCTGTGAGCCACCTCGGGCTGCTGAGCAACTCGGCTCCATCTGGAGCTGCCTTCAGCTCGCTGCTGGCGTTCTCGCCCCTGTCCCCTTCTCCAAGGATGTGGAGAGGGGACATCTCACCCTGTGCTGCCCCGGTGAGGGCGTGTGGCCCTTCTGCTCTGCCTCCATGTCCCGTGACGGGTTCCTGGGTTGTCTGCCGGGATCCCGACCTCTTCACCCTACACAAAAAGCAGGGACGTTGTCCCCCCAGTGGCTCCCCATCCGCTGAAAGCCCTGCTGGGTGCTACAGCGAGGAGCTCCTGGCACACCTTTCTCAGTCCCCACAGCCAGGGAGGGAGATTTTGGGGTCATGTTGTGGCGGTGGTGTGTGGGGAAGGGGTGTGCTCCCCTGGGGGATTCGCTGGGGGGATTTGGGGTGAGGGGGGGGTGTATAGGGGGTGAGATGGGGCTATGGGAGGAGTGAGGGGTGTAAGGGGTGTGGGACGCGGCTACAGGGTTATGTGACTATATGGGATATAGGTTAGGGAGGTATATATGGGTTGTGTAGGACAGGGTCAGGGTCAGGACCAGGACCAGGCTGAGGGCCAGGATCAGGGTCAGGACCAGGTCCTGAACCAGGATTAGGCCCAGGCCCAGGGTCAAGACCAGTATCAGGATCAGGGGCAGAACTAGGACCAGGTCCAGGACCAGAACCAGGACCAGAATCAGGTCAAGAACCAGGTCCACAACCAAGATTAGGGTCAGGATCAGGACCAGAACCAAGCTGAAGACCAGGTCCAGAAGCAGGATTAGGGTCAGGATCAGGACCAGAAACAGGGTCAAAAACAGGTCGAGGACTAGGATCAGGACCAGAACCAGAACCAGGGGCAGAAGCAGGCTGAGGACCAAGATTAGGGTCAGGACCAGGACCAGTTTGAGGGGTCAGAACCAGGGCCGAGGACCAGGATCAGGTCCAGAACCAGGTTCAGAACAAGGTCCAGGTCCAGAAGCAGGATTAGCATCAGGATCAGGACTGGCACCAGGCTGAGGACCAAGTCCTAAACCAGGACCAGAACCAGGGTCAGGACCAGGACCAGGACCAGGACCAGAACCAGGGTCAGGACCAGACCCAGGTTGAGGACCAGGTCCAGAACCAAGACTAGGGTCAGGATCCGGACCAGAACCAGATCGAGAACCAGGTCCAGCACCAGGTTGAGGACCTGGTCCAGCACCACGCTGAGTCCCACACCCATCCCCAAGCCCATCTCCGTGCTCAGGGCGGACCGGGGGCCTCCGCCATGCCCGGCCGGGCCCCAGCAGGAGGAGGACGAGGAGGGAGAAGGCGGGCGGCGGGCGGGCGAGCCTGAGGGGACCGCGGCCGCCCCCGGGCGCCATGCCCCCCGCCGCCCTCCCTGACGGCCTCTCTCCCTCTCTCCGCCGCCCCGTCCTTTCCTTCCCCTCCCTCCAGCAGAGCCTCCGCCTCCGCCTCCCCGCCCGGCGCCTGGTCCTGGCGCGGCTGCCGAACGGTCCCGCTCGACGCCTCCCGGACCAAATGCCTGTGTGACAGGCTCGCCGCCTTCGCCATCTTAGCCCAGCTCAGCCCCGACATGGTGAGTGCCGGCCGGGGTTGGTGGTGGTGGGGGGGGGTTGGCACGGGGCGGCGGAGGGTTAAATAAAAGGGTGGGGAGGGTCCGGGGCCGCTGGAAATGGCAGGGAGGGGAGTGGGGACAGACCCCAGCCCTGCTGTGGTCACGGCCGGCATCATCGGCATCCCCGGGGCTTTGTGGTCCCCACAGCGACGGTGCGGGTCGGGTGCCGGCATGGGGAGGGGGCGGCGGGGGTAGGGGGGGGGGGACACGCTGGGAGTGCTGCGGCGGCGGTGTCGCCTTCCTCCTCTTCCTCCCCTTCCTCCTCTTCCTCCCCTTCCTCTCCATCCTCCCCTTCTTCCCCTTTACTCCTCTTCCTCCCCATCCTCCCCTTCCTCCCTTTACTCCCCTTCCTCCCTTTACTCCCCTTCCTCCCTTTACTCCCCTTCGTCCCCATCCTCCCCTTCGTCCCCATCCTCCCCTTCCACCTCTTCCTCTCCGTCCTCCCCTTCTTCCCCTTTACTCCTCATCCTCCCCTTCCTCCCTTTACTCCTCTTCCTCCCCTTCCTCCCCATCCTCCCTTTCCTCCCTTTACTCCTCGCCCTCCCCTTCTTCCCTTTCATCCCCTTTACTCCCCTTCTTCTCCTTTACTCCCCATCCTCCCCATCCACCCCTTCCTCCTCTTTCTCCCCATCCTCCCCTTCTTCCTCATCCTCCCCTTCCTCCTCATCCTCCCCTTCCTCCTGGTCCTCCCTTTACTCCTCTTCCTCCCCATCCTCCCCTTCCTCCCGGTCCTCCCTTTACTCCTCTTCCTCCCCATCCTCCCCTTCCTCCCTTTACTTCTCATCCTGCCCTTCCTTCTCTTCCTCCCCTTCCTCCCTTTACTCCCCTTCCTCCCCACCCTCCTCATCCTCCCCACGCTGTTCGCTCACAGACAAAGCTGCTGAAGCGAGTGCTTGTTGCTGTTGGGGGGCACAAACCCCACCGAGCACCTTCCTCCCGTGGTCCCCCCCCCACTCCATCTTCACACATGTCACATTTGGGGGAATCACCCCTCTGCATCTCATCACATCCCTTTCCCAAATTCGGGGTTGTTCTCTCTATTTTTTTTTTGGGGTGGGGGTCCCGCAGCAGGAATACGGGGGGTTTGCAGGGGCTGGTGTGTGTGTGTGTGTGTGTTTTTGGGGGGGTCCGTGAAGTTTCACCTGCTGTCGGCACAGCGCAGCCGGTGCCGCTTCTATGCCGGAGCCTCCGGAGGAGTGAGGGATTCCTCGAAATGCTCACGGGGCGCTGGCACCCCAAATCAGCTGCCAGGGCACCCAGGGAGATGCCAGGGTGGCTGCCCTCTGCTACCTTGCACTTTGAGTATTTATTTATTTATTTATTTAAGTAGTTCATCCCCTTTTTGGACACTTTCCCGGGTTGGTGGAGCGAGGCTCCCCCCCCTCTCCTCTCCACCTCCCTCTTCTCCATCTGCCCGGGCACTGGGACTTACGGGGCCCTTGCAATTATTTACTAATTATGCCTTGCTTGTTAAACGCCGGGCTTAATTCGGCGAAAGGGGAGGGGAGAGGAAGAAAGGCAGGGTGATGGTGGTAAAGGGGGGTGGGGGGGGGATCACATTTTCCAAGATGAAGGTTCGGTTTATTATTAGAAACACTAATGTATTTGGTCCACTAGTTACCATGGAAACAACATCTGCACTGAAGTGGTTTTAAAGACACAGCGTTGGTTGTGTTTGCCCGGGCCCCGTGCAGGCCCAGCCACTCCAACCGGGGCTCCAGAGCTGCTCTCGGGGTCCTCTTGTGCGAGGCACCGAGCTTTGGATCGCCGCAGAGGTGCTCTGGTCGAAGGTAGGAGCAGCGCGTCCCTGCGTGGAAGGGACCTGGAAGGAGTTGGTTGCATCGGTGCTGGTGTCCCCTCAGCCTTTTTCTGCTTTGCGTAGCTCTTTTGGTGTCTCCTGGCTGCGTGAAACCAAGTGCAGAACGGAGGTGATGTGTTGGGTTAGTGCTTTCCAGGAGCCGTCCCCAAATTTTCTTGGGGCGGCCTGGCTGAGCCCAGGGGAGCCAGCTGGGACCCTCCTCCCGGAGCTCCCTGCTCCGTGTCATCACAGCAGCAAGGCTTCAGCCTTCATCCCGAGCTTCCAGCACCCCGGCTTCTGGCTCTGCACCTTGTGATGCCCACGGGGATGACGGATGGATGGGGGAGCCTCGTCCCGCGCCGGGAGGGCTCCGTGCTGTCATTGCAAATGACCCAGTCCCACCAACATTCAGGGAGTGTTTGGGTCCTGGGAAAAACTACATCATAATTTCTTCCGGAGGAATACTTTTAAGGCAGGGCCAGCCCAGGTGTGCAGCTGAGTTTCTGGGGAAGGTTTTCTGCGGATCTTTCTCCTGGAGTTGAGCAGAGGACCGGGCAGTGTGGGAAAGGAGGCTGTGGCTTGGCTAAAGCAGGAGTTTCTCCAGCAGAGGACTGACTTTATGCTCACAAGGTGCTTGCTGTTTATTAACTAAGCAGCTAGGAAGAAGAAAAGGTTAGTTTGATGTAGCTAAATACTACTAGTCACTTAGCTCGTGGTGTTTATGTGCTACGAGGTTGATGTTAGCCCTTTGCCAAGTACAAGTATTTTTGCATCTGAGAGTGGACTTGGCTGCAGGAGAATGCTGCTTCCTTCCCCCTTTCATGTTTTATTTTATTGCATCTGCAACTAACATCTCCGCGGGTCCTATGGGGTTTAGGCCTTAAATTGCTTCTTCCATCCTCTTTCCAACTCCTCTAGTTGCTGGTTGGGTTGCAGTCTCACAACTCATTATTCCCAGCCCGGAGTCAACTCAGGAGCACCAGAGTGAGTCCTTTGGCCACACTGGGAGGAAAGCTGGGACCCGGCTACCTCCTGATCCCCTCGAAGTAAAGCCCAGGGTTTGTTGGTGCTCTGGAGGGTTGCTCACCCATGTCCTCATGGTACCACCTTCAGTTTTTTAACCAAGTGTCTTCGTGAGCAAGCCCGTCTTCCCCAGAGGTGGCATCTCGTCAGCGGTGGTGTCTGCGGTGCTGACATTTATAGTGCAGTTTTTCATGTGCCTTGGGAGCTCTCGGGACAAGAAGCTCCGTCCTCCTGTGTCATGAAGATTATTTATTGCGATAAATCTCCCTTCTGGAGTCTTTGGCCCTGGCAGGTTGAAATATTTGTAACCCTGGTACGGGCACAGCTTTTTTTTTTTTTTTTTTTTTTTCAGTGAGGATGGAACTGGGAAGGTTTGGGGAGGATGAGTGTTGCTGCCCAGGCGGGTGATTCGGTCTTTCCTAGGACAGGATTTCCCTGGGTGTTGCTTTCGAAGCAGGGAAAGGAAGCAGTTTTCCCTGATTTCAGTGGAGCTAGGGGCTGGGGGTGCTGGTTTTGGAATCAGTTTTGGAAACAGACATCCTTAAACTGAGATGGAGCAGTTCAGACCCAGCCCAAAAGCTAGAGTTTGAGTTCGACTCCTCTTCTGGGTCTGATTTCCGATGGCCCCTGCTATTTCTGGCACTGCTTTGGCTGGATTGCTGTCATTAAACAACAAACCTCTCAGCTGAGGAAGACAGACGGGATTTGGGGTCTTTCTTTTCATTTTGGTTTTACCCCATACCCAGCTTGGTAGGGGAACGGTAGGGCCAAAGGGAAATCACGCAGCCCTGTATTCAAACTTTGCAAACTGTGGTCAGTCGGATTAAGAGTCTCGTGGTGGTGTTTTTCAACGTTTCTTGGCAATCCTGGCAATTTGTTGGTGATGGGAAGGGAAGAGAGCAGGATCTGAGGATTTGTAGGGCAGCCTTTCGCTCTCTGGTTGTCTTGTCTGAGTTTGACTCGTGTTGTTTGACTCGTGTTGCCTCTTCTGCCTACCAGTTCACGATCTGTAAAGTCAAGTAAGTTTTACAGTGTAGCTCCTAGAGTAGTAAGAGTGCACAAATACAGCTCTCTGCCCTCTCCTCCCCTCCTTTCTCCCAGCCTGGTCTGCAGAGGCTGGTCAGCTCTGCCCTCATTTCTAGGGCTAGCAAAGGTGGAAAGGTGCTGGTGGCAAAAACTTGTACGGCTGCTGACTTTGGTGTGTCCATGATGAATTTTTGGAGCATCTTGACCCCGTGACCATATTTACCCCTTTACCGACATGCAAGCAATTAGCTGGAAGATCCGAGCAGCACCCTTGGGGTTTTGTGGGGTGTGTTGGAGCAGGCTGAATGGCAGAGCTGACTTGAAGGCGTGCTGGCGAGGTGGGTGAGTGTAAGGGGTGAGATCCTGTCCCAGGTTGCTGCAATCCGAAAAGCAGAGGCTTTGTTCCCTGTTAGCTCCCGTTGGGGTGAAGGCAAGGCACCTTTCGGGGTATGTACACGAGGGGACAACAAGTCCCGAGCTCCCCTCCCAGTTCACAATGTTGTTTTTTTTTTATTATTTTTTTAATTTTTTTTTTTTTTTACTGAAAGCATCCCGATGCTGTCTGTGCAGCAGAGGAGAAAAAATCCTTTTTACCCTGGGGAAATAACGCGTGGCGAGGAGCCTCTCAGTGCGCATCTCGGCCAGGTCAGGCTGGCTGCTCAGAAGGGGCTGACAGCACTTCCGATGGAAAATTAGGGCAGCGTTTCCCTTAGCTAAGACCGGAGCACTTTATTTAGGGATTAGTATTTTAATATTAATATTCTACCATTGTTTAGCACCTGAGATTTGGAGTTTGGATAGGAATGAAGCCTTCTGAGTGCCTTGAGGACAGCCAGTGCTCAACTTCCCAGTTGTTTCCTGGGTCGTAACGAATAAATTCTGCTTCTCGTGTGACGTTAACGCTTCGATTTAAAAGCTGGGCTTTTCTGTCGAAGGGAAGTTCTCGCTTTTGCTAGGCTTGAATCCTTAAGGTGGCCGAACCGCTGCCAGTTTGCACAGGGGCTGAAGGGCTCGTTCGGGTGTGCTGGCTGAGCCACGGGGCTGGGAGCTGTTCCCGTGCCTGCAGATGAGATGATGACCTTGGGCTAATCACTTCACTGCTTTCCGCTTCCTCTCCACCAGCTGCAGCACCCTGGCAGGTGCCATCCCAGCCTTAGTGCCCTCAGCCCGCGGGGTGCCACCGAAAGGTCCCAGCGCTGACGTGTTCCTGGCGGAGCAGCAGCAACCTCTGCTCACCCCGTTAGCCAGGACAAGCACTGCCGAGCTGTGAGCTTTTGGGTTTTCGAGCTCCAAATCCCCCGTTTGTGCCCCGTCCTTTAAGGGATGCTGCTCCACGCGGGCTGTCTCTCACTATCTGACGGTTCCTCTTGCCTCCAAGCTCTCCAACTGGAAATGTTTGCTGAGATTTCCTGAGGATTCGTGCTGTTACCACTGGATCCCCCCATCTGGACATGGAGAGGGCAAAAAAGGTGATGGGAGATCCAGCTGGGGCTCCTGCCTGTATCAGGACAGCTTTGTGCTGACTCTGGGGAAGGTTTTGGTGTTTGCTCAGGGGGATCTTTTCCCCCCGGGTCTGTGGCAGCCCGGAGGAGCAAGTTGGGCTCCTGCAGATCGCAGGCTCCACGCTGCTCTTTCCCTTGCTCGGCAGGGATGCTCTGATCACTAAAATCGGGAGCTTGGCCACGTGTTTTTAGCATGGGGTGGACAGAGCGTGAACCGGCCGGCTTTTCCCCTCCCACTCTCCCATAATACAACTAGGAAATAGGGTGTGATGCCCTTCAGTGGCCAAATGGGCCGACCCACTGTCTAGCAAGAAGGAAAACGTTATTTTTTAAGCTTGGCCTCGTAACAGAGGGGCTGGTTTGTGATCCCATGTCTCTGGAAGCCCCCCACCGTCGAGTGTTTGCTTTGTCATTGCTGACCCATCGGCGTCTATGGCAGAGTGAATTTGGGCGAACCCAAGGGAGTTTGGAGAGGATCTGGAGTCAGCGGGCGTGTGATTTTTGTGGGGTTTTCAGGGGAAAGGGAACAGGGATGGGAGCAGTGCTGGGTTTGCTGTTCTGGGGGGAGAGGTGGCTGGGGATTGCCATTGCTGCAGAGCATGCAGATAATTTGGGAATCCACAAATAAGCGAGCAAATGCGAGTAAGGAGACGGAGACGAGGGTTATAGGAAATCCCTCTCGGTGCAGTGCTTCTAGGGGAGACAACAGCGGAATACATTAGGAGAAGACAGGTAGCACACAAAGTAATAATGGGAGGATTTGGCTCAGCATAATAAGCAGTCATCCCCGCATCCCACCTCCTTCGTGGCTGTCTGCGCATTCGGCTGTCTGTTGATCCGCCGAGCAGTTCAGGAGATATTCGCAGCCGACGGCTTCCCTCCGCCGAGTTTCCACTCCACGCTTGTGGATTCGCTCGCCTCTTGAGCTCGAAACTCCGGGAGGTGGGATTGCAGCAGCAGCAGCAGCAGCAGCGGCGGCGGCGGCGGTGGGGCTGCAGCTCTCCGGAGCCAGAAGAGCTCGGCGCAGCCCTGGCAGGGACTCTTCTGCAGGCGAATGCTGCTGCATCACCCTGTGTCTCTTCATCTGAAGGGGACGTGGGAGAGGAACACGATCGAGTGGCAGCGAGCTTAAAACACTGGGGGATTCACTGCTTCAGCGTGAGTAACACTGAGCACGATTCACCCTTCGGTGCACAGGCGAGACCGGCGCCGGCGTTCACCGGGTGACCCCAGGAGCAGGGCTGAGGTTAGTCCCTCGTCTTCAGCTGAAATTAAAGGCTACCCGTCTGCATCTGGGGCAACGTGTGTCCAGGAGCTCCTGAGGGGGTTGGTGCTTATCCCGAGCCCGCGGTGGTTAATGGCCGGGTGCCACGAAGGCAGCTTAGCGAGTGTGACAGCTGCCCTGTTACCCAGCCATGGCTTACTGCTCCGGTACAGGAGGTGTGGATTTAAGCCAGGACACCAGGCTCTTCCCAATTCCCACTTTCCTGTTTCCTAACGGCTCGAAAAAAGAGCCTCTCGGGCTCAGCCTCTGCTGATTTGAGCCGTGCACGGCCACAAAGGTGTGCAGAGGGGGGTGAGCGGTGTCTCTCGGGGATGCTCCGCGTTGGGGCAGGAGCAGTGCGATGCGCGAGCGTGGCAGGGTCTGTGTGTGCTTGGGGACGGTGCCAAGCGTGCTACCTGCACGTTGATGGCAAGGGGAGCCCTGCGAGAGGCTTGGAGTTGTCCCTCGAGGTTAAAATACCAAGGGGAAAGGGGAAAATAGCCTAATGGATGGCAGGTAGCTGAGGACCGGGCTCGAGTGGCGGTGAGAAAGGTTTAATTCAGGAGCAAGGGAATAACCGAGCACTGGGAGCCTCCGTCAGCGGGGTTTGGTTGGAGAGGTCGGGGATGGTTCTGGGGGAAATGAGCTTCTTGGGCCTTTTCTCACCCTTCTGCATGTCATTTGTAAGCCAGCTCACCTGCTTGTCTGCTTCTTGCTGTGCGAGTGGGAGAAGTGTGGCGGAGGTGCGGTGGGTGGCCGTGAGGTGGAAATGCACGACGGAGGCAGATGGGGAGGCTGGGACGGGTGAGGAGACGTATTTGGAGAAATCAAAGGGTTTGCCCATGGTTGGACAAAGCAGCTGGCCTGCTGTAACTCTTGTCTTGACATTATTTCATATTTATCATGAGTTACTTGGACTGCCGTGTCACCAGGAGGCATAGCTACAGAGCATGACTTCAGCGAGCTGCCTGGTGCCGAGCGGGCCAGAAAAACCACCCCAAAACTCCCCGATCCCAAAAAAACACCCCGATCCCAAAGAGCTTCCATCTGAAATGCAAAAGGAAAGGCGACACGTGGCTGCAGGCGGGCGTGGGGACACGTGTGAGCAGCGCGAGGGCATTAGTCACTGCAGCGAGTCGTGGCACATCTGCCGCCAGCAGGAGCTTTCTGTAGGCACTGCACCCGCCAGGCTTTTAGGGAGAATTAAAGACAGAGCCCCGGGTGGCTTTCTAGGTGTGTTTTTTGCGGGGGGGAGCTTCTCCCGAGGCAGAGGACGGCGTGGGAGACAGCACAAAGGTGCTCGGTTGAAAATGGTAACGAGTGGGTGACAGAGGCAGGTCTCATGGGCTCGGCAGGGGTGGGAGCCAGCGCGTTCGTGCTAAGAGGGATCATCTTCCCTTTCAAACCCCTGCTAGGGCTGAGCACGTCGTGTTTGGAGCCCCAAAAAGAGCTGGTTGAACCGTTGAGCATTTTACCTACCTTTCTTATTCGCCACGCGCGCATCTCCAGAGCGTTTTTGCCTGGAAAAGCCTTTTTTAGGTAATTTTGACAAGCTGCTTCACCACTCAGCCCTGCTGTGCCCTGCCTAAAGGCTTAGGTTGCCCTTGAACTGCCATGCGGTGAGACATGGAAATTAAGCCGTTATTATTATTTTGCAACAAACGTCTGCTCATCTAAACCAAAATTGAATCCGTTTCCAACAGGCTCGTGCTTTAATACCTTTGCTGTCCATGGACAGCTGAGTGGACAAATTCCCTGGCAAGAGTTTGGCAGTAAGGCAATCTTCACGTGAAAATGGTCAATATGCACAGAAAACAAATGTCAGGCTCCTAAAAATGAGCACACGAGCTTGAAACTCCTCTCTGAAAGTTGCGCCAGTCTAAGTGAGAAGCTGGCGTGATGTTGATGGTCGGTCAAAACGAGGTCTGCAGCTCGAGGGCTCGCCAGCTACCTGCCCTACCAACCAGAGGGATGTGCAGAATGCATCCCATAAATCCACGAAAGCAAAGTGATTTTGCTCTTTTCCCATAAGTAAGCCAACGCTTTTACTTTTCATGACAAATTGCTCTTTCTGCTCTTTTAAATGTGTCAGTCGTGTCAGCTCTTTCCCGGGTGGGGCCAGTTGGGTCGTGTTTATATCAAGTTGGAGGAGATAATATCAAATCGGTGTAAATCCAGGGGCTGTTATGGTTTTACTTCCCCGTCGCTCAGCTGAGGATGAGACGAGCGGCAGGGCCAGAAGCTGACTCCTGGAGCCCTGCTGTGACAGCACCACCCCGTGCAGAGGGAGCTGGCACCAGCAGACCCCAGTAACCACCCAGTATTGCACTGGGTGGGGGAAATCATGCCCGATCCCATGGGTTCTTCCGATTGTAGCTGGCAGAAAGCTGTCACTGTCACCACAACGGCATCTGTGTGACGCCCACAAATCCCATCAGCTGCTAAATAGCTGAAATCCTTTCCTATCCTCTTCAGAGGCAAACTCCAGCCAATTCGCTCCCGAAAGCCTCGGAGGATTGATAGCGAGCTGGAAACACCTTTTTCTTCAAGGTTTTGGGTTCAGCCCTAGCTTGGGTCAGGAGCCATTGCCAACGGAGGGACTTTCAGGGGCTGAACGGTGAGAGACGAGTCCTTGCAGGAGAGGAATCACGGCTGGAAGCAGAAATGAAGGGGACTTCCAGACACCTTTCTCCTTCGGCTGGGCTGTCCCCAGGGCAGGGTGAGCATCGACCGCTCTGCTGGGAGAGCCGCAGCTCTGGCACGGCTCGCCAGCACGACGCCGAGAGAGTACAACAAACAGCGGGCTGTTTTGGAGTAATTTGGTGAAACGCCGTCGCCTGGCACGGAACCAAAACCCTACTTAAATCAGGATAAACACAGTCTGGATTCCCCCCCCCCTCATTTTCCATTCCCAGTCTGCCATGGCGTTATTTTTTTCTCCTCTTTTTTTTTTTTTTTTTTTGCTGTGTGTAAATCTCGCCCCGTTTCCCCGCGAGGGGCTGAGCACTGCGGCTCTGAAGTTAGCAGAGCTGAGAACACACGTGTGAAAGCAGACCGGGATGGGTAATTCAAGGATGAGCTTGCAAATCTTTTATAGATTTTATTGGAACTGGTTGTCTGCTGTGTAGTACAGAGAAGGGGCGATCCCAAGCAGAGAGGAGCAGTGAAGGAGGCTCATTTTTAATGTCATTAGACTCAGCCCCTATGTCCATACTGTAAAATAATACTAGTAATAATAATGTTAATAATAATAATATTAATAATATCAAATCCCAGTCTACCACTGCCCTGTAATTGTCCCCACTGCCTTTGTCCCTGTGCCAAATTGCAGTGCCCAGGGGATGGCACGGTCCATAGATGTTCCACCAGAAGGTATGGACAAAACCCTTCTATTTTGAAGCTTGAGCTGGTAGAGCATCAGCTCTACTACATCACTTCATCTCAGGGCAGCAGAATGGTCCTGGGCCCTCTTATTTTCTACAGCAGACCTGGCGAGGTAGGGTTTGCTGCTCAGTGCAGCGCATTTGATAGTGGTATTGCACAGCCTGATTGAAGTTCTCTTCTGCCTCGGGTGTCTCAGAAGGAGAGAGGGCCCATAGAGGGCTAGACTGCTTTGGTTATTACCAGCTTTACCATGGAAATTGGTTCTGTTTTCCCTTCCACCATGTAAAACTTGCTTTAAAGGGTAGGGCTGGGACAGAGCAAGTCTCACCATGCACATAAAGAGCAAAGATTTAGAAAACAGGTACTCTGGACGGCCAGCTAAGGAACAGTTAAAGTAAAAACTGTCTGCTCTCTCTCCTTCATACCTCCCCACGTTGATATTGCGCAGCAGAGAATGAGATGCTCGTGCTTGATTGTCCTGACATAGCTCCGGGAACCCCCTAAGGCACACATCTAAAATCCAAGCTGAACTGAGCTCTGGCAGACGGAGGGAGAGCACTGTTATCCCCTTCCATTCCCAGGGGGGACAAAATAGGCCCCTGAGAAGTTAAGGGCAGTGTTTTCAGTCCAAAGCAGATGGGTTGAGTGGGGTCCTTCATGTTAATACAAGCACAGTCCAGCCCTCCTTGATGTCCCGACTTCAAGTTTTGGACCTGGGAACGCAGTCTGGTCCTTCACGGAGCTGCAGCAAGGCGACTTGTCGTGCTGACCACTGGCAGGTAGATAACGCCACCGTTACCTCCTGTAATTCGCCACCAGTCTGAAGGAAATGATTATATTGTCCCTACTAACCACTCCTCCACCCCGAGAGCTTCCTCGAGGCTGTTTGAAAGGCAGATTGCCCTGTTGTGTCTTGGGAGCAGGCTCAGTACTGAGCGGAGTTAGCAGTTGTTAATAAATAGTAGCGCATTAAGGTGTCTCTCCGGGTGATTTTCCTGGACTGTAATTACACAGAATTGCCCGTTAGACTGGCCAAATTGCATAAAAGGAGCCCTCAGCTCCACAGATACGCTGCCGATAACGGGGGGCTATTAGCTTTGACATGAGAAGATGGTGATTGTGATGTGAAGGAAGCAAAACAAGGTACAAATCCTCAGGACTGCTCTTGCACTGACATGGGCTGAGCCGGGGAGGATGCCAGAAAAGAAGTTGCAAAGAACTTGGTTATTAACGATACCACTAAGGGATTTTCGTGTAGTGATCTCAAAGCCCTGCTCAGAAACTGGAAAATAGTTTCATGCCTCCTCGGTGCTCCTCTGTTTTGAGTTAAGTGAGCCCTGCAGGGCTGCTGATAATGCTGAGCCCCCAAAAAGCTCCTTTCCCCAGTGACCTGGTCCCACCTTCACTAAATCCTTGCTCCTGCCTCTGTTTTGGGGTCCACCAAAAAGAGCCTGTGTCCTCTTCCTCTCTCCCCATCCGCGGTAGGATCAGTATTAGTGCATGAATTTTCTCCTGGGGTAACACAGTCTGAAATGCCGTGGGGCAGAGCAGACCCACAACAACTAGAGCAAGAAATACTTCTTCCAGGAGGTGAAAACTGAGCTTTCCCTTTAGCAGCTCCATCCGTATCTGTAATTTTGCCGTGGTTCTCAGCAGCTGGCATGCCCTGCTGCAGCTGGGCAGCTGGATGTCTGTGCTGCTTCTGCTGAGCACTGTGTGATGTTCAGGGGAGTACGAGCAGCACCTTCTTGTGCTGTGTAATGGGGTATGGGTGAGTGAGGGCATGGCTTTGCTCCTCTTGGCTCTGCAGAGTCCTCTGTGGTGGGCACATGGCTGAGCTGGGTCAAGAGCCCGGTGTGTACTCAGGTGAAGGTTTCATAGCATCACTCATTGTCAAAGTCCTTAAAAACACTGTATATTGCCATGGGAGAATTCTAGAATCATAGAATGGCTCGGGTTGGAAGGGACCTTAAGTATCACCTAACTCCAACCCCCTGCCATAGGCAGGGATGCCACCCACCAGATCAGGTTGGCCAAGACCCCATCAGGCCTGGCCTTGAGCACCTCCAGTGATGGGGCATCCACAACCTCCTTAGGCAACCTGTTCCAGTGCCTCACCACCCTCACAGTGAAGAATTTCCTCATAATGTCTAGTCTAAATCTATCCTCTTTTAGTTGAAGACCATTCCCCCTTGTCCTATCATTATCCACCCGAGCAAAGAGTCCTTCTCCATCCTTTCTATAAGACCCCTTTAGGTATTGAAAGAAGAATAACCTGGGTTGCTGCCCTTTGGGGCAACTGCTGTCCTTTTTATGCAGTGATTGTGCTGGGGTGCAGAACATGGCTGGTACTTCACCAAACCCCTTAAATACACATACAGATACACGTAGCTACGTACATGCACCCCTGTATTTTCACAATGAGGCAATTGTTTGGAAAGGGAGCCTTAAAGTAAGAACGAATGAAGGCCAGGTACAAGAGGAACTAGTTGCTGTCCACCAGGTGAGCTTCTGCACCTAATCGTGTACTCCGTGGTGCCTGGAGCAGGGCAGATCCCAGTTCACATCCCGTGAACAAGTTTCCTTTTGACCTGCACTTGGCCGGGAGCCTGGGTGTGAGCAACGCTTGGCTGGTGGGCAGCAGGAGCTGGAGACAACAACCTAGATGCTTTGCATTCATACCTTCCTCGAAGCTTTACACCTGCTTTTGTTGCCTGCATGCTGCCAGGAGAACCCAAAGAGCCTGAGCCCAAATGAAAAACTCAGAATCTAAGTGGGGATAAAAACGTTTTCAGGATTTTTTTCACCAATGACAAGAGCACATCCCCCTCCCGGTCATTCATCCCTGCTAGGTTGTTTTCTTACAGCACCGACATACACCCCCTTGTTCAGAAAGCAGTTCGCTTTCATGATTACTGGTAAAAGCAGTATTTTCCAGCAATTTTACCACCTCTTTGATAGCTCGCTGCTTTGAAAAGAGTTGTCCGACCAGCAACAAAATCAATAGAAAGTGGCTTTAAAAACTGCTGGGGAACTGAGAAAAGCCTTTAGTCCAGTGGCACAGCAAAGTGGTTTCTGAGCAGTTTTTGGAGCGCAGCATGCCATCGGGTCCAGTCTGTTCATAGAAGAATCGAACGAGTCTCACTGCCCATGACTTGAGCGGTAGAAGTTGGTCATGCGAAGAGGAAGGTGAGGGGCACTCTGCTCACAGCCTGCAGGTACCATGGCAAAAACTGTAAGACCAAGCTCCTCTGGCTTGTGCCTGGTGATATAGCAAGGGACAAGAGCCACAAGCTATAGCTTGTAAAAATAATGCGGGATATTAGGAAGAAAAGGTTTCCCTGGCAGAGTGGCACGGTCTTGGCATGGCCATCAGAAGCATGCTGGGGCTCATGGTGTTTGAGGGTTTCCCAGCCTCATCTAGACAAAGCCATCCTCACTTAATGTTAGTCTGAGTCCTGCTCCAAGCAATAAGTTGGATTAGAAGCCTCCAGATGTCCCTTGCAACCAGGACTTCCATAATTCTCTTATTTCATGAGGCTTTCATGTAAAATGTGCGAGAAGTCAGGCTCAAGGCGACCATTCTGAGCAGCAAACGCATCTGCAAAAACAAAACCCCAAACTCCAAACTCACATGTCTGCAGCTAATTTGGGGGAAAAACAAATGGTTTAATTTTTCAGTGGCTTTATTAGTAGGCTGTCATGCCTGTAAAGAGTTCGTTCAGCCTTGCTCGGTATCGAAGATGGGAAAAGCAAAAGTAACAGCTTGCTTGTAAGGTCTCAGGCAAACGGTGTGGCATTAAGAAATACCATTTTTGACTTTGTTCTAATTGGAGCCTCTTTGACCCTGGAGCCAGAGCACGATAACGGAACAGGCACAGCTCAGATGAAGTCACTTTTCACGGCGTGGTGCAGAAACTAAAAGATGGAAAGGGAGACATGGAGAGAATGCAAAGGGAGGAGAGCAAGGGAGAAGCAGTGAGAGCGAGAAGAAAAGGCAGAGCGTGTCATGGATAATGGCCAAAGTAAGGAGAAAAGTAAGACAAGGGAGAAAAGGGGAAAAAAAAAAGGATAAAGGAAGAGAAGGGAAGAGGAGAAGAAGGAAGCCGAGGGAAATTGTCAAGAAGAGGAGCGTCCTTGTGCCCTGCTAGGCAGGGCAATGCGGTGGCCGGGCAGCCAGCAGCCGCGGGCAGCGGCACTCGTTATTTCCATCCTCGCTGATGTCATTGATTGCTCCCCTCCTCCCTTGTCATGCTTGGTGACAGGACGGTGGCACTTGTGACTCGTAACCACCAGCTCTGTCCTGCTGTGCCCATGCGAAGGTCTTCCTTCAGAACCCCGGGGGCACGGTCTCGCCTGCGTTTTGGGAGGCTCCCCGAGGCCACCGGCAGCAGACAGGGGATGGAGGAGAGGCAGTGATGGGCCACTTGGTGCCATCTCCAGTCCAGGCAGGACAAGGTGACACCCCGTGCCTTGCCTGGCCTTCACAAAGAACCAATTTCCCTCTTGGCTGTGGTGCCGGGGAGCTCCTGTAGAGGTCCTTGCTGTCATTTTGGTGGTATTGCTATTTCTTTTTAAACCAATCTTTTGGTTTCCCCTCTTCCTCCTCTGAAGAAATTTTTCCTTGCTAGCCCCAGATCCTCCAGCATCCAACCACCTTCTGTCAGGGGATTTAATTAGTCAGGAGAAATAAAACAAACAATGCTTCATTTGCCAAAGGGAAGGAGTGTAGGAGGGGGAAAGGAAGATGGGGAAGACAGAGAAACCTTAATAATGAAAAAAAAAAAAAAAGCAGGATCCTAATCTACATGGTCCTGAGCCTTTAGGACCTCCTGTTCTGCCCACAAGTGAGCTCCTGCTCTTATTGCAGCCACTGTTTTTTATAGTTACCTATTCTCGTGATGTCAGTAGGGCCAGACCAACCATCCCTGGTCTGTGGGGAGAAGGGATGAGGGTCATGGCACCTCCTCGGGAAGAGTGCCTCTGGTGCCCAGGGGTCTTGTGGAAATTTGGCAGAAGGATAAAGGAAGGAGGAGCAGATCGGGGTCTTCTAGAAGGAGGAAGACAGCAGCTATTATCCACCAGCCCGGCTTCCAGTTGGGGAAAGAACCTGAGGGTTTTGGGGCTGGAGGAGGTTGGAGAGGATGTGGAAGGGAATTAGGGTTATTGAGTTGGGAATATAGGGACAAAGTCTGCTCCTCCGTTAAAATCCCAACTCCTTTTCTCGTGGTGCTCTCAGATGGCTTAGAAATGAATTATCTGCTGTTATTTTTTTTAATTATTTTTTTTTTGCTTTAATGGAGCTCCTCCCCGACTTTTATCCAGTTGCCCATGAAAAGCCATTGAAACGAGACCTACTTAAATCAAATGTCACAATCGATGCTCGTCCCAGGCCACCGCTCGTGTGATGTGAACTCGTGTTGCTGAAAGGGAGGAGCAGGGAGAGGAAAGGGGTTGGAGGGAGCTTGGAGCGGCTGAACAGAGCCCAGTCCATGTCTGAAGAGCTCTTCTTCCCATTTTTTGCAGTCCTACATCTTTGAGGCAGGGCTGGGCTTCTGCGGGGCGAAACAGGGTAGAGGTGGCAAAGGAAGAAGCTGTGGCTTTGTCTGGGGATTGCATTTCTCTCCCGTATCCTGACTAAATCACAGACTTCGATTCCCAGAGAACGTCCCTTCCACACGTCAGTTTATAAGGAGCAGGACGCAATATTTCAGCACTTGCACCATCTGGAAGGTGTCCACTTTCAACTTTTTTTTAATGGAAAACAAGTGGAAACGTTCATATTTTCACTGAGGTGTCTTTCTCGATGTTTACCTAATTCTCAAAAACCCTGCTTCTAACTTTCCACAAATATTTGGCAGGAGTAAATTCCCATGGTGGGAATAGAGTCCCAGCAGTCGATGTTAAAAATCTCAGTGATCCAAATAAGAGGAAAACTCAGTGTGTGATCTGAAACCTTTTCAGAAAGCTCTAGGTGGGAGAATGCGGGTCCTTGCTGGATGGACTGGGGAGGCTCTGTGCCATGTTCTTGCTGTTCATGCACAATTGCTCATAATTAGAGGGACTAAGGCATTGTCTTACATCCAATCCCATAATTTCAGCCAATTGAATTGGGCTCAGCATCCACAACCTCAGTCTGTATCCTACAGCGGTGAATTCAGAGAGTCCCAAGCCTCCCATTTCCCAAAGGAAGCTCAGGGAAGCTGTACAGTCCTGGTAAGGCGATGTGTCAGGGCTAATAGGATCAGTGGAATGGGAACACTGCAGAGATGTAGCATCACACTTGGCTTCCAGTCTACAGTCGTCTGTATCCCATCAGCTCTTGAGTGAAAATCCTGCAACCAGCCCGTACTCCTTTGGGTACGTATGCCCAGCTGGGCATTCAAACTTCTGAATTCGTCACTCAGTTTTGTCTCAGATCCCTTAAGATCTTGTGCCAGCCTTCCCATAGCTCCCATGGGTTTCACCAGCAGGGTGCTGAAAGCTTTGTTCCTCATTAATTCCCCCCAGCGAGATGAGAAATCTAAGAGGTGGCCTTAATCGAAATATGCAAGTAAGGAAAATCTTCCCGAGCCCTTCAAACCGCCGGGATAATTTAACTCAGATCCCGAGCCCTTGCTATGTCAGAAACCATCTCATCTCCCCAGCCGTAGCGATAGGGCTTGGTACGGCACCAATCTGGAGTGTTTTCCCATATCTCTGCAAAATGCTTCGTGTAGAGGGTCCTGTGCTGCATGGTGGGGCTCAGCTCCTCCGCCTCCATGCCAGCAGAGATCACTGGCGTGGAGATGAGAAACATGCTGGAGAAAAAATCTTGCTGCAGAGAAAACCAGGTGGTGAGAGAGATTTGTAGAACAAGGGGAATTTAGCGGTGTTGGTCGGGCAGATGCAGATAACTCTAGTTATGGACATGGTCCCAGGGATGCAGAGAACAAGGTTAGGAGGATTATAGCCCCTATATATTTGTTCTTGATGTTGCAAGGACTGATGGCAGCAGATCCTTTGTGTTCAGACAGTGGAGGAGAACTGTTGCACAGCAGCATTTTCAGAAGTCCCCGGCACACGAAGAGATGCCTGGTAGTGTAAGGGTTGTGAAGTGATGGATGGTGTGACTGGATGCTGGGTCCCTGGGGGGAGTAGGCAGCGTGTTTTTCCTTTCCTTGCCTCGTCTCCTCCCTTGCCAGATGGATGTTTGTAGTCAGTGGAAGATTTTCACCTTCTTTTCATCCTCCAAGCTTCAGCATCAGTCGTTCCCAGAAGATCTCATTTGTAATCTTTCGAGTGTGGGCAGTGCCTCCTGCTTCTGCCTCATTAATTATCCTCACACTGGACACGAAGGGCCCGATCCTCCCCTTATAACCTGTGCTTTTACACCTCTGCCTGGCTGTGGATACCAATTTTCATCCCAGCCTTAACACCGGTGCATGTGGGAGCAGAATCGGGATCAAACAAAGGTTGGGTCACCCAAAAATAGATCCTGGTCCTCTCTCCTCTTTATTTGTGTGGGTAGTGCGATGTGAAGGTCAGGTGAGTTGCAGACAATTAGGAGGAAAGTCCTTGCCGTGAAATCGAGCTGGTAGCGTCTCCTGAGCATCTTTTTTTTTTTTCTTTTTTTTTTTAATTTGTTTTTGCTTTAATGTCTTACTTTCTCTCTTTCAGAACATGGAAAAGGTGCTGGTCCCTTCTGTCACGTTAATTGTAGGCTGTGGAGTATCTTCGCTGACACTTTTGCTGTTGATTATCATTTATGTCTCTGTTTGGAGGTATGGCTTTCATTCTCTTCTTCTCTTCTTGTTGGGGAAAGTAACTGTCTCTTGACCTACATGGATCCTGGAGGTTTTACTGTCGTGTTTTGGGTGCCTGGTGCCTGAGGAAGAGCCCCTTTGTAATGAGTGGGTCCTACAAAAAGTCATCACGGTGGCTTAGTTGGCATCACTCTTTGCTTTTCGTGCCAGAGAAATTAGCACAGTGAAATGAGTGCCACGACCCCATGTAGTCGCACTGTTCATTTTCAAAAGCTGTGTGCTGTTTCTGATGCCTTTACACACCCTGGGAAACCTCGTTTGCAGAGAGGTGGACGCACGCTGCCTCCTGGCAGACAGGTTGCTTCAAGGCATCGTGGGCTGGTCTTTGGTACCATCAAAACATCCACGATCCGTTACGAAAACGTCTGGTCTGAAGAACTGACAGCACTTTTCAGGAGCTTAAGGATGTTAAATCTAGCGGGCTAAATTACTCTCCAGTCTCGTAGTTATGTCCTGCCTTTAGCTTCAGCTGGGATTCCTCGCTACATCCCATTTCAGGGAGCTCCTGTACACCTATAAGCAGGTCAGGTGCAACCTTAAATTGCATTGATTATAGAGGCTGACTTGATTTTGTGGCTGAGCTGTATGAAACAAAGGTCCACGTTGGCCCATGCCCCTGTACAATACGTGCTGGTGGATTCTTGCAAGCCCAAGAACCCAAGGTTTGCATGGGTTCTCCTCATGTACTGCATCACACAAGGGCTGAGCTTATTGTGGAAAGCCTTGCCTTTCCTAAACTAACATGCTGAGAGCTTCTTGACTCTAAAATAAACAAAATAAGGAAAATCAGAACCAGGTGAGCACCCCCAAAATTGAAATGGAGTGGCTACAGGGAATATACTGCTTGGGACCCTTTGTGAGAAGGGATTAGTCTGAGGCTCTTACCTTGTCCAATGACACCTCTTACTAGGGAGGAAAGGGTCAATTCATGTTCAAGTTGTGAACTGAGATAACTTTTTCTACCCATTTTTAGAGGAAAGTGACAAAGGAGTAAAAAATGAGCAAAAAAATGCACCTTTTTGTTGATACTGTGACAGTGCATAGTGGCTGGTTAATTATGGTGAGTGCTCTGAGCTGAAGACTGATCATGATAACGTTTATCTAGAACTCAGGTTTTTCCGTGCCTGGGGTATCATTGGACCTGCTCAAGTCCTTGTCCTCTCCTGCTTTTCCTCAGGCTGGGCAGCACTGGGCAGCGCTGGTAGGTGACTTACTGGTGTCACTGGTGTCAGGATCAAGTGGAAAGTTAGGAGAGAGGAGTGAAGAGCAGGTGTTGGCGCCTCACCCTCTCTTTCCTCTTAGAAATTAGTTCAGGATCTGAAACCTAAGTTCAGACATGAGGTTGAATCAGTTTGGAGCATGATGGAGTCATTTGGAGTAACACACTATGTTTTCTTCCAGGAGCCTGCCCCTCAATATTTACTGTTATTGAGGCCAGGAAAGTTAATTGCCTGCCCTGCTTAAAATATTCCCTTTGTAATTTCTAATTGCAGCCTTGGCGTTATACCCATGCCCAAAACGATCAAGTTCAGCATGAACGGGGGGACATGTTTATGGGGGGCTTGAAAGGGCATTTCTGATTTAGCAAGGGATGGACATGCATTTCCAAGTGATCCTGAGACCAGATATATCTTGACTAAAGGGCTCTCTATCCTCAGTCTCTTTGTGTAAATATTTGTAAAGCATGATCGAGTGATCTCTAAAATTTCTCTTTGGTGCGCTGAGTTTGTTTCATTTCTTATCTGTAGATCATGTTTTCATGTTCTCTAAACTTCACAGCATTCCCGTGGCTGAGCCCTGAGCACTCTGTGTGTCCTTTTTATTTTAGGCATAGCTGCTGGACATGAATGTGCTGTTCCAATAATGGTCTCAGGAACATCATATCCAACATTCTCCTGGCTTTCACTTCGTTTTGCCCTAGATGTTAGACAGTCTGCCAGACAACAGCTGGGGGATTGCTCAGAAGTGGGATAGTCAGTATTATTCCAGCTGCTAAAATACAGCAGATGTATCAAAGCGGTCTTATTTTATCCTGTGCAGGGGAGAAAATCCTCGTGCCCTGTCTGCTTGGTCTTCTGCAGAGTGCAGTCAGCAGAGCTCAGCTCTTCTGGCGAGCTTTGGCCGGGAAATTTCCCATTCAGAGCTCTGGACAAAGGCATCTGGAGCAGGCATACACGGGCTCAGCTTGAGCATGAACCTCTTGTGATGAATAGGCTCACTGAGGCTGACAATCTGGAGACTTTCCCAGAATTTTGCCCAGCTAGGATTTGTTTATACATAGGAAGCAGAAAGAAAGAAAGGGGAAAAAAAATAAAAGGGAAAAGGAACATGGTAAAGAATCAGGGGCAGATTAAAAGGGAGGCGATCCCCACTTCGGGATCAGAGAGGAAATGAATTTGCCCCCCTTGTCACATTGACAATCCCCACTAAAAGCTGTTTTTTAGTGGCACCTACTCAGCCGTCAGCGTGACCGGTGTGAGCTTCTTGCTGCAAGCCATCACTTGGATGCGGCCAGCTTGGCACAGCCTCCCTTTGCTCTCGCTTCTGTCTGATGGCTGCTGGTGGCCTGTCAGTGGCCTCACTCCAGTACTGGGAACTCCGGTTCCCAGTAGCCAGATGGCTACGAAATAGCTGCTACAGGTGGGAAATCTCTGGCTTTATTAGCAGCTGTGGCAGAGGTCAGTGACACATAGGACATAAGAGTGGGGTGACCTTGGTACCTCCTGGCAGCAGTTGTCCTAGGTCACAACTGGAGCCACGATCTACGTGGGGATCGTGTTCACCACCACCTGTGTGGGAAAGAGGGGAGATCAGAGAAAAAAAAAGATCTTCCCACTCGAAAACTGATTGAAAATGAAAAAAACGAGGAGAAGAGGAACTGCTCATGGATCAGAGGGGGTGAAATGACTTGGTACCGTGTTTCAGCTTAGCTCTATACCATTCCTTCAAGCAGCATCTCGACATGGTGATGCTTCAGAAGAGCCCCAGTGGCTTTTCCATCCCTGGACGAGACTGAAGCAGCGATTCAACAGCCTCTGGAGTCAGAGTGCCCTTTGCACGGTGCGGGGATCGATGCTGCTATTGAGCGGCCCTTCCAGCCGCCGTCAGCACGTGGAGCCCCACAGACCTTCCTCGCTGGCAGCACTGCCTGAATGCCGTATTGCCGAGAGAGCCCCGTGAGCTGTTTTTCCTGCCTGCCCGTCGAGGCCGAGGATTGATTTAGATGTCGCCAGCGAGCTCTCGAGGGGCTTTTAACGCTCGCTTTCGATCCAGGAGCTCTGCTGCTGCTGGAGATGCCAAGGTGGCCCCGGTGGGAGTAGCAGGAATGAGTAAGGGAGTGCGGGGAGAAGGACGCGTGTATGCGCCGTGAGAAGCAGCAGTGAGTCAGTGTTTGCAGAGAGGAAAGGAGCAGGATAGGGACAGAGAGAGAGACTGCAGGGTTTTCCCACGTTCTCCATCTGTCTCAGTTTGTACAGGGCTTCCCCGCATCCCACAAGACCTGGGCCGGAGCAGAAGCTCCCTACGTTTGCAGGGAGTTTTTCCCAGCTTTGGTGGCTGCGTACAACATATTTGGGATAAGTAGGCAGAGCCCATGTAGCTGCCAGGGGGTGGTGAGACAGCACTCTGCAAGCTCTGCCTTTACTGAGCTCTCTCCTCTGGCTAAACCCATTGAGACCTGTCGTTTTTCCCTCTCTGCTCCGAGTTCCTAACTTCTTTTGCTAGGTGGCCTTACAGTGATGCTGATTTCTTTCTGTGGAGCATCCCTGGGCTGGAGAAGAGGAGATGCAAGTGAAACAGCAAGTGTGGGAGCCTGAAAATGTTTGGCAGTGAGGTCAGGCTACAGGATTGAACTAGGGAGGTTGGACCTCAGCTGGATTTGAACCTGGTAAGGGACGTGCAAGGCACGAAGAAGGGTTTCTGTAGGTCTGTCGACACTAAAGGATGGCTCAGGGACATGTTGAATGGGGCACGTATCCTAATGGAGGAGGACACAGAAAGCATCAAGGTAATCGGTGCCTTCTTCATCTTGGTCTGCTGGCAAGGTTCACCCCCAGGCACCCAGTTTCCAGTATCTAGAGGCAGAACCTAGCGAAGAAGTGCTCTCCATCACCAAGGAAGAGGGAGCTGAAGACCATTTCCATCCAGTGGACGTTTGCAAGTCCATGACTCCAAACGGGATGTGTGGAATACATCGAGGGAGCTGGCTGGTATTGTAGAGCCACTATCTAGGGAAGTTCGTGATGGTTGGAAGAAGGGTTACACCCATCTTTAAAAAGGGCAAGGAGGAGGATCCAGAGAGTTACTGCCTGGTCAGCCTGCTCACAGCCTCTGCAAAGGCTGAAGAGCAAGTAGTTATAAAGGCTATTTCCAGGCAAAATGATGGACAAGAAGTGATTGGGAATAGACAGCATGTATTTTTTGAGGACAGCTTGTATCTGTTTTCCTCTTCAGGTGGGATGACTGGTTTTATGGACAGCGAGGAGAAGTGGGCGGTGTACATTTTGTCCTTACCAAGGCTTTTGACACAAGTTCCCATAGGATCCTAGTGGCCAGACTTGGGAATTGTGGGCTGAGTTCTTGTTGAAGTCCTTCTGAGTGACGGTGCTGCTTTCCAGCGTATCAGCCACTCCTCCCATTTTGGTACCGTCCAAGAACCTGCCAAGGAGCTGTTTCCCCAGCATCCAGGTTGTTAATGAAGGTACTAAACAGTGTTGGTCCTGGAAGCAATCCCTGACAGATGCTGCTAGTAACCAGCTGCTGGTTAGGCTTCAAGCCTTTGACCCTTACCCTTTGATGACCACCCAGCTTTTGATCTACCTTAAAGCCACCAACTCAGCCCACAATTCCCAAGTCTGGCCACTAGGATGCTCTGGGAACTTGTGTCAAAAGCCTTGGTAAGGACAAAATGTAGGCAGGTTCTTGAACGGTACCAAAATGGGAGGAGTGGCTGATACGCTGGAAAGCAGCACCGTCACTCAGAAGGACTTCAACAAACTGGAGATACGGGCTGAAGAAATGCTACAGCAAAGACAGATGAAGAGTCCTGGGACAGGAGGCTTGGTAAGCTTGGAGAAGAGGAAGCTGTTAGGGAGGAGGCGTGGAGAAAGAGGAGTCAAACAACTCCCAGAGGTGTGTAGTGAAAGATCTAGGACCACCAGTTGCCATGTGAAAGTATCCAACTGGATCTAAGGAGACCTGATCCACCATGAGAGTGATTAAACGCTGCAATAAACCACCCAAAAGAGGCCGTGGCACTTCCATTCTTCCACATTTTTGACACTTGATTGGACAAGGCTCTGAGAAATCGGACGGGACTTGGAAATTAGCCCTGCTTTGGGCAGAGGATTGAACTCCAGAGGTTTTCTTCCAATCTAACTTATTTTGATATTGTGCTTCTACGTGGCGCCAACTCACACCTCGTTTTTTGGAAGTTCAGAGATCTGGGCAGCAGGGAAGGCTTTTGGTGGATGAAGGGAAGCATGGAGAGAGGAAAGGCTTTTTAAGGGGAAAAAAGTCTGAAAACAGCTCGTTTCTAACCCATTACATCCACATACAAACTACTACAAATGAACACTACTCAGTTCATTTCTTACCTTTTTTAACCAGGAGAGACTTCCTAAGTGCATGCTAACGCCAGCTAAACCACAGTGTTCCTACACAGACTTACCACGTCCTGTTCCTACCAGGACAGAGTCCAGATCTCCATTTCTGTCTCCCAGGAGCTGCTGGCTATAGGCTTGAGCTTGGGGCTTGTTTTGCTTTGCACGATCAAAGCCTAGCTAGATTGATGGCTTGGTACCTCCCATCCCCAAATGGGGTAGGATCCAGGTGATCCACAGCATCATATCGAGCCTGATGAAACGGGGCAATCTTGATCAGATGGGTCGTGAAAGAAGCCCAAGGTTTGCTTTGCAGGCAGCAAATCCAGTTTCTAGCTGAGCTGGAAGCCTGAATTTTGGAGTGTGTTATGGGGCTGGGTGAGTGTAGAGGGAGAACAACCTACAGACCAGGTTTCCATCAGAGCCGATGTAAGTTCAGGCTACACCAGTGACTTTTTATATCCAGGAAAGTGGATCCTCAACCTTCCTGCTTATCTGGAGGGCAAACTCAGGTGGAAGTGAAAAGCAAAGCTTCGCAGCCTCCAGTCGATCTGAAGCACGGATCCCTCCTGGCACAGCACAGAGCTGCAGTCCCGTCCACCTAGCCAAATGGCGTGGCTGACTGACTCCTGCTGAAATTAATTAACGAAATTAAATTATCAATATAAATAGTTGATGTGCCGGAATATAGGAAATAATCCTACATTCGCCTCCAGGGATGAGCTGTCTGGTTAACAGATCTGTTTCTAATTTCTAGAGACATTAGTTTCTACTCTTTACTCATCCGGCATGCAGGCTGAATCAATGGGATTATTCACGTGTGTGCGATTGGTGTGGTCAGGTCCTGAGTCAATCCTTGAAGACTTGCGCTTTTGCAATTGCCTTTTAATTTTATTAGGTACATAAAAGTGCCTTCCAAGAAATCTTCCTCCGTAGCCAGTCGGTGGAATGAATTGTCACGCACGTACTTGAGCAGCGAGCCGACACCGCGCTGCACCGTGCAAATCGGAAGTGACAAGTGGCTTGCTCCTGCAAGGTGCCGAAGGCTTCCTAGCTTGGATCCCTAATGTCCCGGACCCACGGCCACAGCGACATATTTGGCCTAGTTTTGGGAATTGCTAAACCTCTCCACCTGGGGAAAACAAACCAAAAAAAGCCACAAATCCTTCTCGCTTCTGGGTGCGCTTTTAGGTTAAAAAAAGGGGAATGCTGAATGGCAAACACTTTGTTGTGAAGGTGCATGCTTTCGTAACCCGCTTTCATCGCCAGCATGCTTGTGGCTCTTCTTATTTGGGACTCTTGCCATGTGTTGCGTGTATGTTTTCTTTTAAGCTCCTTTTCGAGTCCCCTTTCCAGTAAGCTGAGTTGAAGAAGACTTAGCAGCACTCGGACCTGGTTTAGGAGGGGTTCAGGCTAGGGACCAGGCTGGCCCCTACTTTGTTGACTCATGCTCATGCCTCCAGCACTGATGGGGGGAGGACTGCGAGACCTGTGGGCTGAGCACCACACAGAGCTCTCCTCCTCTTTTCCCCCTCGTTCTGCTCCATTTAACGCACAAGATCCGCAGGAAGGGGGCAATCTCTTACCGTGGCCTTGAGTAGAGCCTGGCCCCGTGCAACCTGCATCTGGTTGATGCCTTTCGAGGTAGCTTCCCGCAAGGTGTAACGGGGTGGATCTCCCTCTCTCTCTTCTCTTCCTGCAGGTACATCCGCTCGGAGCGCTCCGTCATTCTCATCAACTTCTGCCTCTCCATCATCTCCTCCAACGCTCTCATCCTGATCGGACAGACGCAGACCCGGAACAAGGTAGGAGATGCCTTGGACTTGATTGGTTTGTTTGCTTTTCCCCTGCTTTAGCACGGAAACAATCCATCCAGGCAGCGCTTCCTCATTTTTTCCCCCGTCTGTTAATTAGCAACATGTCAAAGACACGACTAAATGGCAGATTTCAATTTTCTCTCTCGCTCGCTCTTTGATAATTTGTCAGCATCCTCGGGGCTTTGATTAAAACCAACGTGATATTTTTGAATATCTGCCTAGAGTAGCTGGCACATGGCGCGCTGAAGAAAAGTGGCTATTTGCAAGGCTTTCACTGTTTTATTTTCCAAAAATGACAAAGAAGGACAGATTGAGCGAGGGAAAAAAAAAAAAAAAAAAAAAAGAAAACACTCAGCATCTCAGCGTTACATTTAATTCTCCAGCAATTTTTATGCTTCAAGCTTAAAGCGCTCAGCAGATGTTAAGCAGCGCAGCTGCCAAGAACACCTTTCTTTGGGGTTGGGAAGTGTCACCAGGTACCCTGTGCACATTTCTGGGACCCTGGGGCCCCGAGGGACTCACTGCAGGTCTCAGTGCTGCTCCAGCAGTGAAAGCAAGGAGTAGATTTGGTTTTTCAAGCCCTGTACAATGATGGCTGGGTATATGCTTCATTGCATCAGAGATCCAGATGGAGAGGTGTTGTGTTGCCTGGATGACTTTTCTCCAGCTAAAGCACTTTCTCTGCTGGCAGCTGGCATACCCAATCTCTGCTCGTCATTAATATTTTCCCGTTGTACATCTTCCTCCCTCCCCAAGTGCTCCAACCATCCGAACTTCTCTGCGCAGGAAACTGAGGCCAGAAATGTTTTCCAGCTCATCCTGCTGCTGAAATTGCAATCAGAAATCAGAATCGAGTTTTTAATTAACAGTGACCAGTGACCAGCCAGGTTTTGTTTTTCGAGTCACTACTTTGACAGCCAGCATGCTGTCACTTTTGGAAGAGTTTCTGCAGAGCAGCCCCAGGCTTTAATGAATCACAAAGCCTCATTGCTATGGAAGGCCCTTTGGGTCAGGGCTGGGTTGTGTTTTAAAGGAAGCTTTACAGCTGCTTGAGCCACGTGTGGGTAGGAAAGTGTAGGGAGACGCAGCCAGCCAGCCCAGTTGCTATTAAACCCTTCAGAAACTATCTTTGCAAAGCAGAGCTGCCTTTCCTTGCCACCGTGCTTTTTCTGGGGGCAAGAGGTGGGGAAAAGATGAGCTCAGCTTTGCATTCACTTTCCCTGGGCTTTCCTTGCAACCCCAAGCATGTGCTAGGAGCAGCTTTTCGTAGAAAGAAACACTAAGGGATGCTCAACAAGGCCAACCGTGGCTGGACCTCCTCTTTGGTTCTTCTTTTCCACTCCAGGATTGGAGGTGGATGTGTTCAACCCTCGCACACCCCCTTCAGAGCACAGCTGGGAGCCCCGGTTGCCCCTTGTGCTTTTTTTCACGTTGTTCTGGATGTTCATCATCAGAGCTGGTAGTGGGGATTCAAAGCTGGTTGCGGTTGCACGAGGCAGCTTAGCTCTTTGCACATACATATGCATGAAACACCCGAAATAGAAAGGTTATTCTTGGGTTTCCGCTCAGCCATCTAGTAAACAGTCTCTGGCAGGGAACGGGGAAAGAAAACTCTGCAGAGAAGAGACAAAGAAGTATGAATTAGGAATTTATTCACATTCAATTATTGATTATGGAGCTTCCTAAAATGTTGCTGATTGATTTTTAATCGTAGTTACTCTGGGAGAATTTCTGCAGGGCTAGTTTTCTGGAAAATGCCAAATTCCCCCATCATTTCCATCCGTGGAACCTCAAAGGCAAGACTCCACGCCTAGATTCGCTAAGCTTTTTGAAGATGAAAGGCTAAAAAATGATGGTCAGCACTAATGTGATACAAAAGAAACGACTGCTGCATGGACTGACCATATCTCAAAGGCTTACATGCTGCACGGAACCTGATTTCTTCTCTTCAAGAAAAACAAGGACTAATGGCCTTGACAGCCACGACTCCTTCAGGAGACTGGGAAAACAAGAGGGAAGACTCCCTTATGATTCCCAAATCTGGGTAAAATCAGCTCCTTGATCTTAATGTATTTTTAACGAGGTCCATTCACAGTCATTAATAGAGATGTGCATTTTTTGTTGTGTTCTCCACCTCTCTTCTTCTCCCTTTTCGCTCAGAATTACCTGTTTGAGTAAAAACACTTGGAAAATGTATCTTCCAGGTGGAGAACTGGAAGGCAGAGAGGTCTTCTCTCTCCTCTCCAAACTGCTGGCAAAGAGGGCAGAAAAACATGTTGGTGCAGAATAAAATCCGCACAATAAAACTGACTGTCATTTGTGGTATTAGCTTAAAAAAATGTTCTAAAATAAAAATCTTAAAATACACTCCTGAAAACATCCCGTTTGTAGCTGTTTTAGGTAGGTCTGTAAGCTGATGAATAGCAGACACATTTTGAGGATTCTTTTAAAATGTGAAAATTAATTCAAATTATCACATTGAGCTGGGTTATTTGTACAGAGCTGTCATCCAGAATCCGTTTGTAGGCAGAATACCAAAGGTTTCTATGTCAAACACAAACATGAAACGAGAAGGCAGTCCCTGTCTCCACGAACCCACAGCCTGACTTTTATTCCCAGCCTCTGACAACGCCTGGCTGTGCCAGTGTATGGATCGAGAGCAATCTGATAAAATCGTGATAAAAGACGTGCACAAGAGCTCTGTGCTGAAAGATGCTGGTGGATGAAAAAAGAGTTAGGTTCAGTGACCATAAACCCCAAGTCCATGTTTCCTGATATAACTCAAAGCAGAGAAATTCTTCACTTCCCCATCTGCTCTCAATGCCTTAAGCCATTTTTTTTTCCATCCAGAGTCACTTTTATTAAATTCTGTTTGCTCTCCCTTCTCCTTGGGAGTTTATTTCCATCGGTTTCACGTCCGTTGATGGGTTCCCATTCTCCGATGGTGAAAATGAAGCACGGCTCTGGCAGAGTTAACGGAGCGGCACCGATTTGGCTTTGCTGCGTTAAAAAACAAAGACGAGCTTGTCAGCTTTCCAGCCCATCTCCCCGGCACTACAGGGTTGTTCTCCGTAATGCATTCGCTGGTGCTTTCCCCGGTTTAATTTTAAATGGCCTGAGCTCCCTGCATTTCCTCCGAGAGATTTCCCTGCTGAGTGGTAGAGCACACGGTTATGAAATTTCTTCTAATGTCATTTCATTGCAATTTTTCTTTGCTTTTTGTTTTTCCTCTCTGCTAGTAGTTATGTGCTCCTGGACAGCTCAGCACCTTGTATGCTCAGGGTCCTTCCCAGCCCCTAGCAGCCAGGGTTTCACCCAGCTCCACATATTTGCTCTGCAAAGAGCCATCCGTCCTGGCAGGGACCCCTCGGATTTGCCTTCCTCTGAGCTCGTTACTGCCAAGCACCGCCGACACGGTGTTGTGCAAACCTTAATAACTGCTCCATCCTCTCTGAAAGCACTGGGGGTTTGCTCACTGGGAAATGAATGTGTCTTGCTGCAGGCAAACAGCACCACTATGGGCTGAGACTTCAGTAAAATAGGGCACGGAGCTGGGACAGGGGAGGGTCAGGGTGGGGGTTAGGGAAAGGTTCTGCAGCCAGAGGTGGTCGGGCACTGGGACAGGCTCCCCAGGGACGTTGGCACAGCACCGAGCCTGATGGGGTTCAAGAAATGTCTGGACAATGCTCTCAGATACACGGTGTGATTTTTGGGTGGTCCTGTGTGGAGCCAGGGGTTGGACTCAATGATTCTCATGGGTCCCTTCCAACTCGGGATATTCTGTGATCCTATAAAATAATTAACCACGGGCTTGGAGCCTGTGCTTAAGAGCAACCAGTTTCTGAGCAGCGCTTCGATTTGAGGCAAACGCTTCAGCCCCGAGCTAGGTCAAAGCTCGAGGGGGAGGCTCCCTCCTCCCGAAATGTCCTTTCCTTTGCTGATCCCTGTGACCTTTCCTTCCAGAGCCTGGTTTGGAAGCAGCCCCCCTCTGCCTGCCGCTCTCCTCTCTCCTCTCACGTGTCCTCCTTTCCTCCTCTCTCCAGGTGATATGCACGCTGGTGGCGGCTTTCTTGCACTTCTTCTTCCTCTCCTCTTTCTGCTGGGTGCTGACCGAGGCCTGGCAGTCCTACATGGCCGTGACGGGCCGGTTACGGAACCGCATCATCCGCAAGCGCTTCTTGTGCCTCGGATGGGGTGAGGATCGTGGGTCTCACAGGGGAGAGAAAAAAAAAATAATAATTTTCCCATCCTGGGATGCAGAGCAGAGAGTGTAAAGGCCACAAGAAGGACCGATGCTCTGCAGAAGGCTCGGCACAAGGGGCTTGACACCTCTGGGGGTGTCGAGAAGGGCTGGGGTGGTTAGAAATGAGCAAAGCTGAGATGGTAAAAAATGAGTCCAACCTGCTGCCCCATCCGGCCCAGGGTGACAAAAGAGAGATGAGCTGGGAGGGGGCTCTGTATCCGAAGGGTGTACAGGGGGAATTTCTCCTGCCTTTGGGTCTCTTTTGCTTTCTCTCTCTTATTTCTCTCTCTCTGCCTCCTTCCGTGTGCAACCCGGGGAGAAGCGAGCTCTGAAATCCTGTCTCCATGGCAGCAGGGCCTTGCATAGACAAATAAACTCTGAGACCGGTGCAGATGCTTGTAACTAATTTTCCTCCCTCTGCCTCTTCCGTATGTTTAATTTATTAGCCTTAAATGATGCATTCTGTAGGAGAAAACAAATGCAAGCCCGTAACCTGGGCTTTCAAAGCGATGACAAGCTTGTGTTGGAAAGCGGTGACTGAACAAAAAGTTGCTCAAAAGCAAGCAGGGAAAAAAAAAAGAGAGAGAGAGAGAGAGAGAAAGCACTGAGCTCCTGAGCTGTATTAGGGGCTCATTTGACTGCTGGAGTCAAGCATTTCACCCCAGGCAAGATATTAGCGACACTTACCAAGGGCCCTGATGTGATTTATGCTGGTACATCAGGAGCCATCCTCCTTGCAGCACCTGCATCCCTTGAAGTTTTCACCCCTGGCTTTTGCTTAGGAAACAAAATAAATCGTGGGACTGAAATTGGGGACTGGTGTGTAACCCAAACCCATAAGCACACACGTGAAAAGCACAGGTCGCGGTTGCTTTTGGGGTTGGTGCATGCATTCAAGCACAAACTGTAACTTGAGGAGCATCAGGCACATCGGATGCAAGAGACTGATAGCTCTTTTTTTGGTAATAAAAGGGATTTTTTTCATTCTGATTTATATACACTGGGACAGGTGGGAGTGTTAGTCAAGGGAATTTTGGGCGAGCGACATCTACAATTGTAATCTGTACAGATTTTTTTAAAAAATAGCCTACATGTGTAGAAGCATAATTTGCAGTGTTAGTGAAATGTAGTTATTCCTGGGCTAGGAAACAGTGGCTGATAAATGATGCATAATAACATTTGGATTAGGTTAGGACACGAAGTGAAGAACACTCTTGCCTGTTAAGGCAGCAAGGGAATTCCAGATATTTAGCATCCTGCTTGGCTTCAGCTGGGATTAATGGCGCCTCTAAGAGGGAAGAGGCTGAAAATATGTTTTAAAGAGCATAATCTGAAATAATTAGCACAATTCATGAGCTGATTCTCCCCCTTTCCCCCCTTTGCTTATTAACATTTTTCTAAGCCCTCGTTCTAGATCTCTGCCAAGTTCTCAGCTGCTGGCAGCTGTAGCTCATTGAAGCCGCCGTGGTTTTCGTCAGCACTGAGATTTATTCCCAGTTTTTTCTTTCTTCTCTTGGGGAAGCAACTTCGCCTTTCCAGCAAAGAGCTTTTAGCAATTAGAACAATTTTAAGTTATTTAGATGGGCAAATTGTTCCCTAGAAACGATTCCATCAGAACATCTAGTCCCAGCAAAGAAGGAATAATTTGGTTAGTCCTCTTAGGATCATGTCGGGGGCTTCAAATGGATTTTTAATGTAGCCCTGGCTGAGGCTCCAAGTGGGTCTGCAGTTGTTCGTAACAGTTGTGGCTCTTGGTAGTCATTGTTATAAAACGACCTTTTTTTAATGGGACGTGCTGATCGCATGACACAGTTCTCCTGCTGGCCTGGCAGAACGAAGCTCTTCAAATCAGGTTTCTCGTGGAGTTAGGACGATAACACTCGCTTTTTGACTGTGTAGCACAGTGGCTGCCTACAGGGACAGACCAGTGAGAAGCAGATTTCTTTCAGGTAGCCAAGGATCGATTAGAAGATGTTTTGATAATGCTTGGATTTATTTCTTTTTAATCTAATCATATGCAGCTGTGGTTAGACATTCACTTTACCTCTCTCCCAAGGCAGAGGAGTTCAGCAGCCCTCATTGCTATGCTCGTTGGCTCAGCTGCCTTGGTGTGGCTACCTCCTCCAGCAAATACAGCTTGTGCAACTTCATTTTCAGCACAAGCTGGGGCTCCTTCCTACCCAGTCCCTGAACGCTGATGAGTTCACAGCCCAAATGTGCCTTTCTGCATAATTGTCACGTCCCGGAGAAGCACTTTGCAAAGAACATGCTGCTATTTTTGGCAGAGTCTCGGCCAATTTTCCTCTTTCCAGCGGGGCCTCTCGCATCAACGATCGACTCCCCAAAAAAGCCCTTTCCCTGATGCCTTCATGGGGTGCTTGCCATGGGGTGCCACACCGATGGCATTGTACTGAGCACCGTGCAGATGATACGGCTGGGATACCCGGTCTGTAGGTGTGAAGGAAGCTTGGCGAGAGGGGCAAGAGTTGACTAAGAAGAAAACCCAAAAAAGAGACATCCCTTAACCCACTGGATGTCCCTCAACCCCTACCCATCGGTTCAGGTTGCTCAAACGTGAGCTGTGCTTGAGAATTTCATATGGGAAGAGAAACACTTCTCTTTGAAGACTCTCAAATGCTTCATGTTCCAGCCAGCTTGGCCCTACACCACCCAGCTGGCTGCTGACCCTCTCGGTTAATCATCCGTGCGATGGTTTTACTGCCGAGTGAGCACCCTGCCAGCAGCATTAGTGTTTGGGTGCTGTGTCTGGACAGCCCTCCAAACCGCAGTTGCCTGCCGTGACCTCTACAGCGCAGGAATTAGGGTCTCGTCAAGAAGCACTAATCCCAGCTGGCTACTGATCCTGCTAATTCCTAATGGGATTTGCCCATCTTTAGCATTGAGACAGCTTAATGTGGCGTGACGTGAGGAGGAGGGCTATAAAAAGCCCCACAGAGCCCTCGGTGGCTGAGGAACCAGATGTTACCAGCTGATATCCAGGCATTTTATAGGGAAAGGGAAGAGCTGGGCTGGGGATAGTGAACCAGAAAAGTACCCAATCTCCTCTGTAGATTCTTGAGCAGTTTATCAAGAAGGAATAGGATGGATCAGAAGGCTATTAGCAGGATATAACATCTTTTGCTAGCTCAGAACTGCCTGGGCATTCAAACACACAACCATGTCAGAGCTTTTAATTACATTTCTAGGAGTTTCAGGCCAGCATTTCCCAATAAGCAGCAGATTTGCTTTATTTTCCTCCCTCACACTCATTTTATTGAAGATTCTAGCGTTAAGGTCTTACATGTAGCTTCACCCTGTGCTGACACCATTATTAGCTCCCCAAACCCTAAATTATGGATTGTGCACCACAAGCTTCACGTGGCCTCCCAGCCATGGACTACCATGCCCATCCTCTGCAATGAAGTGTGTCTTCTCGAGGCTGGTTGATTTCTCTTAGCTTATTCCCCTTTTGGATGTGAAAGGAGAGCAGGTCTCAGGCAAGAAATAAGTACCCAGATTTGCAGAAGGACCCGATGTATGGGTGCTCTTTTCCATTGTGCGTCAAGGGACCATTATGGATCATGACCTAGAACACAGGGGACCCATTTGGGTTAGGGGGAATGCAGTTTCCTGCTCTGTCTCATTTGGGGTGAGATTTGAACCTAGGTTGTTCGTATATCCAGAGCAAACATAGCTCCTAATCTCTGCCTTGCCAGCTCTTTTGGGTTGTGTGGTGCCTGGATATCCCACCTGCAGGAAACAGCCTGGCATATCCTTGGCCAGCTATTCCGTGTCCCTAAAAATAAAAGGAATTGATGCTATGCATCTGAAAGTGCTATCATTTCCCACACAACTGCTGAGACCACAGCGGGACACGAGCTGATTGCAGCTGATGGCACTCACTTCATTAGCACAGGTAACAAGGGCTCGTGCTTTTGGCTCTGAAGGTCCTGAATTCAGCCTCTGCCAAGGGGCCAGGCTGGGACAGATGGTGCTAGAATAACACTGGGAGGAATGGGGTGTATTGTATGCCTGAGCTGGAGCAGACCTGCACGTGTGCTGCAATGACCAATTTTCTCGTGTTTTCTTTTCCTTAGGGCTCCCCGCCTTGGTGGTTGCCATTTCCGTGGGGTTTACGAAAGCCAAGGGGTACGGCACCGCGAACTAGTGAGTACCGGGGCTTTTCTTCCTTTTCCTTCCCGTTTTACCCTCTATCCTTGTCAAAATGCAGTCACTGACCTGCAGGAGCAAAGGTAGGAGCTAAATTAATGTGTGCTGCCCGTGGCAGAGGGAAGCAGGAGTGATGGGAGTGGAAGGAGCATCCTCAAGCCCTCGGCTCATCGGGATGCTGCACGCTTCCCTCTTCCCCATCCAGATGCCCAGGGGAAACCTTAGGAGAGCCAAGTCCCCAGAGAGAGGACTCATTTTGTGAACGGGAGCAGCCCTCCTAGTTCGGTTTGTCTGAATGAGAGGGACGTTGTCACCAGGGGGATAAGAGTGCCACGGTCTGTAACGTGGATTTTGTCTGCATTTGCTTCTGAAACATCCCTACGGGAATACCACCAGGGCTAGGTACTGAGGGACGATCGTGTGCTCCTTTAAAATCAATTTCACAGGGAATGGGGGGATTAATTCTTCCATATATTACATCATTTTCATCTAAATACCTTTAGGTAAACACAGTATTTTATTTTTTTTAGAGCAAAATGTGGAATATTTGAAGTTTGAGATGTCTAAAAATGAAATAACAGCTTTTATGTTAATGTATGTAATGGACTGCTTGATTGGACTCAGGTTTTCCAAATAGCTCAGCTTAGATTTAGGCATCAAAATGTGAATAAGTTTTTCCAACCAAGTTATTGAAAGCAATCGGAATTTGTTTGCTGAATCCCACACTGGAAGCAGCTCGATATTTTCCTTTATGAAAACCAAGTTTGTTTGTTTGTTTTACTTTTTTTTTATTTACCTTTATGAAACTTCTTTTCTATTGTAGTGGGGGAAGGAAGTCAGAATAGAAATTACAGAATAAAGCTGTGGAGAGGGAAAAAAAAACATTAGGGCAAGGCTGGAATCACTCAGAGCTGAGCATTAGTGCAACCTTTAAAAAATTGGTATTTTTTCACCTTGTTGTGAAAAAAATAGCTTAGAAATTTTACGGATAGTGACAGTCAAAGGATATTTTACCTAGAAATGGACCAGGCCCTTCCCTATCCCATCCCATCATTGTCCAGAGCCTCTCTGGCCAGTTCTTTGCATCCCACGTGAACAACCCCTAAGAAATGCAGGAGATGCCAGCAGCAGCTGAGGGGTTGGTATGCTCATGGAGAGCACGCCACGTGCAATCCCTGCTATTCCTGAATCTCCACCGAATTCTGCACACCCCCAGCAAACGGTGCAGGGTTTGCATTTTGGGTGGGATTTGCATTGGGGGATTTAGGGTCAGATTGTCCTGTTACAGAGTCGTAATGGGTGGAAGCTCTAAATATTTCTGCTTCCTTCCCTCTTTACAAACCGGTGTGAATTGTTGCAAAAAGCTTTGTGGATCCTTCCCTGTGAATGTTTACGGGCCACCACAGAGTTCTGTAGTGAACACTGACCCCACAAAAAAGCCTTGGGAGGAAGGAGGGAATGTGCAGACGATCTTTTCCTGCCTCCCTGCCCTGGACCACGTGTGTCAGCACCTCTCTGCCCCAGGGCAAAGCTCTCCCAGCCTGCAGCACAAGGACATCAAGGCACAACAAAGCCTGCTGCACACCCTCTTTGCTCTCAGATTGGCACGCTGGCGAGGCAGCGTGCTGATTTTCCATCATGCCCAGGGTGTCCTTAACCAGAGCAGCTCTCCTGCTCTTGTTGCTAATCCCCTAGCTCCTTCCAGCCCTTAAACCTCCATCGCTCCTCACGTGCAGGGGCTGGAGGCTGCCTGCCTGGCAGGTCGGCTGGCTGCCCGTGACACCATTTCTTAGTTCTGCTGTCAGGGTGCTTGTCACCGAAATAGCAGGGGGCCTTCGCACCCTGGCAGGTCCAATCCAGTCCTTTTATTTCCTTCCACGCTGGAGCCCAGTGGGTGGTAAAGCCGGTGAGCCCCAGCAAAGTCATCCAGGCAGCAGTTCATGGAGAGCACGTCTTGGTGCTGGGGCTCTTAATTAGGTTGTGCTGGTTGTGGTTGTGGGTTTTTTTGTTGAAATTTGTGGTTGGGTTTTTTGTTGTTGGGTTTTGTTTTTTTTCTGGTTTGGAAGGATCATGCTCAGACTCAAAAGCATCCAAGAACTGAAAGCTGAGCTCTCCCACTGCCCAATATTGGTGGTGTACATACAGTTACACCTTCTTTTGCCCTGCAGCCACCAGCTCATTGTGTGCACCCTTCTTCCAGCCCACACTCAAACCAATGCAGGGAGACTCTTTCCATGAACACCGAAGTGCTCAGGCTCCCCTGTTGCCTGTCCCCAGCCAGTTTGTCCGTCTCTTTCCTCTGCAAACCCCTGTGGTTCATCAGACGTGTCTGCAGCAGGGGGTTGTTGGCTTCACGAGGTGCTTAGTGAGTCCAGACGCGTGCTCCCAGCTCTAATCCACTGGGAAAATCTTCCTGGGACACGCCGTGTCACTAACGCCACGGTTTGCAGAGCACGAGCATGGGAAATAGCCTCTGCTCAGACATTTGTAGCCCTGCCACCTTCTTGTGATTCCTGCCGTTGGCTTTATCAAGAGCCAAAGGTAAATTGAGCAAACTTAGGCACATGCACTTGAGCCCAGCACTGCCCCGAGCAGCGTGTGTGGCCCTGCAGGCACTGGCTGAGCAGTCCCTGCTCAACTTAGTGGGTGCATTTTAGACCACGAAGCAAAAATCAGTGTGGACCAAGACAGACAGGGTGTCCCTACACCTCAGCGCAGTCACTGTTTTCCTGTTCAGGAGGCATAAAAGCTCTATCGATGTGCAGGGAGGCCCTTGGTTGTAGCTCTTCTCTAGAACAAGTATTATTTTTCAATAATAATTGGTCAATATTATGTACCAGGGATTTCAGAGCCGACCTCCAAACCTTGAGGCTGTTCAGACAGAGGAACTACACATAACACTGTTTAATGCTGTAGGTATATAAGCAGAATATAGAGCTGGATCTCAGCTCGTCCCAGGGTTATTTTGGTTTGTGACCACGGCAGGAGTGTGTGTGGTGGTTGCAAAGCTTGGAGCTGGAGGTCAGAGGAACTTTTAGCTTTGCCTCTAGCTGGAATAGGGCATGCACAGGGCGTTTCAGATGGGCAGAGGCAGGCTTGCAAGGCATGAAGTTCCCACCTTGCAGAAGGAAACACGAGATGTTAGCCACAACATGTCCCTCCCTGTGATGGAGGGGACAAGAGCTGACATGACAGACCACGAGGGACTTCACAGTGCCCTTCAAAACTTCCTCCAACCCTGCAGTTTCTGGATCCTAAGAGTAGTAGCAGTGCGATGGTGCACAGCTGCAGCAGCCTGGAGGTCTGTCCCTCCAAGACTTGGTGGTGGTTGGAGGCTTGGCCACGTCTCCGAGCTGTAAATCAGAGAGCTCAGAGACTGCTTGGAGCATGGGAAGGTTGGAGGTAAAAGGATTACCCTTTAGCTGGCTGGACTGGGACACCAAGTTGGAAGAAGAGAAGGGAGATAGAATTTCAAATCAAATATCCAAATTAGGTACTGTAGAATTCAAAAACCCAATAGGTACTGCAGGGATTTGGCTGTGTCCCTGGGGGTTTCAGAGCAGCAATTCTCCAGCGGGCATTCAACCAGAAGCCCTGATTGCTCAGGACACTTCTGGAGTGCTTTGAACCCTATATCTACAGTGAGGACAGGAAGACACGAGGGGATTTTTCTTTTTTCTCATCTGGATATGATTTTCAGTTGTTTGGAGATCAGCTAAGGGAAGGGTGTAGGCTGTTCTTGCAGTCTCAAGAAAGTCTCAAACCATTAGGCTGAATGTCTGAGTAGAATCATGGACTCATGGAAGGGTTTGGGGTGGAAGGGACCTTACAGCCCATCCAGCTCCAACCCCTGCCGTGGGCAGGGACACCTCCCACCAGCCCATGCTGCCCAAAGCCCCATCCAGCCTGGCCTTGAGCACTTCCAGAGACTGACTCTGGACCTCTAAATCTCAACAAACTGCCTCCTGGTTTCCAGGATTCCTTATGTGTCATTGCATTAGGGCTTCAGTCACCCCCAGGTTTTTGTACAGATTTGTGCATGCTGGTGGGACAGCCCTGAACCCCAGCTGTAGGCTGAAGTTATAAAGTTATAAACCGGTGTTGGCTGCTGCACCACGGGTCTTTAATTTTGTGCATGACCATGGTGAGACCCGTCGCCAGCAGAGCTGTGGGGTGTAGTCCAGAAGGTCCTGCTGGAAGTCAGCTCTTCGCAGGACCAAGACAAAAGCCCTCCAACCTCACATCTTTGCCACAGAAGCATCTCAGCTGGATCAGATGTGTGGTGAAGAGGTCTCGGATGCAAGAGCTGCCGTCAGTTTGGGAAGCCCTGCTTGGAAATGGTGGCTGAGCATTGCTAAACCGCTCCCTCCCTTCCTTTCAGTGGCAATGTTATTTAAAAGATCTCTGGGGAGATCCCTTGGCAAGTGCTGGGAAGCCTCGTAACGCCATGCAAACACTTCTGTGCCTTGCAGGGACGAGGCTAAAAGCATCTCCCCGGGACTCACGTGTTCCTGGAGTTTGCTGTCGGTTCTCCTTCTCCAGAACCGCTTCTCCCTCTCCTGCTGTCAGCCACCACCTCTGACGGCTTTGGAAGGAAACGCTGTGGTTACGAGCTGTGACAGGGAGGCCAGGCAGTCAGAAAGGACGAGGCCGGTGCTTGGTGATGTGTGAACATGCCTTCAGAAAGCCCACGGAGAGCCCTCCCTGCACCGTGTCCTCATCGCTAAATGGAGTATAGGGCTGCCAGCTCCCTTCTTGGGGTGAGCTGCATCTTCCCTTTGTGGCTAGAAGAGACCCAGGGGGGAAAAAAAGTCTTGAAGACTTTTGAGCATTGGAGCAGAAGAGCTGAGCAAGGGCAGGGGTTTAGGAGCCGCCTTGGTTCTCCCCCTTGCACTCATGAAGACTTCTTCCAGCTCTTGCAGCCCTCCAAAGCTTCGCTCCTATTCCCTCCCTCCCCGCCTGGTTATTTGTTTTATTATCTCGGTTATTTGCTTTATTATCACAGCTGCTCAGACAGTTTCTGAAGGAGCAACTGGCTATCAGGAAGAAATCAGAATTGATTAAATTACAATCTTATGGCTTTAATTTAGAAATAAACAAGATTCAGGCCTTGGAGAAACACAGAATGTCCTGCTTCCAATTTTCAGTTTGAGTTATTTTTTTCCCCAAATGTTCTGTATTTTAAGGTGAAAAATTAAGTTTTTTGCAAGGCAGAGTTGATACAAAATCATCGGAGGTCGATCACCAAAACTGAAATGTTTCCAGGAAGGCTTTGTTTCCTGGGAGGGTCTGAAAGGCAGTGTTTCTCCTGGTGCAGAATGAAACGAGATCGCTGGGAGTGCCGGCACGTACATGAATTACTGCAGGGTTAGCTGCGTTAAGAGCTTAGAGAAAGTCCTTGCTCCATTGTGGTTGCCTGCTCTTACCCGTTGGTAAATACACGGTAGTTTTGCTGTTGAAACAGGATTACTTCACTGCACATTTTCTCCGGGGCCCTGCGATGTCAGAGCATGGGGCTGCTGCGAGTGTAAATTCACATCTTCTCTTGCCCCAAAGTGCCTGCTTTGTGTGTCCACGCTCAGAAATGCTGGATTCCCCGTGAAATGGGGATTTCATCCCCAGTGCTGATGTGATTGTCAGAGTTACAGAGGTGGGAAGGGACCACAGGATCCCACAGGGCCACCTGCAGCAGGGTGCCCAGGCCCACGTCCCGGTGGCTTTTGAAGGAGGAGACCCCACAACCTCTCTGGGCAGCCTGCGTGACCACCCCCACAGTGAAAATATTCTTCCTAAAAAAAAAAAAAGCTTTTCCTTTTCCTTCCTGTCTTTATGTTCGAACCTGAAAGGCTCGGTGTGGATGTAGGGGGCAGGAGGAGCCCTGTGGGGACACTTGGGGCCTATTCCTTCTGCCTACCCGGGCACTGGGATTTGTCTCCCCAGTGAGGTCTCCATCCGGGCTGGGTGCTCTGGTTACTGGGGTGGGGAAGATGTGGTGAAGGCAGTCAGTGGAGTTCAGGCTGTGATTTGACTGAATGTAACTGTAAAGTGTAAAAAAAAAAAAAAAGCATGTAAAACATCTTAGACTCTGTAGATTAGATCTCCAGTGATTAAAAATGTCCTCTAGGCCTACTGGCACCATGACAGGCACAGACATGGTATATACCACGACTTAGTCAGAAGATTCACTTTGGGTTGTTCAGGCACCAACCCTTTAATTTAAGAGCCTAAATCCCCCACAAGGACACTGGAGAAAGGAGAAATCCTTCTCAGCTGAGGGAGAAGCAACCAGATGATTTCTAGGGAGGGGCACCACAACGCCTCACACTCAGCTAATTCCTCAGGAGCATCCACATCCATCCCACTTTCCTCCTGCATTGCAAATTTTCCCCGTGGCAGCAAGCCCAAAGGGAGGCTCCAGGAGCAGAAACGTGCTGCTCTCCTGGACCTAAGACCTGAGAGGCATACTGGTTAGCAAATAATGAGGGACAATTTCCACCGTTTCTACTCTTTTTGTCTAAGTGAGCATGACAAGAGCATCATCTTGCTCACAAACCGCAGGACCTGGTCTGAAGCAGAGCATGGCAGGCATTTTACATGCACTCCTCTGTCAGCAATCAAACTTGGCTCTGCAGGCAGACCCCCGGGCAGCTGGGCTTTAGGGCACGTTCATGAGGAAAGGAAAGCACAACTTGCTTGCTTGTAAAGTCTGAGGCTTTTTTACCATGGATTATCAACTCCACAGGCAGAGAGAAGCAGCAAAACATGTGCCTCTTTGTTGGTGATGCTGGCCACTGGGTAACTTTCTTTTCCTTCTTCCTTTTCCAGCTGCTGGCTGTCATTAGAGGGAGGTCTTCTCTACGCCTTCGTGGGACCGGCAGCCGCTGTCGTTTTGGTATTTGAGCTTGGCTGAAAGCATTTTTCTCCCCCCCCCCCCTTTTTTTTTTTATCTTACAGGGCTTCCCTCATTCTTCCAACCCAAGAGTGTCCCTCTCTACTTCTACCTGTGTTTTAAATAGCTTTCCCCTTCAGGAGGAAAGCACAAAGTGTTAGAAGCCAGCGATCTGGGATGGGGTTAAGTCTGAAATGTATTGTGCCTCAGCTATCAGCCCTCTGCCTCTGGCCTCTCTGTAGTTCCCTAGGCATCTGGTTAATGCTTTGCCTTTTTATTGCCCTATCTGGATGGAAGTACAGCCTGGTGGTGGAAAACTGTGACATTAACTCCTTCCAAAACTGCTCTTACTGGTTGCTCTGAGACCAAGCTGGGCCTCCACAGCCAGCATTTATTCTTCATTTGTCCCGGATGGGCAGTGCACGTGAGCTGCTTTCCTGTTTGCAGGTGAAATGGAGGTCTTCGAAACAATGCTGAGGGTGTCAAACACCGCATTTGCCTCTTGTTCGAAGAGATGGTGTGGTTAAAGTGGATGTTCCCAAACTCTGTCCCACCACCTCCTCCCAGGCGGAGTCTGTTCTGTCCCCGAAAGCCTGTCTTGGCCAGTTGTTACCCAAGCTGAAGGTGTCACTCCAGATGACATGCCTTTCATCAAGCTCCCTTTGCTGTTGAAGCCTCACTGCTCATCAGAAATCTTGATGTCAGGGTTCAAAGGCTTTGAGAACTGCTGGTCCTCTAAAAAAATTCTTCCTGCAGCAATCACAGACATGGTTAATGCCACGTTTGAGCCCCGTCTGAGTGGAAGTCTGCATTTTCGGAGCTGGATGTCCTCTAAAGCTCAAGTGTACCAGAGTCCCCTAGGAATGGGACTGTTGACACTCGCAATTTCCCTTTCAGCTCAGGCTTTTGTTTCATGCAGTGCCATGGGGGATAGCTGCTCTGCAGCAGCAGCAGGCTTACAGGAGAGTAACTGCACAAAAGCTCTTGCTGCATCTATTCTCACTACTGTCACTGCATGTCGGTTTACGCTGGTGATGTTGTTTCATCACTATGTCAAAGAAACAAGCCATCCATTGCCCCTCCTCTATAATAAGGCAAAGCATGTATAAGTTAGGGTCTTTCTTTAGCATAGGGCTACCACATGTGTTTGAGCCTTTGGACAGCATCAACAAAATGTGGGGATAAGCAGACGTTGAGGCCAGGCAGTCCTTAGATCTCTGTAGGCATGTGATGGCTGGATTTCTCTCCCTGACGTTGCAGATGGGGTCAGAGTCTTTATAGCTGGAATAATTGACAGCAGCATTAAGTGGCTGAGTGTTTCCTTTCAGACGAACTAGCTCTCTGCCCCACGACATAATAGCAGATAGTTCTGCCTCCATAGCTTGAATGCTCAACAGACAGCGGTGATCAGGAGGGAGTGAAGTGTTGTGGTGCCCAGAGAAAAGGGAGTCAGCCTCCTGCCTGTTTTGCTTTTGTTGTGCCAACAACAAGGGAAGTAATCCTTCAGCTTTCTGCAGCCTGCTTCCATTCGGCGGCTCTGTTTTCACTCAAAGATGGAAAAGGAAATAACCTTGCAGGGAGGTCAGCACCTGGAAATGGTGCTTGGTACAGAAGGCCTTAGGAGGTGGGGAGTCATCTCTGGAGGTGGCTGTCTTCAGTGCCCGGAGAGGGAGCCTCTACACCTCTTTTAGGTGACCTGGCTCTTTGCTAAATGCAAAGCAAATAATGCCCAAGAGAGTTGGGAAGGAGAGGAAGGATAAGCACTGAACATCTTTTTATGAACTGGAACCTGGGAGAAGCACGATAAGTTGCCCAAATCCACACTGTGACTTTGCAGCAGAGCACAAGATTGAACATAAAATTCTCAGGTGTGCACTGTCTTCAAGACCTCAAGTTTTTTCGAGTTGCCTCCTGTGCAGGCTTTGTCCTGATTTTGGGTTGACCATGCCAGTGACGGAGGGACAGTGCACCTGACTTAGCACTAGGACAGTGAGGCTCTGGCAGGGCTATGTTAGGGATGTTCAGCTGTGCTGCTCTCAGGGGAGGTTTACTTCAGAGATAATACAGCTGCTGTTGGGCAGGGATGCACAGAACAAGGTGGGACTTGGCTCTGACTGAGCCAAGAAGCTCTTTCTCACCCAAAACTCTGAATAATTTGATATATGGACACCCAAATGACTTTGCACCCAGCTGACTTAGCTTCAGCTGCATTTATTCTCTCTGCTACATCCCAGATATTAACCTTGAGCCTTAAAAACCTCAGCAAGCTTAAATGCAGAGTTGTTGCATGCAGCTGTACACCCCTAACTCAGGTGAAGCACCCTGGTGACACTTCATCACACACAGGATGAAATCAGCAGATGTCTGCAGGGAGAGGCTCACGGCGAAGCGAGGACAGGGAGTCGTCGTTCATCAGGCGCTGCTTATCTCAAGGGATGAATTTCAGCTTTGTGCCTTTGCTTCTGGATGGCATTCTGGAGATCAGGAAATGAAGTTAAGCTGCATCTTATTGGAAGTGGTAATATTTAGAGGCATGTCCATGCCTGTATCCCCATCTTTGAAAAGAAGCAGAGCCAGGATCAGAGTGGGATATAGATCATGATGATCAGTGCATTGGATAAAATCTTTCTTTTAATTAAAACAGTTGCACAGCTGCAATTGCAGAGCTGCACTTCATCATCTCCCCTGCTGTAAATGGAGGATACACCCTCAAGTGTTTCAAGCCCTATTAGTGATCCAGCCTGCAAAACCTTAACCTCATCTTCTCTGCTGCTTTCCCGCACCTTAAAGAAGGGAACTTCATGCACTCAGCAGCCTCCACCATGGAGAAGAAATATCAGTGACTTCTAAGCGTGCTGTCTCTTCAAGCACATAACCAGAGGTTGTTTTCCTGCTGATCCTTGGCTGAGTTGCTGTGTCTGACTCGCCAGCCTTGTTTCCTTAAAACAATACCGTGGTGAGCTCTAGAAATGGACTCACAGCTGCGGAAAGTAGTCCACTCACCCAGCAGCTGATACAAAGGGAAATAATTGCTATGTGGGAGCTCTTCCGTTCACTCCCAGCTGTGGACTCCCCATCAGAAAGCTGGGTCGTGCTTGGCTGAGACCAGCAGGCCAAGCTCAGAACGATTGCTCAGTGCTGAGGATGATTTTGGCAATTAGATGGAGGCTTAGCAGCCATCTCCCTTCCCTTGGGCTGTGTTTTCTGTGAGTTGTCCCTGAGGGCTACCTCTCAAGGGTCTGTTACCCTCACCGAGGCTTTCAGCCAACACGTGATGCTGTAAATCTCTAAATTTGTCCTTAAACCTTTTATTGGAAGCACCCCACGCAGAAGAGCACCAGTACTTTGTCCTGCCAACACCGCGCGGCTCCTTGTTAACAAAACCGGGAGAGTGTCACTTTTTTTCCACCATCAGAGCTGTGCCCCCAGGGACTAACGGGTCTCTAATGGGGTGATGCTCAGGGGCTGCTGGGGTTTGGTTGGGGGCTGTAAAACAGATGCAGCTGGCAACAGGGAGTGCAATGAGAACGGAGCACTGGGGAGTTTAACACAGCTTTGCAAGACGTCAGCTCTGCACAGCTATTTCCCTGTGAGTATTTACACCCGCTTGATGCAGACATCTGTGCTCTCACCCTAACAAAGCAGGAGGAAGGGCTCCACGAAGTCGCCCACTAATTTCTGGGAATCGTCTGGGTGGTTAATCCATGAGCTGTGTCAAGCAGCTGATGTTTCTACTTGCTCCAACACCCCTCCACCTGAGAGCAACAGTTGTGGTTCACTGAGCGGAAACCACATCCCCTTGTTATTATTCCAGCTGCTGTGTTGGGAGCACGGACTCCAAAAAGCACTTTGGAAACTAGGCTGTGTCACCCCACCGCTCTCCCCTGCATTGGCCACATTCTATTTGTACCACCCTGAAGAATTCTTTTTGTGCCTTGGGTTTGCCTGTCTAGATCTCGAGCTTGCATTGGGCTACAAGAAGCTCTGCAATGATCTGAGCATTTTACAGCCTTGTTCTGGTCCATGGGGACCTCTCCGATCTGCTGCCAGCTGCATTCTGCTCCCCTGGACTCAGACGTGGCAGGGAGGTGGGATGGGGTGGAAAGGGGGCAGAGGTGTGACCGTGCCACCCAGCTTTGGGAAAAACTAAAGGGCTCGGCCTGCCCTGTAGATACCTTCTGTACTACTGCGTTTGACCTGACCCACTTGAGAACAAATGTGTGTGTTGTTTTTCTTTCAACAGGTGAACATGGTTATTGGCATTCTGGTTTTTAACAAACTTGTATCCAAAGATGGAATAACAGATAAGAAACTGAAGGAACGGGCAGGGTATGCCTTATCAATACATCTAAGTAAAGAATGAAAAACAAGCAAACAAAAAAAGAAAACAACCAAGGTTGTGATCAATAACCAGGTCAGGAATGCAAAGAGTGGAGGTGCAGACAACATGCAAAAGCAGATTCAAACGAAACGAAGCAAACAAACAAAGAAATCCTTCATTTAATCTCTCTGCCTTGCCATTCAGCGTGGAGACAAAAGACCCAAGAAGCAGCACTGTGACAAGGGTTGGAAGTTCAACTCTTTGTTAAAAAGGCTTCAGCCCAAGCTGATGTAGATCCCAAAGAGCAGGGAAAGCAAATGGCTCTTCTCTCCAATGTCCAGAGACAGCAGAAGGTCAGAGAGGTGGCACCGCTGAGGGTGGCATGGACTGTGTGACACCAGGGTCACCTAACGCAGGTGGCTGAAGGATGGCAAAGGGACACAGTGCTTTGAAGAAAAGGGTACTTAGGGGCTGTACAGGTGAACAGATTAGTGGATGGATAGATGGATGTGTATAGAGGAGGACTGGTAGGCAATGCAAGAAAAAAAGTCTGATATGACCTGAGGTTTTTTATCTTCTCCGTAGCCACCACCCTAAACTCCATCCTCAAACTCAGGACTCGTGGCAGCTGAGTTTTGCCTTAGTATAAATTGAAAAGTTGCTTCCACAGCAAAGATGGCAGCTGCCATGCAGGGCTCTCCCCTGGCTTTACCTCCAGCCCCTTTTGCCAACGGCTGCTCGGTCACTGGCTCTGGGACCGTGAGAGCCCCCTTCTCTGTTCCTATTTGGGTCTGCAGCCTGCTCAGACTTTATCCCTGGGTTATGCCGTGCTCTAAGCAAAAGACAAGAGGCATGCTGACACTCTGAGTCAAACCAAATGCACAGGTCAGCCTGTAGCACCCCAGGGCTTCAGAAACAATAAGCTGCAGCATCCACTGTGGTGCTGCAACACCCACTGGCCCTAAAATTGCCTCTGGGCAAAAAATCATGGACAGGGTTCAGTATTCCTGTGGTTGTGCTATGGAGCTGGGAGTTCTGCTGGAATTCATGTTCAGTTGATGATGGCATCAAACAGAGGGCAGAAGCAAGCTCTTATCCAGCCAGAGGAGGGGGAGAGGAATGAGGGAAGGCTCACGTTTTGGGGGCAGTGTTGGCGTGCCCAAGTGGTGCAACGAAGAAGGGAAATTGGTGCCTTAATAGGGTTATAACAAGGGGAGACTTGAGCCTGTTTGGATGAGGATGAGCAAAGGTGTCTGTTACTGCTGGGTTGGAGATGTATGTGATTAAGTGACCTTGATGCTCTGCTTACAGGAACCACCACCAAGGAAGTGCTTTATTCTGCACAATGCCTATTTGACAAAGAGAGAACTCAGAAAAGTGCCCTAACTGCAGGCAGAGTCCACAGAAAGATAATTACGCTGCAAAGCCAACACTGAAATAAACGCTTTATTGGATTAGCAGAGCAGCGAGTTACTGCCCATCCGTCTCTCACTCTCTAAGCTGAACTGCACAGGGAGTGACCTTATTTAATCCCTTTCAGCTGGTTATTGATCACATTCGTAGTCGTACTTTGAAAACAAAACCTGCAAAGCAAAAAAAAAAGTCGTTTTTCTGATGTTCTTTGTTTTTTCTTTCTTTTCTCTTTTTCCCCCCTCTTTCGTGTCCGTGTGTGTGTGTGCAGCACTTTTTGAGCCTTCTCTGTGCTAAATGGTTTTGTTCTCCTTTCGAAGTGCACCCGCTGAGATTGCGGATTTGCTTTGGAGAGCTCCAGTGCCCCTTCCCTTTAGCTAGCCGCTTCTGGCCTGGGCTTGGGAACCGTGTTGGAGGGTAGATCTGGAGATGATCCGAATGAGTAACAGCCTCGGAGATGTTTGGATCTGAGGAGCTGGTCTAAAGAAATGTTGTGTTTCCTTTAGCAGAGGCAAGAAGTATGGTTCAGTGTTGCAAAAAAAAACAAAGGGGGAAAAAAAAAGGGGGGGAACGGACCTGTTGAACACTAAGAGGAGCCCAGCACATGTACTGCAGATCTGTTGGCACCAACAAATCGGTGTTAGCAGCTCCTGTAAAATAGTACCTGAAACACGATAGGTCTTGCCCTATACTTACCAGAGGAAATCACTATGATTACTGTTGTCAGAAACCATTGACTTTCTAATGGCAGTGGCTTTATGCATGTGTCATAAAACTAGGCTGCAGAGAGGTGGATGTGGTTACGTGGAGAGCTGGCTCAGTGCACATGGATGCCCCAAATCCTTTCCGGGCACGTGCTACGTGCTCGAGCTAGGGAGAAAACCCTGCAGGAGGATCCCAGCAGGTACCTGCCTGCTTGCAGTAGTTCACCATTACCATTTCTGCCTCCTCTTGTGGTCAGCTGAACCGACAGCATTTGAGCCTTGTTGGTAGGAATACTCCTAAAAGTGAATGTTTTAATATTGGACGCAGGAGCCTTTAAAATGAATTTTAAATTTATTCAGCCAGGGTTTATTCCAGAAGCATTTGTGTGCTCATGCAGCCAGGGAAGAAGAATGAGGCTATAGGATATATTCACAAAGGCTAATTTTAGCCTGGTGAGCTTAATCTCCCAAGGCTCCCTCTGTAGCCACTGGAGAGAGATGGGAGCCCTGTTTCGTTCTTCCAACATGCACCTTAGAGGAGCTTTACTTTTTTTTTTCCCTCCATTGATTATAGAGAGGGCTTGAGAAAGTTTGACCCAATACCTTGCGTGAAATATTCTCTGCGCGTCCTAGCAGGGTGTAAGAGCTGGATTGTCAGTGCCTAGAGAAGAAAGGAATTGGAAAGAGATAATGACTGCATTAAAATAGGAGCAGATTTGGATTGCCCTTCACCTGGGAGCATTTCATGTTGGAAGCAGTGCTCCTACTCTTTGGGCTGTCCATGGTGTAAAGCACTTTTCAATAAAGGGTAGCAAAGTCGAGGCTCTGCTGAACACACCAGATGAGTCCGTGAGCTGTTTGTGGATATTTAGGAAGCAGAAAAAGCTAAATTAAATGAATGCATTATTCACTGTGGTTATTTCATTAGCTACCCTTTCATACCTACATGCACCAATATAAACCTGCTACGGAAATTCAATATATTAGCAACCTCAAGCCCCAAACTAGAACAAATTAGAATATAAACGTACCCACATCTGTGCCTACTGCTTACAATTTTCTGCATAAATGCACCCAACAGCAGTTACAGTTGTGTGTTATAGTGGTCTTTTGGCCAATTCTTTGTGATTCAGTGTCATTCATGTTTTTTCTGGTATAGTTTTCCATCAAATTCCTCCAATCAATCTACTTTCTTTTTGCTGCCTATCTCTGCCTCTCTCTGTCTCTCTGCTTATCTGTTCTATGTGGCTTATAGGTCTGGGGATGGACCGTGATTTTTTTAAGGGTCATGCACTTAATGCCTCTCAAGACCCACTTTATCTTTGGTTCAGCCATTGTCCTCACTGGATTTACACCATCCTTCCTGGAAGATATGAATCTATTGACACAAGAGCTAATTTTCTCTGTGTCTCAAGACTGAAAGTTGCTGTGGACTACCTTAGTTACTTAGTCATTATTCTGCAAGGGAGTAATGGCTTATGTCACTGTAACTAACTAATTAAAAGACCAATCAATAGCCACTTAAAAGTAAGCTCAATGACCACTAGGACCACTGATAATGCTGTGTTGGTGTTCATGGGAGTTTCCTTTTTGCAGGGAGACTGAAAACAAAGCCATAAAAGTTAGGAAACGATCTGTCAAGTGTCCTGATCTCTCTCCCAGCCAGGGTAGGGCTGTAAAATCCCAAGGTCTGGTACTTCCAGAGACCACCAAAGAGTGGCCGACCTGCTGTCCTTCAGCAGCGATGTTCATGCCTACTCTGATAATAGGCACTGCGTGTAGGTCTGTAGGATGTTTTGCAGACTCCTGCCCATGTTCTGAGCCAGATCTGATGTGGAGGTCATGTACCTGCGCAAAGCACACAAACTAGTAAATTCTGGAAAGAAAAAGGACCAATGACAAGCTCATGCAGCTTCTGGGCTCCCAAGTAAGAGCTGGCTTGTCGGCTGTGTGGGTTCACACATACCAGCTTCCAAAAATCATGTAGGCATGCCCTACCCTGATCCCTGAAGCGCCCTATACCAATAGCCCACGATAGCCTGTCTTTGTGGTTGATCCCATCCAGCAAAAGAGGGAGCAACCCACGTGAGCAAGACTCAGGGTTCAACCCAAAGAGATTTTCAGCTCCAAAACAAAACCCGAGAGAAGAAACGTCTCGAAAGGAGTCAGCCTGTCCACCTCCCTTCAGGGCAGGTTGATGGGCTGACAAAACACCCGAGCTCATGTTCAACCTCAAGGACATAAACAGCAGATCCATGTGCATGTCCTTCGTCATGGATTAAGCCACCAAAGCGCATCCCCTGGTGTTGGCGGCTGCCATGTGGGTGTCACAACCAAGGTGAAGAGCAGCACACAAGGGGCAGTGGAGGAAATGTCCTACCTATCCCTCTCATTGCTGTAGGAAAGAAGCTAAGCACAGTCCCCACAGCCCTACTTCTTGCCTTCTACTGTACAACCCTGCCACCTTTTTTGTTTTGGAGCAAAAAGGCCAGGAGGGAAATGAGCAATTCCTCAAAAAACAAAACCAAAAGAAAACAAACCAAAAGAAGGAGGTGGAGACTGGGAGAGCAGTACTGGCTTCTCTTCCATGGGTGCCAGAGAGAGACACCCTGAATCTGGCAAAACTTTCACCAACACAGTTCCACCCTCTCCAGCGGCACCAACACATCTCTGAATCGTACATTTCCCCATTTCCCGCATCTGGAGTGGTACAGATGAGAGAGTTTTATTCCTGCCTGTCTTTCATTTCTCTTTTCAAACTGGGTATGGTTGGTTGGTTCCCTTTCTTCTTCCTTCCTTCCTTCCTTCCTTCCTTTCTTTCTTTCTTTCTTTCTTTCTTTCTTTCTTTCTTTCTTTCTTTCTTTCTTTCTTTTGGCTTCTCTTTCCCTTTCCTTTCTACGTTTGTGTTCATGAGCAAAGTGTTTTGTTTTGTTTCAGTCTTTTGGTTTTAATTGCAGTCAGATGGCAGTGCCCCTTTACGGCATGACGCTCAAATGTTCCAAGTGTGGAGTAGTTTCTTCCGCTGAAGTTTCGGCCACAGCCACCAGTAACGCCATGTTAGTTCCTCTAATTTCAACTTCTTTTCTTTCTTTCTTTCCACTTTCTTTTTTTTTTTTTTAGTTATTATTATTTCCCTCTTTCATTTCCCCCCTCCCTCACCAGCCCGTTTGTTTTCTCTCCCATCTCCCTGCCCACCTCCCCACATCCCCACCTCTCCCCAACCTCATTGTGTGGGCCAGGAGTAGTGTAGGGCTCCTGCAATGTCCTTGGAGCAAGAGCTGAGGGGCTGGGTCCTGAAAAGCATTTAACGACATGCCTAGCTTTAAGCATGTGAGCAGCCCATGGAAGACATTTGCTCAAAGTTGGATTTACGTTTAACGCCCCCGTTCAATTTACTTGGATTTGCAGACTTAAAGGTGTGGTTCCCATTAATTTTGGTGCTAGACTGGGGCTTCAAACTCCAGTTTTGTCAAACACTTCAGCATATGCTTGAGTATTTTACTCCAGTGAGTAAATATACACTGGGTATGATTTAAGTGAGCTGGGGTACCACCTCTAAGTGTTTACTTTTTTCTCTTCTACAGGGCTAGAGTTAAGTTTAAAACCTCATAAGGCTGCCGTTCTGATTTGATAGGTGTTTACTGCCTCTTTTGGACCCCTAAAAGCACTTGGAATTAGTTCTCAAAATCTAAAAGTGTTTCATAGCTCTGAGTTACAGAAGTCAAATGCTGTTAAATCTCTTCTTAGATGCAACTGGAGTTAGTCAAAAAAAATTAAATTATGAAAATGTTAGAGCTTTGTTCTGCTGGAGAAATTGTTGCTATTGTTGGCTTTTCTCCCAAAGGTTAAGGTAGGAGGGAGAGCGATGAGGAAAGGTTTGTCTTTCCTCCTTCCCTTTCTGAAATGTTATCTACATCCTTACAAGGTGATGCTATATTTTGATTTTGGTGGCTAAAGTAATATCTATATGTGATTTTGATGGCGAAAGTAGTATCTATGAAATGTGTGAAACAGTCTCAGAGTTAGACATTTTCAATTTGTAAAACTCCTACCTGTAAATAATCTGACCAAAAATAGACAGTTCAGAGCCAAATCTCAAAACGTGGCAATGCAAAACAAAATCAAAATGTGAAGTTTTCTCTTTTTTTTTTTTTTTTTTTGGAAAGAGACGTTTCTAGGAAATTCAGAAGAGATTAGGGAAAAATGCATATTTCTAGAAAATGGCCCACTGTTGTTAGAAAAAGAGAACATGCTATCACCTCTACTAAGAGCTAACAGTTTCTATTGGATGCAAAAACTAAACAAAATCTAATTTAGTTTTTGCTGCTGAACTTGTTTCCCTTCTGCAACAGTGCCGAGCTAAGATGCTGAGATGGCATCGGTCCAGGCACTCGTACCACGAGTCTGGAATTAGCAGGTCACTGTGTTTCGCTTTCCTGTCACTGCAGAGGAATGCTAACCCAGCAGAAACCTTACTATTAATAAAGTAGACCGTTAAATAGGAGAGGCTTTCAGTTCCTTGTAAATTCATTTCAAAAGTAAAGCGAACTCTAATCTTTCTTCCATACTGTCTGACATTGGTCTGTCATAAGTCATCTATTCTGATTCATCTTCAAATTAGAAAGTGGAGATATGAAATCCAGATCTCCTGCTTATCCTGCTTTTCTAATTTAAGTGGTTTGATAGAAAGTAGAGGGCCCTTGTAAAAGGATATGTCTTTTGTTTTCCCAGTCGATAGAATACCTTAGACAGTTAATGCCAATACCGGTTTTGTTGTGTATCCTGAGGTATCCTCTGCTCTTGTCCTTGCAAAAAGAGTGAATTATGCATGAATTAGTACACTCATCCCCTCCACTGACCTTTTTGGTCCCCTTCACTCTGAAGCTGAACTCTTTCTGGTTTTCTTCTTCCAAATTCTTGTAAATGAGGTTGCCAGAAAGGCAAAGCCTTGACTGTGCTTCATGTCACTGCCACCATTCTGTCGGCCTTGATCCCAGACTCGGGCCAGCTTTACCATTCAGTTTTGGAGTCTTGCAGTGTAAATCAGATGCTGTGAGGAATCCTGGCTCCTCTCTGTTGTTGAATTAGGCATAGCTGCTTGGCAGAGAGCAAGCACATCAAGGATGTGCCTGTCTGGTTCCTTCTGGGGTTCCTCGGGCTCTCTCCAGTTCTCCTCCCATGGGTTTCAGAGGCTTATCTCCGAGCTAGTATGATGTGAAAGAATACAACTTTCTGTCTGTTTCCTTTGCATCTGGAAATCATAAAAGTTTTGAGTAGCCCTTAATGATAATATCTAAGAGAGAAGGGGTCAGGGAAGGGGATGTGTAACTGAGGGAGAACATGGTAAACTACTGATGGGAGAGCAGGTAGTGATCGTGATAGAAGAGACAAAATATGTACTGGAAATTGTGCAATTTCTTGACTAGGGAAATGATAAAAAGGAAAGCTTTGGATGTCTATGACCTGTTAAGTGTAACCCAGATTTGACAGCTGTGGGATAGAAAAAAGCCTTCCCCTTTGAATGCTCTGGGTGAGATCTGGGTTATGTATCTTGCCATTGGACGGCCTCTGTTCCCACATTTCTTTCCTTACAATTGTTGCTTGTACGGTAGCCTCAGCCTGTGAAATACTGCCTTGTAATTCATTTGTCTTTGCTACCTGTGAAAAATTTTGATCTGAGACAGGAATATATCTCAAGGACATGCCATTTCTTGGTATTGCTTTGAAAGGGGACAGCCACTGAAGATAGTGAGGACTGCTATGGAAGGAAGGAAGGAAGGAAGGAAGGAAGGAAGGAAGGAAGGAAGGAAGGAAGGAAGGAAGGAAGGAAGGAAGGAAGGAAGGAAGGAAGGAAGGAAGGAAGGAAGGAAGGAAGGAAGGAAGGAAGGAAGGAAGGAAGGAAAGGAAAGGAAAGGAAGGAAGAAAAGAAGGAAAGAAGGACTCTTATACATCACCCATCTTATGTCATCTGAGGCTCATGTGTCAGAGGGATTAAGGGGTCCCTTGTGTTAAGGGATTTTTCTTCGCTCAGACTCATTTCAGGAAGTCTTGGATGTCATGTTTTTTGTCCAGTATTCTAGTTCAAGCACTAATGTGCATCACCCCTTCTGCGCGTGGCTGATTTTATGAAGGAGACTGTTCACCAGGATCAGTGTTGTTTGCATAGTTCAAGGAATTTGAAATTGGATTCTTAACCTGTGGACAATATTTAGCCCCTGCTGGTCCTTGGGAGGTCAAAGAACTATTTCCCTTACTGGAGGTGAATAATCAAGCAGTCTGCCTATACCTGTTTCATTCCCTGCCTAACTCAGAGGTGTTTAATGTCCTGTTCTCCTGGTCATATCATGCAGATTGCAGCAAGTGAGAATAGAATCATTTTCTGGAGAAAATAGAAATGATGTCTTGTGTTTCTGTGCATGGGATCAGTATGCACAGTGGCCCCGCTTTGCTAGGTAAAGATTTCTTATCTTGGTTATACGGGCATTGAGTAAAAGGTAGTTCTCTGAACTATCCCTAAAATTGTGGAAACACTCAAGGTCTTGCTTTTAGGAATAACACAAGTTAGAGAAGGGTTAAAGCACAATATTTACAATCAAGTAAATGCTTGAACTGTGATTTTCCTGTAACAGAGCATCTGTGAGGCAGGAATTGCACATTTATCAGAGTAGTAGAGCCACCTTGTCTGCACACCATGTGGTGAGCCATCCCTCGTCTTGCGTGTTGAAGGCCAGAAACCATCTTCCTTTTCGGAGCTCTTCTCCAGAAATTGCTTTCTGAGTTCTAAAGTTCTTTTTCCTTCTGCTGCTTCTTAAGCTTATTGTACTGGCTGCCCTGTCAGCCTTGAGTAATGAGAAGAATTGATTGCTTACATCTTTATAATGGCCCTTTACATCTTTGTTGGCATGTACTGTGTGTCCCCCTGGACTTGTCTTTTGTTAGGGCACAGGCCTCTTAATCTTTCCTCATGTAGATCTTTGTTTCCCAAATCCATTTTTTGCTCTTTCCATTGCTACTCTCCAAGTCCCATCAGTCCCATCAAGTCCCTGCCATTTAATTTTATCTTTTTTGCAAAGACGAAGACTCCCAAGGCTGCCAGCTAGCTAAAGAACAAAACCACTGCTAGCTTTTGATATTTTTGACCAAAGGCCACCATCTGCTTGCTGCCAGGGCTGGGTCTCCTGTGAGTTTAAGCCTTTGCCCTGCTAGATAAAGCTGTGGACACTTTTAATGTGTGCCCATGTTGTCACGTGGCATAGTAACTATACTTGGTTCAGTCCTGTTGAGTAATATTGTCACGCCATGGTCATCATGCAATAAGCCAACATCATGCTTCCATGGCACAATGTAATGATCTTCCCTTCATATTAGTTGTTCATGATGAGTGCTGTCATGTATGCAACAAATAAATCAGGGTAAATCAGTAGGATAAATGCCTTCTTCATCTGCCAGCCAAAGGGATTAGTCCTTTGTCCCAAGCAATACAAATTGTGGATTCATTGATCGTAGATAATCCATAATGAAGAGCTGTAAAGTCATCACAGTGTTGTTATATAACAAATCATCATTTTATTTCTTGTCACATGGCACCATAACGTGATGTTTCTTGGGTCCTATGAGATTTCCTGGTACCTTTTAAGAATTCCTCCTGCAAAAGGGGCAGACAGAAAAGTGGCAGAAGTGTGAGTTCTGCTATGAATTCAGCTCACGGCAGGTAGAATTAAGGGCAATGTCACAGGGAAACCACTTATCTTTCCCTGAGTTTTCTTTTAAAATTTCAGTCTAGATATGATTTTTTTTTAATGGAACTTTTTTTGAATTTAATATTTCAAAGGCTAAGCAGAGCTCTGAAAGTGAAATTAGAGTAAGTTATAGTGCTATGACCCATTGCCATCTGCCTCCTGAGAAAAAAGATTATGCATTAAATGTCAAGCAACATTTCCATAACATTTGTAAGGGATGAATATTGTTGAGAAGGCATCTGCAAGATGAATCACAAAGAAAGCAGAAAGTCAGGCCATACTCTTAGCTGGTGTAAGACAGAACTTAACTCGGAATAATTCTGATTTATGCCAGCTGAATATTTGGCATAATACTATTTTAATCATCTGAGTTGGAAGTGTGATGTGAGCAGTGCTGCTCTGAAGGTTGTTTACGCTGGAAGCAATAGGGAAGTTCACCAGGATGTCTTGACTCTGAAGAGTTGAACAGTTTGTGCAAGTTGAGAAACTCAGGACATGGGGCTAGGGAAGACTGAATCCAACATAAAGAAGCAGGAGCTGTGAAGGTTCCCCCCATAGTTAGAGAATGTTGCATCAGTGTTGTGGGTAGCAAATTCAGACTGACGCAGCACCTGGTTAAAGCAGAGTGCTTGCATAATCTGTTGGAGCAGGGTTTGAAGCCAATGGGTTGAAGTCTAACATGTTGCTAGAGAAAATTAGAATTTACCTCTTCAGCAGCATCCTTTGCAAACCAAAATCCACATCTAATCTTGAATCCAGATCCAAATCATTGTCAATCTGATGTTGCAGTTCTTTTCAAGAATGGAAAACCCCATGCAAATTTAGATCTCTGGTTCAAACCCATGCTTAGGGTTCAAATCCATTCTCAGATGTGGTTTCTGTTTGCATTTCAGTGATAGTAACATACACATCTGTATGTATTAAGAGTGTGCTGGGTGACCAGGTAGTTCCAGAAAATCGAGTTCTTTGGTACAGACCTTCTCTAGCAGCCTCTATTGACTGTCCTGGTTTTGGGCAATCAAACTGCAGACTGAGTTCCTTTACCAAGCCGTTCATCAGGCATCTTGTGTTTGCTGATCCTTGCATGGAAGACACATCTGGAGAGGCATGTTATGGAGCAAACCTCATCTTTCCATTTGGCTTTTCTACACCTTTGATTTATTTGCTGAACTTACTTAGCCAGTTTTATTAATGCACCATTGCAAATGATAGCAATGAAAGATTTCACTTACTTCAGTATAATGAACCATATTTCAGGGAGCTGGGAGAGAAGTAGAATACAAACATCTGTTTGGCAGTTGTTTGGTTGGTTGAGGGTTGTCTTTGGCTGCTGGTTCTTTTCTTAATAATGCTTTAAAATTATAGCTTCTGTTGGACATTAAAGTTGAGTTTATCCTATATAAAATTACAGTATATCTACATTATATCTGGCCCTTACCTTACAAGGAAGCCTCATAATGCTTAGTTTAGTTGAAAAGATTTTATGGCATTTAACGGCTCCCTGAGGGAAATCACATTGATTAAAAACACCACTGAGGAACACATCTGAGTCTGAAAAGGTTGTAGAAATATTTGCGATCATAGTACCATTATGATTACAAAAATAACCCATCGCTTCAGTATGTGGTCATTGCAGCAGAACTGATGTAACAGTCCTTGAAAAACTCTTTAGGGTGTTACATCCTGATGTCCGTACCCGTGTCCAGGCTCCAGCTTTGTTCAGGTAAAACTCTCACTGAGGTCTGTGAGAGTGGTACCTGGATAACCAGCAAGTAAACATTAAAATCTTGATCATATATCAGAAAATGGTAAGCAAGTCCCATGTAAGTACTGTAAACCGTGTGTCACAATATCTGTCCTGTAATTTATTGTGTTACCTGTATATGTTTGTTAGTGAGTAGCTTGAGGTTTTCTACTCTGGAAATCCTGAAGCTCAACTTGTTGCTCAGTCTGTGCATAGGTCTACTCTTATTTGTTAGATATAAGCTCACAAAGGAATTCTGGTACTCTTGGTGCACCAGCGCTGCCAAATACATAGGACAATAGACAGCCTAAAAATCTCCATTGCTGTTAAAATTGTTTGGGATGCTTTTGGTGAGAGAGCTAAATGGCCGAATAGCCCATGGAAACAGAGCTGCCTTCTCATTTCTAGAGCCACCAGCCATAGAAAAGATGTAGGTTCATGTGACAATGCTAACTGCAGGAAGTTTTTGGTCCTGTGAATTAATAAGTGGCTTGAATCTTCAAGGAGTCCCCCAAGAATAAAGTTATTTGCAATACTTGCTAAAGATAGAAGCAACTGCAGTTCTTTTCAAAGCATTCGGGTGGGCAGATCACACAAGAAAACTGAATTTTTTCTGTTGAAAGATGATCTGAGTTACATATCAGCTCCCGTGATGCTTATTGTTGTGGAATTGTAGGGACCGTCAGCTACAGGGTAAGGGAGCAACAGCAAAAGATCAGTCTTCACATCAGTTCTATGCTTGTCTGCTTTAGTCACTTGAAACTGTGACACGTCCCCACCTGTTGGTGTCTTCCATGTGCTCTGGAAGTCCAAATGTCTGTAGCCTGAGTACTGATAGCCATTGTGACAAACCAGCCTCTGCTGTAACTGTTCCCCTTCCCTCTGGCAACCCACAGTGACTGTATTTTTTCTCCCCTCCTTGGGAAACGCCACCCTTGTGGTGTAGTGACGTAGAGCGGGAAGGGCGCAAAAGGGGGAGTGAGGTATCTGCATCCTTCCTCCCCACCTCAAGTTTTATGCATGATTGCACCATCGGCTAGTAGTCCCTCCTGTAGAAACTGTGTGTCACCTGTTTCGGTAGCGTGAGTGTTGCAAAGCATCTTCCTGCTTCCCTGTGCCAGGGGCTCAGAAGACATCTAGTCACAAGTATGCATTTGCTGGAGAAGTCTTCTGAAGCCCCATGGGATCAGGAGGCTGAATTAGCATCCCACGTGGGAGCAGGGGAGGTTGACGTGGAGCTGAATTCTCTTTTCCTCTCCCTTAACAGGGCATCCCTTTGGAGCTCCTGCGTTGTCCTGCCTCTCCTGGCTCTCACCTGGATGTCTGCAGTTCTGGCAATCACAGATCGGCGGTCGGCGCTCTTCCAGATCCTTTTTGCTGTCTTTGACTCATTGGAGGGCTTTGTCATCGTGATGGTCCATTGTATCCTTAGGAGGGAGGTGAGCAGAATGACTCGTTCTCTTTAATATAACCAATGAACTTCCTACAGAAAATGTCTGAAAAATGCCCACTCAGCCTGGTAGCTTTTCTAATCCTAACAGTTTTTGCCTTCATGTAGGCAGTGCCCAAAGAAATGACCGTGACATTATCAGTCAGAAGATGGGAAGCAAGAAAGAATGAATCAATGGTTGTTATGCCAAGTGTCCTGTAGAGTAGAATTTGGGGGACGCTCTTAGACTCACTTTTTTTCTAGCTCAAATGCCAGGTTTTGCTTGCTAAACACCAAAATTCTCTTTAAGGTTTTCATAAATGACTTGGTTGTAGGACTGGAAGGTGTTCTGAGTAAGTCTGCAGATGATAATAAACTGGGAGGAGGTGTTGATTCCCTTGAGGGTATAGAGGCCTTGCAAAGAGATCTCAACAAATTAGAGATGGGCAATCACCAACAACATGAAGTTTAATGAGAGCAAGTGCTGGATTCTCCACCTGGGAAGGAGCAACCCTGGCTGTATGTACAGACTGGGGGACAAGAGCCTGGAGAGCAGCCCCACAGAGAGGGATCTGGGGGTTTTGGTTGATGGCAAGTTGAATATGAGCCAGCAGTGTGCCCTGGCAGCCACAAGGGCCAACTGTTGTACCATGGGGTAAAACTCAAGCACGGCACTGCTAGCTGGGCGAGGGAAGGGATTGTCCCACTCTGCTCTGTTGCTGGTGTGGCCTCACCTCAAGCACTGTGTGCAGTTTGGAACACCACAAAATAAGGACATAAAACTATTAGAGAGTGCCCAAAGGAGGGCTACAAAGATTGTGAAGGGTCTGGAGGGGAAGACATATGAGGAGCAGCTGAGGGCCCTTGGTTTGTTCAGCCCAGAGCAGAGCAGGCCGAGGGGAGGCCTCATGGGGGCCTGCAGCTCCCTCACGAGGGGAGCGGAGGGGCAGGCGCTGAGCTCTGCTCCCTGGGGACAGCGACAGGACCCGAGGGAACGGCATGGAGCTGGGACAGGGGAGGGTCAGGCTGGGTGTGAGGGAAAGGTTCTGCACCCAGAGGTGGTGGGGCACTGGGACAGGCTGCCCAGGGCACTGGTCACAGCACCGAGACTGCCGGAGTTCAAGATGAATTTGGACACTGCTCTCAGACATAGGTTCTGATTTTTGGGTGGTCCTGTGTGGAGCCAGGACTCAGTGGTCCTTGTGGGTCCCTTTCAACTCAGGATATTCTATGACTCTATGAAAATTAATATTTCCAAAATGTTTACAGCTCTTCCTCTCCAATACGGATTATTAGGAAAACCAATTTTGCTTATTTGATTTTGAGAGGGGCAACTTGCACCAAGGTTTACAGCATGACTGTATGTTGGCATTAGCACATAGACATTTGAGCTAGAAAGTAATGTTAGCGGTAATCAAGTGAGGAAATTGAGTAAATTTTCTCCAGCCTCCCTGTGGAGATTTAAAATGGTAAATTGTATCAAGGAAGAAAAGGAAAAATCTTTTATGTTTCTTTTATTCTTTTCATCCTACTGAGCGAATAGACTATTAATAACAGAGACAGGAAGCCCTTTTTTTTCAGTATTCATTTTATCTTCTTACAGCTCCTTTAAATTAAGTAAAACAGATTAATTCCTTATGTCGGGCCAATGAAATCAATGGAATTACAACACTGGCTTGGCTGAGACTCCTTCGTCTAATTGCATTATGAATATGGGCCTGCGTTTAGCTCCCATTGCAGTCACTGGCATTATTTTTTTCCATTTATTTCTGTGAGTTTTGGATCAGATATATATTACAGCTGGTGTTGGATCATAACCAAAAATTGTAGACCCTAATATAATGATTTATGCAATAGCATCCATCATAAAAAATATTGTGATCTACCAAGGACTATATTTTTGTTGTTGTTGTTTTCAGCAAAATTTAATATATTTGGTTCTTCTGTCTGGTTCTGACTTGTGCAAATCCATTTGCTCCTGCAGGTCCAGGATGCTGTGAAGTGCCGAGTCGTAGATCGTCAGGAAGAGGGCAATGGAGACTCTGGGGGGTCATTTCAGAACGGACACGCTCAACTAATGGTAGGGAAAACTACAATCTAGTCTGTTACGAAGGGACATAGGGGTATCTTTTCCATGTAACTGATAAACAAAGGGCTCTGTCCATCATATATTTTGCGATCATCACTCCTTTTTCCTTTAAACCTGTGCTTGAACAAACGCAGTGTAGGCTCTTTCACACAACTCCTATTTATTTTCATCGTAACATTCAGGGGCTCCAACTTACCAAGTTTTGCAGACATCTTGGGGAGATTCTTCCTTTCCCAGAAAACACAAAAGGCAAATATATCTCCTAAGTCTCCCAGACCTTTTTATCTTCATCATACTGCCTCATGCTAGCTGGAGCTAGGAGGCAATTTTTTTAATACTGATTTAATCACAATGTGTTAGATCATAGTCATTATTATAAAGATACTGTCTCAAGCACACTTGTTTACGTTGCTTCACTGGGAATATAGTTTAAGCACTGTAAACCCTGCTCTTGTTGTGTAAATCCTTTACAAACAATCTAGATAAGGAAGTAGGATGATAAACTATGGGGAATTGCCTTGCATTTGCTCTGCTGTTATGATGTGTATGACATAGGAGACATTTAATTTCTGAAACTGGAGTAACAACATCAGGACAATCACTTCTAAGATTTGAGCAAGTTCCTAAAACATCTAGTTAGTATTAGACCTATATACCACGACCTCAGGAATTTCTGCCAGTCACTCCTGTGCTAAGCCAGGTAGCTTGTGCTTGGGTACAAGGTCTTATTTCAGTCCAAAGCACAATCTTGAAGTCAAGACATCAAAGCATATCCTATTCTACCACATCTCATATTTAAAAACAGGTACCTCATTTCTAATTTAAATGTGTAGTCTTCTGATTTTCAGGCATTTTTTTTGGCTATGCCTATTTATGTGTAATTAGAAAGGCCCTTGTGTGCCTCATACTTAAGCTCCGTCAATAACAGACAATAATCATATCCAGTCTCAGTCTTCCTTGCAATAAGTTAACGCACTGAGCTATTTTATTCTCCTTCTGTAAGACATTTGCCGTCAAATTATTTCTATAACCCTTTTCCACATGTCCTTCAAACTCGCAGTACCCTTTCAGATTGTGGACACTGTATTTGTTATTCTATTGTTAGCGTCCCAAGAGCTATATGCTGAAGTGCCAGACTTTTCTCCCTCTGTATTCCTCTGCTTTCATTTATTATCAACCATCTTGCAAAATTCTGTCAGCTACAAGTTTTTAGCTATGAGATTACATTTACTTCTGCACTGTTGATAGACGTGTTGAGAAGTAGAGAGCTTGCAATCAGTTTCCTTACATCCAAGTACAAAGAGCTCCCAAACCCAGACATGAATGATGACTCCTTGCTGATATTTTAGAGGGGTACAATGTTATTTTATAGTCACCAAATTGTGCTGTAACCAAAGAAATCAAAGTCTTTGAAGGACAGCATTTTTGTTGTTACCTTTTCCACTAATCTCAAAATCTTCTCAATGTATTAAAAGAAGCTTAGCTGAGCAAACTGTTTTCCACAAAATCTTGTTGACATTTATTAAATATAAACCTATCCTTTGTTTATTTATTTATTGGTGGAACTAGCACAGGTTGTTCATTTGCATTTTTTCCTGAAACTCCTATCATCAAAATGTGATTACATTTTTCTTTGTCATCCCACTTGCCCATTTTAACATGAGCCCGATATTATTTCTCTTCTACTCCTTTTAAATTTATTTGATATTCCAAACAATTTGCTAGTAAATTAGCATAAGCAAGGTTGACATAATTACTCATAATTCCAAGAACTCTTGGTTATCAACCTGCTAATACTAAAGCGTTTATCCCAGGGCAATGGGGATGTTATTTTACACACTCTTCTTAGTATGAAATTGGAATGCATTTCAGCACATTAATACAATTATTTGAAATGTCTTCTTTCTGAAATGATACTAGAAATAATTAGTGAACTCTTCTACCTTTTGCTATTCTGTGGTCTTCCCAGCACACCCAATTCTTGAAAGTGTTATCTACTATAAGCTTTTGAAATGGAATTAATTCATACTGAGAGAAAGGAGTTTCATTTGCCTGTACAGACCACAACCAAAGTTAATCAGCCTTTGTACCTAGAGGGACCGTTAATTTTATACTTCAAGATATTTCATAGTTTCAGAAGATATTTAAGAGTTAAAGAAGCAGAGATGTTTCCACTTCATGTGATTTTGTGATAAATCACAAGAAATTCCAGTAGTAAGTATGGAGCACTGTCAGCAGCATCTGCAGACCTTTTTAACTGGTGGAGGAGAATCCCCTTGGACTAAGTGTGCGGAGGTATGTCCAAGGCAGATCAGGCCAGGAATCTGTCCCCAGTTTATTAGAAATACGCATAAACACGTTCCAGGGAGGTATATTAATTTGGCAGCTCAGGAATTAGCTTTTGGATGATCACAAGAATCCAGGTGAAAAGCAGTGTTACAGCTCTATCAGTGCCTGAGGTTCGAGAGCCGCAGGTGGAAAAAAAGCAGTCTGTTTGACATGTTTCAAATACTAACCAAAATGTCTCTTCTCCGCTCTTCTGGCAGTGATTATGTCTGGCTCATGAATTAAAACATTTTTTGCATTTTCCAGATGCCTTTCTTTTCCCCATCACCTCCTTTTGACCACGTCCTCTGTGTTCTCTGTCTTTCAGACCGATTTTGAGAAGGACGTGGATATGGCTTGTAGATCAGGTGAGCACATCACAGGTGAGAATCAACAAGTGACCTGGTTTGGGGATTGAACTAGGCCATTTTTTTTTCCCTTTCTACTTTATTTGTGTATGTCGTAGTGGCTTGCATGTGCGTGTGTGGGCTGCCCTTACTCTCAACCCTGGCCAAAAGAAAGCAGCTCCCCTAATTCTCCCCTATGCTTTGCTTATCCTATTCCCCTCCAGCTCTCTTGGCCTTCTAGCTAAGGTCAAACCTTGCTCTGAAGTATAATTTCATACCTATGGTTCATGTAACACAGTGGCAGAGAAGAGAATCAAGGAAGAAGAGATTGGTTCCATCTCTTCCTGCTGTGATCCTTCTTTGCTGTAGCAAGCCCTGTCCAAGGCCAGCCTCAGACAGCTGTGTGCTCAGGAGGTGTCTTTGAGAAGGTCTGGACTTTGGAGAGCCTTCCCAACATCCCCCCTGGCCCCATGCAAACCTCTGGCGCAGTAGTAAGCTGCCTGTTCGTATGGAGGTGGGTCAGCTCTCTTTGCTTCCACCTTTCTCCTGCGTGTTCAATCACACACGCTCTTTCTGACTTCATATGCATGGGCCAACTGTCCCTTTCCCCACTAAGTCCCTTTTTTTCCCATGCCCCTGAGGGTGTCTGCATCTTCTGAAGTCTCCTTTGCTGCCTGGTTGTCTCTGCAGGTTTTGTCTTTTCCTGATCCTGGCATGCCTGACCGTTTGGCTGGGATTTATTTTTTAGTTTTTTCCCCCTTTGTAGATATTTAGGCTTTCATTTACCTTCCCACACTTGTCCCTTTCCCCAAGCAAGAGAAATACCAGCTCGCTTGGCACTTGCATATAATTCACATCTTCCAAACCAGGATCTCTCCAAGCCAAGGACAGTAAATACTATGTGTGCAGTTCCCATCATGGGAAAATTTCTCTCTCTCTTTCTCTCTCTGTATTACTCTTTCTCATTCTCTTTCTTGCTCATTCTCTCATTTTCTCCCTCACTCTTTCTATGTACATCTCTCTACCTGTCCCTTTCATTTGTCTTTATCTAATCCATCATTTCTTTATCTGCTTCTAATGTGTTTATCTATCTTGCATCTCTCTCTCTATCTTGCAATCACTTATTTATCTCTGTCCTCAGCTGTCTGTCTTGGTGTACCTGTTGTTTATGTATTTCTGTCTCTGTCAACATTTATCTCTGTCACTGTGTTTCCGTGTAGTGTCTATCACTGTCACTATCGTTTATCTATCTAATATCTATCTATATCTTACCTGTCTTCTTCTGTCCTTCTCTCTGTTTCACTCCCTCTCCCTACGCCTATCACAGCCACAGTATATTTATCTCACTTATCCCTGTGATATCTTATTTCATGGTCTCTTTCTGTCCATTTATCTCTTTTCAGGGTCGCTCCATTTTTTTTCTCTCTGTTTCTCTGTCTCATACTCTATAATTGTATTTCTCGCTGACTACATCATCTCGTTTGTCTTTCTCCTTCCTTTCTGACACTGAAGACCTCAGTTCTAAACTACCACGTGCAAAAGACGTGCATGTGAGACCAGATCTGACTTGAATGCATGCTCAGCAAACATGCATACCCAACCAGCTTGTGCTTTGTGCTGACAGCCAAGGCAGACCCCAGACTCCTGCAATCGGGAGCCGTTCTGTATCTATTACTGAGTTTCTTGCTTCTAAATTGAGTTTCCCAAAGGAAATGCAGAAGACCCTGGATCAGCAGCTCTTTAACAGCCTAGTCCTCCCTTCCTTAGCTCCCTCCTTTACAACTTTTTTTTTTTGTTTGTTGATGTCTGCCTGAAGAGAGAAACCTCCTCTGGTAAAGTGCTGTTACTCTGCACCAAGCTAATTAATAATAGTCACCGTTTTGGAGACCTTTCTGTACGGTGCATCAGTGGTCTTCCTATGCATTCTGCTTCTTTGAATAATAAAAAATATAAATCTGCCCATTGGTTCCTGGCCATGATTTGTCCTGGAGGCAGCAGCTCTCATTCTATGACAGATTAGAGATACTGGGAACTGATACTGAGAACGTGGATTCACTGCTAGGATTTTGTCCCTAGCTCAATGGTGAAAGTTCACTGCTTCATGCTTGGAGATAGCTAAGAGCAAACTTCTCCAAACCTGCTTCGTGCAGCAGATGTGAGCAAGGAGAAGAGCCTAAATCACTGAACCTTACTGACACATCCTAGCTAAAGGTCTGAGTTCAGTAACACCTTTCTGCACCCTATGGTATGAATACATTATAATTCTCTAATTTGTCCTAGTGTGCCCTCTAGCCATGTCAAGATAACTGTGGCTGCCATAGGTATGCCCTGCGTCTTCATATTTCAAAGCTTTTTAGAAGTTCCTATATTCCACTTGGTCTCATCCTCAACCTGTTTTGCCTGCTCTGCAGTTTTTGAGGGCTTCCGTGCTCCTCCAGCACCCATCAGCATGAGCTGGCAGAAAAATGGGTATGACCCCAGTCCCATGGGATTCCTCTGCCATGTGTCAGGTTGCCCCAAAGATCTTTGTCTCTGCTCAACAGGAGAAAAAATGGTGAAAGGTCCTCACTGTTTGCTTTTTTTTTCTGAGATGGGAGAAAGGGGAATACAAATTTATATCTCCTTTCCTGTGCTGAAACGCTGGGTAAGTATCCTTCAGTGCCACACCACTTTGCCCCTGCCCCATAGTCAGTGTTTGCCATCCCCTGGAGACATCAAGGCTGATGCCATAATCTTCTTAAGGTCTTTGCTACAGCCTCAGATCAACCAAGCAATAGGTCCTTGTGCTCACAAATGAAGCAATTGTTTTGTTGTAGACTGTGTGGTGTGGGAATGAGTGTCTGTGTGTCCTGTATATAGGTCCTAATCGGCATGTTCACCTCATCCTCAGATTAAAGCTTTCCTCTCCTCTTTAGGAATATTCATGGAACTCCATTTTGTCCCCTACACAAATTGTTAAACACTGAATAATTATCTCTCACAAAGGCTTGGCATGATTATTGGAATATAAGCTTTATGGAAAGCTCGTCAGAAATTGATAACAAAATATGATGTGTTTTAAAATACCAAATCCTGAAACCATCCCTTGGAAAAGATCAACCTGAAGCAGTTCAGCAAATTAAAAAATAATAATAATATATATTAAGAAGAAAAAAAAAATGAGCTGTCGATAATGTTGCATTTCAGCTATTTTCTGATTCAAAATCCTTTCTGACATGAAATCAATCTTCTACATGAAACAATCTGCTCAACTATAGGCTAGTGACATGTTATGTCTAAGTTATATGTGCTAACTAGCTGTATACGTGTATTTGCTTTTTGAGATAGTGTTATCACTCTGCTTATATGTGTTGGTGTACTCTGGAGTTTTGGCCATGACTGGGTTGGGAAATTCTCAGCACGCAGAATTCTCTTAAAATGAGGGATCTTTTTTCCTCCCTAGTTTTAGTTTTGCCTTCAGCATCCTGCACTAGAAGGAAAACAACCACCACAACAGCAACAAAGAACTGTATTAAATTGTTTGACCTCTGTAGTCTGCTTCTGAGAGGTCCAAGGGAACATGCTAGCATGGTGTGACTGTGGTCGGTGTATTGATGTGTTAAAAAAAGGTGAGGTGAGGTGCTAAGGATACTTGTCTGTCTCCCTAGTGCTGAATAAAGACATCACCACCTGCAGGACCTCAACCATCACAGGAACGCTGAAGCGCCCATCACTACAGGATGAGGAGAAATTGAAACTCAATCACCAGAAGGGGTCCTCAAACTTTAACAGTCTTCCAGCCAACGTCTCCAAGATGCATCTGCAGGGCTCCCCGCACTACCTGGGGGCCATCAACCTGAATGAGTTCAGCAATCACAGTCTCACCCTGAAGAAGGACAAGAACCAGCCGCCCAAATCCATCTACATCTGTGATGGGGACATCTTCAAGAAGTTGGACTCAGAACTCTCCCGGGCCCAAGAACAAACGCTGGACACCAGCTATGTCATTCTGCCTACCAACACGTCTACCTTACGGGCCAAACCACCCAAGGACGAGAGCAAATACAGCATCAATATTGACCAGATGCCCCAGACAAGGCTGATCCACCTCAGTATGGCTACTGACCCAGGCTTTGTTGTCAAGAGTCCTCCACGGGAGCCTGTGACCATGACTTGCAGTGAGGTGCAGGGTTCCTCCATGGTACAACAGCAGCAGCAGCTGCCCCCACAGAATATCTCCAATGAGTCACAGATTCCCAACAGCCTGTGTGACACAGGAGACTCAGGGAACTCAGGTGTGGTGTCCAAGAGTGAGACCGTCTCCACCCTCTCCATGAGCTCCTTGGAGGTGAGCATGTGAATCCCTGTGTTGTTCCCAGCTCATGATGATGCCCTGATGATGGCCACACCAGATGTTTTGAGAGAGGAGTCCCAGGGCAAATGCAGCCCCCTGTTTAGTTCCAGTATTACATTACTCTGAGGGAACCCCGGCAGGTGATACCATTTTGTAATTTAATTTTTAAAATCGTTACTTACAAAGCCACAGTCCGTTTCTTGATGGCCTGTCTTTTGCCCTACAGGCAATGCAAAGTCAAATCAAAACTTTGGCTTGTCAAAGACTGTTAACTTTAATGCAAGGCACATGGCTTGCATTACCTTTCCTCCTTCTATCCTCTTCCTCTGCTTCCCATTTTGATGGCTTCAGTCATGATACAGTTGAGAAAATCCTCGTGATTGCGAATGTAAAATGTCCTTAAGGCATGCCCCACAACTCTCTTAGCATCAAAGAGATGTCAGAGATTTTACATAAATGCAGACCTCTCTTTCTGACCTGTGATAACTCAGGACATATATTAGCAGTTCTCCCTAGTCTGTACCTCTTACACTGATGTCTGTCTGTCCTAGCTTTTGTACTTCTCAGCACCTGGCCCTTTTTTTGCCTGTTGTCAGAGAGCAGGTCTTGGCCACTGCTGCCCAAATTTCAGTCTGTACTGATTGGTGGTCAAAAGCTGTACTAGATCAGTTGGCTGAGCATCTCTATTTGCTTCCCATTCTATGACTCACCTGCAAGCTCCTAACTCAGACAAAGGCTTGAATTAGCCAAAATTCCGTGTTCAGCCCTCCTTGGGGCTCTGTGGTTTTGTGAGGGATCCCTCTAATGGCACTTCACATTAGGAACAGCCAGAGAAACATATTTAAAGTGGTGGAAAAAGGAAAAAGAGAAAGAACCTCTCTGTTTTATCTACTGTGTGGTTCAGTCTGTGCCCAGCCACCAGCATCAATCGCTTACTAACCATCACCCACCTCTCTTTTTCTTTTGAATCCCCAGAGACGGAAATCCCGGTATGCAGAGCTAGATTTTGAGGTGAGTACATCCTTTTCTGAGTGTGGTTCTTGATGGGTAGGGTAAGAAAGAGAAATACCTTTTTTTTTTTTTTTTTTTTTTTCTGGCATCTTTGCAGGAGTGCAGCCTTTGCCAAAGAACTGCTTCAGGGGGTTGAAAATGGTGGGTTGAAAGAGCTGTGCTGGCTGCCTAGTAAGGCTTACCCTGTTCAGCTAAACCAAAGGGTGATTTATATTGGTTCGTGCTTGATTTATGGAGCAGCTGCTTCTGCGTAAACATTGTAAATCAAGATCCTATGTCAGGGTGCACAAGGCCTGTAGCATCTCTTCTGTGAACAAACAGCTTGTGGAAAGCTGATAAGGTGCTACAGGTGGCTGCGCCATGTTCCTGTTTGGGAAGCACAAGTACATGTTTTGCTTGGTGACCTAAAATGCCTTGTCTTTTGTGCCAGAGCTCTGCTGCCTAACAGAAAGGCAGGTAATGTGTCTGCACTGTCACAGCACATCATCAAACCTGGTCTTTCACACCTATTAATGAACCTCACAGAATCTGCCTGGGAGAAACAAGTATTTGTCTGTACTGTACGTAGGGACGTGTCTGACCTCATATCTGAGGCACAAAGTGGAAAGCTTTGAAAGAGCCAGTGCTCCACAAAGGGTCTGTGTGGCTACTGGGAGCTGGTGCAGGCCTCCCGAGTCAGATCATGGCTTCTGTGGCTGCAGAGCCATGCTTTCCCTTCAAAGCTGCTGCCTTATTCCAAAATAAGTTATGTTAAGGGGCCATGAGGAGTTGCCTCTAATGCTAGAACCACTTCGGAGCTCAGGGCTATGAGTTTGGTGTGAAACTGAGGCACAGTGAGTACATCTGAGCTGGTATTTCATGTTGGTCCCAAACTTTGTAAGCCAGCTTCTCCAGTTATAAAGCACTTGGCAGAGCACAAGCAATCTTCACCGTGCTCTTACACGCAAAGGGAAGGCCTTCTAAACCATGGTCCTGCATCTCCTGGGCAGTCGAAGGTAGAAGTGAGATGCAGAACAGCCAAAATGCAATGAAAAAGGAAACTGCGAAGTAGTTTCTGCTAGAACTTCTTTGGCCTAAATGCTACACATTCAGATAAGCTCTGAACATGTTTGCCAAGGAGACACGCTCTGAACAGAGTGAGGGCATGGGGTCAGCAATCAAGAAAGGTCAGCAAAGCTTCCTGGATCAAGCTGGTAGACCAGTGCCAGCCAAACACAAATTTTGCAGCATAAATATTTGGCAGGTGCAGGTTTGGGGCAACCATAAGTTCAAAAATTATCCCATCTTATCCTGAAATCAAAGGCAGCGTTACACTGGGTCCTCGGTGAACTTTGAAGCTGTTTTAGGCAGGCTAGATTTCACCTACAGGGAGACAGATCTAGGTTTTAATAATATATGTAACTTTGGGGGGAGGAAATGATGATTTTGTACAGCTGGGTAGGGTTTGCTGACCTGTGGCCCTTCTGTTTTCTCCAGAAAATCATGCACACAAGAAAACGTCACCAAGACATGTTCCAAGACCTGAACAGAAAACTCCAGCACGCAGAGAAGGAGAAGGAGTCTCCAACAACGGACAGCAAGGTTAGTCACACACACCCAGCACCATCACCTCCTGGAGCTATTTAGTGCCAGAAGGAGCACGGGAAAGTTTGGGAGTCCTCACTGAGTGCCTTACCTTGAGCTTATGTCTGTGCACATTGCAACAATGACACATGCACTACACGGTACACAGAGAGCCACAAAGGTACCACTAGCTTCTCTACAGAGTGGGCAGCAACCCAGGTGGAGAAAGTCTGTCCTCATGTCCATTCATATATGGGGTCTGTGTTTCTGTGTCTTTGTCTGTTCCCCATGTTTGTGTCTGTCCTTTGCCGCATGCCTCTACTCATAGCTAGGAACTGGAAATCAGAACAGCCTTGGAGAAATCGAGGTGGAAAGAGGAGAGTGCAGAAGGCAGGGATAGCAGGAATCAGTTCAGGTTGAGAAAGCCCTCTAAGACCATCTAGTTCAACCTTTAACCTAGTAGTAAAGTCCACCACTAAACCATGCTACTGAGTTCCACATCTAAACCTTTCTTGAAGACCTCCAGGGTAGGTGACTCCACCACTTCCCTGGGCAGCCTGTTCCAAAGTCACACAACTCTTTCAGTAAATAAATTTATCCTATTATCTAACCTAAACCTTCCCTAATACAACTCAAGGCCATTTCCCCTCATCTTATCACTTGGTGTTTGGGAGAATATCCGGTCCCCACCTCACTGTAGCCTCCTTTAAGGTAATAATGCAACAGAATTTTCTGTCCCTGCAGGAGGCCAAGGTGGCAGTGATGGGCATAGCTATTTAGAAAAGCCACAGTGATGGGATTTAAGCTGTAATGGTGGCACCACGTCTTGGTGATTGCGTGCTGACTAAAAGGGAGGTGAGGGAGGTGTATCTGCTACAGCAAAAGAGAAAAAAACAAGCAGTAGTCAGGCTGGCAGGAAGAAATGAAAATTGGGTTGTGCACTCCCTCAAAGAGTGGAGCAAGGTGAGCTATTTATTCTTGGTCATTTGCAAGCAAAGTCAGATCCAGGAGGCACAGTCACCTGCAGAATGGTCAAGGAGGTGCTGGTGGGGCTTATTTGGATGGGACAGGCTTAGAGACAAAACCAGAGTGCAGAGGGTGGCTGAGTAAGAGATTTAGTTTGATTCTTTGTCGAAGCAGAGCACTGCAGAACCTTTGGTCTGCATTCAGATCTCGCAGCATAGCTGCGCTGAGCTCTGGAGACGTGGTCCCAGCAAATCCTATTTTTATTGAGCGTGGCAAGGTGTCATTATGGGCTGCCCAGTGTTACAGAATAAGTGGAATACCAAATCTAGCAGAGAGGCTCAGATCAAAGAAGACTGTGTTGGCCTAAAATCCCAATGCATTTCACTGAGTTTCAGCTCTGTGCATTTTTTTATTTAGGTATGCCATAGCCGTAAGAATCAGAAATGCCTAAGTACCATGTAAAAGCTAATCTATGGTATGTTTGCAGGAGAGTTTTATAGATTGAGATGTTTTGGGCATTTCAGAGATATATCTAAATCTATCTAGAATTAAAGTTGCCAGAGTCAGCATCAAAGAGCTTTGAACTGCTGGAAAGAAGCTGTGAAGGTGGCCTCTGCATATTGACTAAGTCTTTTTCAAGTTGTGAATTTCCCTTGGATGTTGTCTGGGAGGGGGAGCTTGCAGCATGGGCAAGTAAGTAGTGGGTATGGGTTTAGTAACATCCAAGGCGTTACAAAGGAAAAGAAATATCTTTCTTCACCCCTTTTTCTGCCATTTGCTGTGGGGGACCACACTGGAAATCACGTCCTATCTTCAGCTTGCCTTGAGAAGGCAAACTGGGAATATCAGGGATTAAAGTAACAACAAAAGAAATGTTTCTCTTTTATGCGTGTTTAGGTTATAAAACGATGGAGTGTTTCTTCTGGTGGAAGTGATAAAACTAACGCTAGCGTAAGTCTGGCTTTCATTTTGTGTTGAAGAGCGTTGTAGACCAGTCCCAAACCTTTTCCTAACGCATGACTCCAAACACATCCCTTCACCAGTAGGAAACTCCTTGCCTTGTGGGCATGAACAAGGTCAGAAGGCTCCTGGAATGCCCTTGAACTCTTTCATGCATAGAGCAGAAGGGATCTTTACCGGGTCTAGTCCATCTGCCTGCATTGCTGTATCTTTGATTTCACTTTTGAATAAGCAACCACAAAGTCAAGCCACCAAGCCTCTCTCCAACCCTGGCAGTTTCCCAGCCTCTCCTGGCAGCATGTCCCGTTGTCCTAAGCCCTTTCCAAGACACGATGCTTTTCCTAATCTTCTTGCAATTCATCTCTCCTCCTTCAACTACAAGGTCAGAAAGCTGCCGCTGAGACTTGAACTAAATGTCTGCATAGAAGAGAGACTTCCTTTGCGAATTCCTAGGAATGGTGCTGACCCTGTTTAGGGTTTGGTTTGTGTTGTTTATTTTTTTTTTTTTTGCTTTTGATTTAAATGCTAGTGCTCTCTGGCCAAAACTGATCATCCCATCATGCTAGATACATAGTTCATTTCAGATTAATTATTGCATTGTTAAATTAGAATAAACAGAGGAATGGGAGGAAGAGGAACAACAAATCTGTCTCTTTAGGAAGGGGGATTGAAAACTCAGCCATCATGCTTGTTCACTGTTGAGGATTTCTCCAGGTTAAGCTGTAAAACATGATTTTTCAGCAAAGATCTGAAGGTTTGTACCAGCACATATATTCTTCCTCTCCAAGTACACTGACATGTTTAAACTTTGGATAAGTGTTACCGCAGTGTACACTTCAAAGGTAAAGAAGACTGCCCTTTACCCACCAACCCAGAGTAGTTACTGACAGAGCTGGAAACATCGTCAGGGACTCCTGCATGTTTGAGCTGTTTGGCTTTTCTCCTTTACAAGATCCATTTCTGAAGGGCATTACTGAGCTGAAAATGACCCAAGCCCTACCAAAGACAGCCTTGACTTGTGCCTTTGGGCTTGGCTCTCATCCTACAGACATGGAGGCAGGTTTGGGGAAGAATTCTGCTTTCCCCTCACCCAGCAGCCAAGGAATCCTTTCCTTACACCTCTCTGCTCCTTTGCATGGAGGCCACAGGGGTGGAAGATCTGTTTCCTACAGCGAGAAGGCAAAAAGGGATGCAGAAGACTCTGCTCCCCTGGGTGACGATGGGTGACACCAGCCCGGGTGCCAGGTACAGCTCTGAGAGGAACAGCCTTACACCATCAGAGCATCCTGCCTCGGGCCCAGCCAGGAGCTAAAAAAGCTGTCCTGGTAAAAGCTTGTGGTGTTGCACAGCCTACCCCAATCACCTAGGAGGCTTTCTTGGCTATAATCAGCGCTGCCACTAGCCATCACACGTACCCCTACAAGTCAGAATGGCTGTGGCAGAGATCTGGAGCCCAATCCACAACCCACCAAGATTAGGGGTGTCCCCACAGCCTGTCATCATCCTACTGTGAGCAGTGCTGCCAGGATGGTGTGTCAGAGGTAGGCAATTAGGAGAACGGGAATAGTGCCAGGCCATATTTAACGTGCTCCCAGGGAACACTGTGGCACCAGTGTTTGCTGCGGTTAATTTTGCTGCAAACCAAAGCACACTGCTAATGCTGAGCTAACTCTGAGCCTCAGAGCACAGTAACACAGTAAAGCCCTTCTCTGAACAGCAAACCTGGATTTTTCTGTTCTATTTTTTTCAATTTATTCCATATTCCATGGACTTTCTTATATATGAACCTCAACTATAAAAGTGCTCCCATTGGAAGCATGCTCAGCTATTCCTGATTAAAATTGCCCAGCAGAATCCTTGTTCAAAGCATTCAGGACCACACATCCACCGACATTCAAGCCTAGACCACCGTACGGGTGTGAGTTTCACACATTTGTGTCATTAAGAACTAATCAGGGATGTAGACCCTATTACCCAAACCTAACTTTTCAACGCTAGCAAATGATAAAATTAAAGTATTAGCAGACTGACGTACAGCAAGATCTGACAACTGCAAGTTGAAAAATCAATTTTTTAATGCACTGATAGACCTCTGTATGACCTTATCATGGGCTACAGCAAGTTTTATCTCTCTTGCAGTCTTCAAGACCAGATGAGGCAAGGAAGATGGGGAGGACTTTTGTAAAATCTGCCCTAACCCAAAGGGAAGGTGCAAGGTTGTTGGCAGGACTCCTTTGCTCCTGTTATGCTGGATTTTGGGACAGGTTATGTCTGTCCCCCAAAAGAGACTTGACTCAGGGTCATCTGGGTTTGCTTTGCTCATCCTGCCAGCTGCCTTGGGGCCAGCCTGTGTGTGGAGGTTTCGCAGTGTTCCCCTTCCAGTTTATTATCCCAGACCAAACCGAGAACTGGTGTAGACCCCAAGCAGAGAACCAATAAGATTTTGAAACATCTGAGGGGTCTGAATAGTTGTTCTGTAGACAGCTTATTTGTAGCCGGGAAGCACGGAGGGAACCAAAAGCTTGGAGACAACCAAAGCAGAATTTGCATTTAAAAAAAAAATAATAATAAAAAAAAATAAAACAGCCACCCACACCACACATCCTAAGTAATTAAAAGAATTCAAAGTGCTCTCAGCATCTGGGATCCACCAAGCCTTCATTTTTAACACCACAATGAGTCTTAAAAGTAGTCCTGATCAATAGTCCTGTCTTGCTTCTCTGCTGGATGCCAAAGCGAGTGCTGGTGGGATGGGCGCACCCTGCAGGCTGCTCCAGGTGCTGGGTCCTCTGCTCTCCCCTCAGTCAGGATTGAGACTCAGCCAGCCCGAATTCATCCAGGCCTTGAGGATCGCGGGTATCTCTTTGTAACAGCTTTAAGGCACACTTTGCTGCCCAAACGGATGCGTATGGAAGGGTTAGGTTGGTGCTGAGTGAGACAGCAGAGTTCCTCCTGGTCATTCCCATCACCTTGAGTCATGCTTTAGCCACCTGATTGCTTAAAAAAGAATAATCCCGTGGCTGGAAACCTTGCAAGTTTGTTTCTTGGTTTAAAAATCTGCCTTTTACCTGTCTCAAGCATTCGATTGTTTCCCTCCTTCCCCATACGTACACATATTTCCCAAGTTCTGTATTCATTCAGCCAAGAACCATCCACATCAAAGCAGGATGGTGGCTACTTTCAAGCTCCTTTGTACCACCCAGGAAAGATTTTCCTGCCCAGATCTGTATTGTCAGGGTAAAACATCTCCAACGCTTCTCCTCCCTGCGAGTTAATTGCTAAAGAGATTCCAGCGCCTGGGCTGGACGTCAGGAAGGGTCCCCATGCTCTGCAGCTGCATGGTATGAAAGCGGAGGCTTTGCAGCCTTTAAGGTAAGCCAGGGCTTTGTTTCTTCTGTGCTTAACACCAGCTTTGAAAGCATTGGAAGTGACACTCCTGCCTTCCCCCTCGGCAGGAGCCCTTTAATCCAGTTCCATTAGAGAAGTTTGAATCACATACATATTCCTCTCTCCTTGCCAGCATCTGGCTTTGCATTCGTTTCAAACAGCAGCTCTTTATTTGTGCAGAGGTCAACGAAAGCTGTGCTGTGCAGAGCTCTTCACATTTCTCTGCTTTGACTGTTCTTACTTATTAGGTGCTCACTACGCTCAGCTCCCTATGGCTTGAATGGCTTCTGCTTTGGCTGCAGCCCTGTCCTGGACCTCACATAAAGGAGCTGGACTCATTCCCTAATTCAGCTCTAAGCTCAGCTCTGAAATGCAGTCCCATCTCTCCAAACCCAGTGAAAAAAAAGTTTTTTTTTTCCTGCCATTCTCTGACTTTCCCCTGATTTCTGTTACACCGCTTCTGCCTGGATTACTCACTTTCCTCTTCTCGGATCGAGATTTTTCTAAGCTTTCCCCTTCAGACACCTGCAGGATGTGCCCATCCCACCAGCTCTTGCTTTGGCATCTATCAGAGGAGCCAGAGCAAAGGACTATTGATCAGTGCCGTAGCTCATTGCTAGCTGGGGCTGCGTGCCTCCCTGGCAGGCTCTGCTGCTTGATACAATTCATCCCCTTGCTTGCTGGCTACCTGGGCTTCTTCACGCTGGCTCAGAAGCTGGAAGCTCTGGGAAAATACAGCTTCTCTCCATGGGAAGCTCCTTCTGTAGGCTGAGGTGGTGGTGGTGGTCAAACACAGGCTTTTCCTCGCCGAGGAATTAGAAAACCATGTCCTTCTGCAAGGGAAGCTCCACTTACGGGTGGGGTGTCTCCTCTGGGCCACGTGTTTAATTCTCTCTGCACTTTTTAAAGGCTCTGCTAATTGACAACTATTAAAAGACAAATTACTGTAAGTGTTATAGGGAGGAATGCTACATAAAGTATAATAATTACTACGATAAATTCTGCTATGAAAATTATGTCAACCTTTAATTCATTCGCCCATAAACCATCTGTCAGCTGCCCGCTGTCCCACACGCCATCACTCAGCAGTTCACCTTCTCCTGTAGATCATCCAATAACCCCTATCCCACCTATCAAGCATCAAAATTTCTGAAAAAGACATTTTATTGCTAGCATCTTCTGTGCTGACAGCCAATTCGTGCCTTGCCCTTTGATGCTAGCCAGGTATCAGCAGCTCCAAAACCATTCAGTGCCCACCAACAAGTTCAAGAAGGATCAAGAAAAGGACTCTGTAAGGAATCATGTTTTGGGTGCTTTTGGTCACCTCATGGCATCTGTGGTTGCCCCTCTGAGGTATGGGGGAGCCTTTACTGATGTTGGCAGTTTGGGGAACACTCATGTGTCCGTGTCCACCAGCGGACTCCTCAGTAGGCCATAGAAATTGTGCAGAAAAGGATGGTGTGTTCACTGGATAGATTAATGGTTGAAGCTTGGAGAACAGCCTGTCCCTCATGCTGCTGGGACCCCTGGCTTTCTCCACAACCTTCAGGCAAGGAGCTATTCATGAGTTTATGGAAAGTGGTGCTTTTAAGAGTCTTCAAGAACTCCTCAATGCCTGTTCTCATCAGCTGTGCATGGTTTTTCTAGGCTGGCTCAAAGCAACCCTCCAGATCAGACCATCTCAACTTCAGATGGTACAGAAGCAGCAAACATACTTTTCTTCTCCAGCAAGTGCATATTTCAAGTTTTCTAACTGATTTCCATCAATGCGAGTTAAAAACACATATTATTTCTTTTTTTTTTTCCAAAACAAAATTCTAAATTAAGCCAGCCAGTTCCTTTTATTTCACATTTCTCTTAAATGAACAGCAACAGAAAGTGTCGTCTTTGAAGTTCTGTAGCAGAAAAAGAAGTAATTTCAGCTACAACTTGTTTCAAACAAAGAAAAGAAAATTTATCATTCTGTAAAAAAAAAAAAAACCACAAGACAGCTTTCCCATTTTCTAATCACTTTTCATCGACATTGATCCAATGATGGATTAGACAGCGTGCACCACATTTATCTTTCAGATTCCCTGCTATATGCTCTGAATAACTTCATTGTGGTCCTGGAGTCATCAATGTCATGGGGAGAGACCATTTGGGTCATGAAATATCCTTCGAGTTAACACTAGAGGCGATGAACACAGCGTGGGAGTAGCTGTTCTAGGGGAGTTATCACAGAGTGCCCTGTAGAGAGCACTGAATTTCTCCTCAGGTCATTCAGGGTAACCATTAAGTTTGGGTATTAAAATTAAAAATTAAAAAAAAAAAAAAAAGGAGAGAGCTTAGCAGATCATACATTTCGTTGGTTTTGACTGACGTGTTGAAATGAAAGCTGTTTCTTAAAAATCCAGGCAGTCTCCCATGCTATATTTATGCAGCACTGCCACAGCTCCTAAGCAAAGGATTTACACCTGGATCCAGTTGAAGCCAGATGGGGTCATAGGTTTGGTCCTTGAAGGTAACATAAAGTCAAAGGGCAAAAGATCTCATGGCAGGGAGGTTCCTCCTTTCACCGTCTCCTTACATAGCCACGTGGAGCCCTGGAGCATTGCAGTCTGCCAGGCCTAGCGTTAGGTGGACATGCACTTTACCCCTGTCTTTGGTAGGGTTGTAGGGCTTTTGTAGGGTTGTAGGGTTTTTGTAGGATTGAAGGGTTTTTGTAGGGTTGAAGGGTTTTTGTAGGGTTCTAGGGTTTTTGTAGGGTTGAAGGGTTTTTGTAGGGTTGTAGGTTTTTTGTAGGGTTTAAGGGTATTTGTAGGGATTTGTAGGGTTATGTTGGCACTTCCTCTGAAATGCCTTCTATCCCAAAGCCCTTCCCTTGCCTTTCAGACGTGCAGCCAAAACAAAAGCTGCGGGTGAGCAAAGGAGACTCCAAATGCCACCGGGGCGATGGAGGCCTCCTGCCTGCCCCATGCAGCAGGCTTTACCCCAGCCTTAAGCCTGGGGCTCCCTCTGCCCTGCCATCCCGGCACCAGCCAGGAACCCAGGAACATTTTTCCCCTCCCAGACAGCCAGGAAGGAGCTCCTGGGCTGTGTCAGGCCGGAGTAAAGGCTCTGTCTCCCTGAGTTATTGGCAGCGCAGCCTCTGCTTCTTTCAGCTCCCGTCTCGGCCCATTCCTGGCTGTCTCCGAGGCACCAGGCCCCGGGCCAGCACCAGTGCCTCTTACAGCCAGATTACACAACCCGCTCTTGAGTTTTTGAATTCTTTTATGTGCTTGGGAGGCTTTCTCTCCTGCCCATGAGGACCGCTAAGACCCCACAGTGTGGCTGGGCGGCTGTGCCAGAGCTGACGCGGGAGCCCGGTGGCATTTCCTACACGCCGTTCAAGTGGCTGGGACACAGTAAAAACCTTTCCCGTATGGAGGGGAAGAAAAAGGGCACTGTTCCCAGGAGCCTGCTACCCCTTCTCAGGGTGGCAGTTGCCAAGAGGAGAAGGTTTTCTGCTGCTTCCCAGCCTCCGTGCCAGAGCCCAGGCCAGCTGATGGCACCGAACCTGCTCAGTTCTCCGCAGAGACTGGGCACCAAATTCTCAGTCCCTGGGGCACAACCATGCTCTCTGCGATCTCAGAATCACACAGAATCACAGAATTGTAGGGGTTGGAAGGGACCTCAAGAGATCATTGAGTCCAACCCCCCTGCCAAAGCAGGTTCCCTAGCGCAGGTTGCCCAGGTAGGCATCCAGACAGCCCTTGAATATCTCCAGAGGAGACTCAACAACCTCCCTGGGCATTGCTAGATAACCCGTCGCTGATAAGCTGGGTGGGAACCACTGCACCAGGTCTGACCCAGGGACGGTCTGGCCCTTCCTCCTCTCCCCGGCAGAGTCTAAAGCAGCTTGGGAAAACAAGAGCAGGGCAGGCACGTGGCAGTTCATCCTCAAAAAGCAACCCTTAGTGCCTCCAGCACTCTGTGCTCAGAGTAGTAGCTCTTGTCTTGGAAGAGACGGTCACTGCCATCAGTGATCTGTTCCTACCATCAAGAAGCAACACAGACCTCTATCAGGTCCATGTGCCATCGCTTTTCAATGCTGAAAATTCTTAGCCTGTGTAATCCTTCCTCCTAAATGTGCTCAATAAGTTTGTGGCTGTGAAGTGTGCACCCTCATAACTTCCACTGTAGCCTTTTTGAGGGAGGTCTATCAGGAAGCCTACAAAGAGCACATCATAGGCAAGATGCAAGTGCCCAGTGAAGTTGTGAGCTGTCACAGTGATGTTTTGATAGTTTTCAGTTTCATTCTCTTCCTACTAATTCCCAACATTTATCCTTTCTTAATAAATCCCAACATTTAGCATCCATTTTTATCACGATCGAGTTATTATTGCAACCCTTAGGTCTTGTCCCTCAGTGACAGATCCGATCAGAGGTCGCTGTTGTGGATCTGAACTTGTAATTGTTTTGTTGTTTTGTTTTATTGTTGGTTTTATTTCCAATTTCTGTTCCCTATCTGGATTTGCGGCTGCTCTCACTCCGTAGCTCAAAAGCAGCCCGTTACAAGACCAGCTGCAAGGTTTGCCAATCACGCCCAGTGAACACGATCAGGTCTGGGTGCATCTTCACAGCATGAAGGTCAGGAGCGTGGCAGATGGAGGGACTGTCAAAACAGAGATTGCTTGGAAATAGAAAGACCTGCTGCTGAAGGTGGCCGTAAATAATGCCATCAAAGAAGGGCTTTCACTTGAGAGGAAAGATGGAATTATTTATGAGCTTTACATACGATCATTTGTGCTGCTCTCTGTTAAATAACACAGCTGTAGACATCAGTAACTTTGAAAACTTGGGGCACTACAACAGTAGTGAGAGAAAACAAAATATTTTTCATTGGAAAGAGCTTCTCTGGCTACGCTTTTTGTTCTTCATCTTTTGGGAAACTTGTAGTTTCATTTCAGTTTTTGTTCTATTTGTGCTTTTGTCTTTTTGTGTACCTGCTCACCGCATCTTTCCATGGCAGACTGATGGACCACAAAACCACCATAGGTAAAAGTTGCACTTCAGGGAGTCTCAAACTTGTCTCATTAAAACACACACAGAGATGAAAAGGTTTCAGGTTTTAGTAACAGTGCTTCTTAAATGAGTTCCAAAATGGATAATGGAGTAAGTCAGCAATTGTATCACCTTTTCCGTCCTATTGCTGTTAATCAGCATCGTGCTACATCATGGAATAAAGTAAGAATAACACACGGCATAAGAGCAGCTGTGTATCATAGGGTTTAATGAAAACCACAGCTGCAGGATTCAAACACTGAAACGTTTTGCTCTCCTCTGAACAACACAAGGCCTTTTTTAAAAGTTATTTTTTCTCCCTTTGAAATAAAACAAATACAATTTCAGAGTACCTTCACTTCCCATTGAAGTGAGGACCGGGTTTACCTGGTTCCCACATTCATCACTCCAAGTCCACCAAACGACCCAGAGCCTTATTCCCATGGGCAGCTGCAGGGACAGCTTCAAACACACCTTACATGAAGGGTGAAAGTCTGAAAAAGGAGAATTTGTGGGTTGGGTGATAGGATGGAAGCCCTCCCCGCTGGGATGAAGGTGCAATGCCTTCTCCATCGTCACCACTGCGTGGAGTGGGATAAATCACAGGCTGCCTGAAGGAAGGGACAAACTCAGAACCCAAGGCAGGAGGATTTGTAGCAGCTGGGTGTTTAGGTTTCCTATGGGGCTGCAGTGATCTCTGCTGCATCCTGCTGTGCAATTGTGATACCACAGTCTGTGTGCGGCCTCATCTCCCCTCATCAATACATGCTGGTGACAGCATCGAGCTGTGGCACGTCCTGGGCTGCATGTGAGCTGCATGCGTGTCTCCTTTGACTTCTTCGCTCCTTGTCACCCCCCATGCAACTGCCTTTCCTCCCACCCTTTCTGCTAGCTTCCACTTTTTCCCTTTGGCAGGTGGCTCGGAAGGGCTCTGTGCTCCTGTCACATGCAGGGAAGCTTTTCTTAACTAAGTGCTGGAGTGTTTTGTGAGGATAATTAACTGTGAAAAGCATTGCTCCTCATGGGGGACAGAAGCTTAGTGGAACAGCTCATTTAAAACCTTTGCATGGACTCCCCTTCATATCCTTACTGAAGAGTTCCCCCATTTTATAGGGCCCCAGCTCTCCCCAATCTTGGTGCATACCAGCAGAAACTCTCTAGACTGATGTCCACGGTGGGATGCTAGCAGGGCAGTGGGCTAATACCCGACAATAAAGCCTCGAAGGCTTGGTGTAGAGTTGTTGCAAATGTTTTTAGCCTCAGAGCTGACAATCCAGCCCATCAAACAGCATGGGTTCACTGCCAAAGTAGTTGGCAGTAAATAGCTGGGCCACATGATGAGCATCCCATCTATATGAGATGCAGTTGGTGTACGTTCAAACAGACCTCATCGTAATCTGAATTTTCATGTGGGGATTTCCTGAAGAAATAGGAAAAGATCTTAAGTTCTTAAAAGCATTTGCACTTTTTCGTTGGAGTTGTTAGTGGCAAAAGCCACAGCTGAAAGCTGAAGTATCTAGGCATTATGTTAAAGATAACAATGGGGGGAAAAAAAAAAAAAAAAAAAAAAAAAAGTTAGATTTTCTTCCTGAAAATAGTCAATTAAACACTGAGTGCAAATCTCACTGAAATCCCATGTTATCTCAGATCATGAGTTTCATGGGAAAAATTGACTTTGATGTAAGAGTAAGGAAGGCAAAAAAATGGCGTGCATTAAATGGGCACTAACCTCATTCTCTTGTGGTTTTTTTTTTTTTCTCTCTCTCCTTTCCTATTCCTTCCTCCTCTTGCAGCAAGAAAAACAGCAGACACCAAACAAGAGACCCTGGGAAGGAATCAGGAAAGTCCAGTCCCCACCGTCATGGGTTAAAAAGGACATCGAACCTGTGGCACAGTCTCCCCTAGAACTAAAAACTGTAGAGTGGGAGAAAACAGGGGCCACCATCCCTCTGGTGGGACAAGACATTATTGACCTTCAGACGGAGGTCTGAGCAGAAAGGGAAGAAAGGGACTTTTTTTTTTCCGGAAAACAAACGAAACAAACAAACAAAACCACGTTTTAAAGAAATGATTAAATTAAATCGGAACCGAGCGAGAGAAGTGTTTGGTTTCTTTTGAAACCTTTGGTAAGACAGAGTAACTTTTGTATTGTTCTCAGCAGAGAGGGGAAATATTACTTTATAGAGTATAGTAGCTGTAGGTTCAGGACAACACGAGCTTTCCCAGGTAGGACTGGAGAAGAAGTGAGCCTGGAAGAAAGCGAGGAGGAGGCAGAGGGTGGGGAGGAGCTGCTGGGGAAGAGCCCTGTGGATGCTTTGGGGCCGCTGCCACACGCCGGGAGCCTTCCTGCTTTGCCACCAGGAGGTGCAGAAGGACAGCCAGCAGCCACCACGAAGGGCCGAGAAGATCGAGGTTGTTTGGGGAGCGCAAGAGGTGATGCCAGCGGTGCGGTCCGGCTGGAGGTCCTGGAGGAGACCCAGCCTTGAGGGGCTGTGGCATCCCTTGCCAGTCCTCGCTCCCCACCTCTCCCTCACCAGCTTGTCTGAGAACGAAGGAGCCGGGATGTGCCCAGAGGTGGCCAAGAAGATGCCCCCACTTCTCCGTGCCACCCCGCGACCTCGCGTCTCCGCTGCGGGTCCGTATGGGGACCAGGGGGGACGTGGTGGGCGAGAGTCACTGTCACCCACGGCTCAGGTGGAGAGGTAAGGTGGGGCTTTCTCCTCTCAACCCCCCAGTGGTGGAGCTCCTGTGCGCCCTGAGGAGTGGGCCAAGCACAGGAGGAAGGAACCACCTCCAAAACCTGCTCGCCCCGTCTCCAGGGAGAGGGTTGAAGGTGTTAGAAAAAGAGACCACCAAGACGAATGTAGGTCATTTCATTGACTGTTACATAGATAAACTCAGCACAGGCCTTGCAAAGGTCTGCTTGGCCTCATCCTTTTTCTTTTTTTTTTTGTGTTACTTTTCCTTGCTTTCGGACTCAGATTTGTTCCAAGCTGCCCCTCCCTGGAAGGCAGAGAGAGAAAGAGGGAAAGACAGATCCACCGATGTACCTGGAGATATTTGGTATACAGAGATGTTGCCTTAGGACATTGAGACAAACTGACAACATGAATAACGTCCACTTGGAAACAAACAAACAAAAAAAATAATCTATTTTTTTCCTTCTTCTTTTCTTTTCTTCAATAAAAAGAGAACTTGAAACCCGAGACCTTTCTTTTCTTTGGCTCTTGTCGTTTCGAATGCCTTTCTGTGCCGTAGGACCGCGCAGGCATGGGGTGAGGATGCCACCTGCTGAAGGTGGAAGGCAACTTACTCCGTGGAAAGTTTGGGATGGTGGGAACACACGGCCCCCTTTGCCTCTCGCTTGCAATGTTTTGCTTTGCTTTGTTCATTTTGGGCTTCGGTTCTTGTCCCCTCGCTGGCTCTTCTTCTCCCTCCCCACTGCCTAGAGCCAGCGGGCAGGTTTGTGATCCTAAAAGAAGGAACAGGCGGAGTGGTCAGGAGCGTGGGGCATTCCTCATCATAAAATGCTCTGTTTACTTCATCATGAAAAAAATAACAATATATATTTTTTTCATTAGACATTTCTCAAGGCTATTTACAAAAAAAAATGCTATCTACATTTCACCCCAAAAAAGTGTTGTGCAATATTTTTATCATTAAAAAATATACCACTGGCATTCCACGCAGCCTTTTCTTTCTTTCTTTCTTTCTTTTTTTTTTTTTTTTTTTTTTAATCATCCCCAACAGTGTCTGACATTTGGAACAACTCTCCCAGCTTTGGAGACGTGCGGTGCCAAACCTCTGGATGTGAGTGGCCGGATTCTGCCAGACAGCAGTAAAGCTTGATCAGGGTCTGAGTTATTACTGCATGTTTGGGTTTCTTCTTCTTTTTTTTTTTTTTTTTTTAATTATTATGATTATTTTAACGTTTTTAGGAAAAAGCTATGAATCCAAGAGGTAAAACATTCACTGCCCCAGTTGTGCTTCTCCCACTGAGAGGTGTTGCTGGACATGCAAGCATCTCTGTGTCAGCTTTCCGTTGGGCCACCTGGGTTATTGATCTCTAAGGACAGTGGCATTTGCCTTGCCATTAAGTGTGTAATATGATGGATGGAAAGAAAATCTTAAAAATCCAAACAGGTTAAAAATAGGGAAAATAATTATTTATTAAAACTGTGATATTATTGTCCAATTTTAGATTATTCTATGAAACAGGAAAGCACAAAGGCCTCCCTCAGATGCCGGGTTGTATGATACTGTAATTATTATAATTACAAATAATGAATTTTAGCAAACAGATATCTTTATACTGTGTTTTAAATCTTTTTTTTTTTTTCTCCCCTCCCTGCCCACTCGAGCCTGCCCTCTCCTCCCCGACTTTTCCCATTCACCCATTCACTCCGGCTGACTTGCAGGACATTAACGGTGTTATGTAATTACAGAGATAAATGTTTGTTTAATAACTGTTGATATTCGACTTTCTCTGCTCAGTTCCTCCGGTTAATTCTGTTTGCCCTCACCCTACCTGCCCCACGCCATGCTGTCCCTTCCTTCCCTTCCTTCCTCTCTATGTTCGTCAGTTTTTTTTTTCTGTACAGTTTTCAGAGCACAAAATGAATGTGTCTTATTTCTAATAAAAGAGGTGTGAACTCTAGCGATGTCTGCTTTTTAAAAGCTCCCCACGTGTGGTTTGCATCACGCCCAGGTGCTGGGAAACACCTCTGCTGGAACCGCAAGCTGCTGCCATGGCTCTCTGCCCTGGAAGAGCAAAAGAGTTTGGCCTAGGACCAAACATACCCCCAAGCACATCCTTTCCCTTTAGTCTGTAGCTTCTTGGCAACCCAAAACCACTTTGAATTCCCTTTTCCATGTATCGCAGCCTATTTTTCCATGGGTATCTCCACCCCAAGACTTGCTGCCCTCTTCCCAACCCATGCCACAAGAAGTTGATATTACCGTAGACCAGGAAGGATTACTGGCAGAGGGCAGCAATGCTGGGTTACAGTTCCCAATGGGTTCTGGGTGATGCTGATGCTGCCCTGCAGAAATTCCTGCAAAGCCAGCCCCCGGCTCACCCAGATGTCCCTTCCACCTCCGTCGTCACCAGGAAGAGCACGGCTTGGTGCACGAGGGGGTTAAGGATGTCACTCATGAAAGGTGACAAGAAACAGGTTGAGCCAGGGACTGTTTACCTCCTTGGCATTTCCCCTTGAGCAGCTGAAATCCTCCAGCAGTAAAAATGTGCCCTTACCTCCCTGACTCTGCTCCATCACCTGATCGACGGCTTTTAGGTTTACGGGCAGGCCTGCAGGAGGTCTGGGGGCTGCCGAATCGGCCCCAGCGCTGCTGCTCTGTGGAGCCTTGATTCAGAGTCATTGCAGGTGCCCAGAAGGAGCAGCTTCCCTTGGCCTGGCTGGATCGAATCAGATCTCGGAGCAATTCGCTGCGCTGCATCCCCGCTGGGACACCTGCCACTAAAAGCAGATGACTGCCCACCGTGCTTGGCATGACCCATCCAAACAGCTGGTGCATCCAGCAGAAATAAAAGAGGAGGTTTTGGCTAGACAGGTTAAAATTCTCTCGTTTACACCATGCCATCAGGTAGACCTGTTACGGTGAGACGGCGTCAATCCCATGGTGACTCCCCAGGTGGAGGAGCTCGTCCTTGCTGCAGAGGCCACGTTGTCACCACTTAGAGCCTCTGTGGCTGCTGTGAGATATCCGGAGAGGTCTGAAATCCTTGTAGTGGTGTAGGGCTGCCCAGAGGGTCTCAGCCCAGTCCCCCAGCCCCTGAGCCATGACCCATCCTTCACCAACGCCATGTGAGGGCATCATGTCCTAGGGCTTCTCCATCATTCCCGGCCCTACATCTCCCATATTATGATCCTATAGTAGCATCAGGCAGAAGGGAAATACTAACCCACAGGCACCTTGCGAGGTAAGGGGCTGGGAGGGCAGGAGAACCCAAATTTCTTATCGCAGCCCCAGAGGCAGGTTCTGCTGTTCCTCAACGAGAAGACCTGGAATGAGGGAGCCACATCCCTACAGTGCTCACAGAGCTGTAAATATCGGCAGTGCTGGGGCTGATCTCGGACCTGGCAAATGCACAAGGTCAGTGCATGTGCCGGTGGTTTCCTTTTGAGATGTGGTTATGATGTGGTGTGGGAGGGTCACAGGATAATTCAGCCTCCTGAGGTCTCCCCAAATTGTCTCGATCCCCCCAAGGATCCTGTTTTGCATCCACTCCAGGCTGTAGCTTTGGGGCAAACAGAGAATGCCGGGACCTACACCACAGACTCCCAAGGAGCAAGCACAGCCATGCTGTATCAGTGGAGAAATGGTACATTGCACAAATAAGAAATACTTCTTGGCTATGACATTGAAAAAACATACCTGGAAATTTAAAAAGAAGCTAAAAATTGAAGAAAATGCAAAGCATTTACCTTGGGCTTCCCATATAGGAAACGGGTCATGTAAAGCAAGACACCGTTCCTGGAAGATCTGGGACGAGGGCAGGTTTACCCACTGCAACCGTTCCTGAAAGATTTGGGACCAGGGCAGGTTTATCCACTGTAACAGAGATTTCTCTCTGTTCAGGGGCTGAAGGAGTTTCTGGGGCTCACTGCACTGCCAGCTGGGGCATCCAAGATTGGTGAGATGAATTTGGGCTTGAGCTGAGTTTCTGCTCCTGAGCTCCTGTATGACAAAACCTAAAGAGAGAAGAACAGGAAGACGATTACTATTTATAATTTGTTTCTTTGTGGTTTTGCCTGTTTGTTTTATTTTGTTGTTTTCCTTTTTTTCACCAACCTGTATCTTCCAGGAAGAGGCCAATGGCTCCCCAGGGAAACGTCTGCCTTGTGGCTTTTGTACGAATAGCAAACGCCTTCAGAGCAGCTTCTAACAGCCTTCTGAGCAAGGAGTCCTCACAGGATCCATGTGGATGATCTCTCTATGTGTTTTGCTTGCTTGCCCAGACCAATTTTCCTTCATGGTTTTCCACAAAACCTGTCATGTACCTGAGGCTCAAAACTCCATTACGTCTGCCAGGCCCGTGTTTAGGCTGATTTCCTACCAAGCCCTGGTGAAGACAACATGGACGACAAACACAGTTTTAAGCTGAGTCCACACAGGACTTCGTGCTATGTGGTCAAAATCATTCCTTCCTGTGACTATTCCTTAAATACCTGTGAATTCTTTTAGGCCTTGATGCTGAACAGCACCAACAGAGAAGTTGACTGCTGACTGTATGCGTGCAACGTCTGAGTAATAAACATCTCTCATTACGCTAGCTCGTTAGCAAGTTGAGTAGCTGCTACGTCTGTAATGCCATAAAAGAGACCCAGGGGAATGAGGCAGTCAGGTTTAAGTCACTCCTCAGTCTCTTTGCTGATCGTCTCAAGAGAAGTCGGTCACGCAAACCAAGGTCCCTTCCTTAACCACAACAGCTGCCCATGGAGGCCTGTGGCATGGAGGCTCAGGTTGGGCCTTGCCCACCTCCTCCTGGGGTTTGCACATCGGTGAGGAGCAACGCAGCTTCACAAGACATTTCACTGCCACCACCACACCCAGAAGAGTTGTGTAAGTCCCAAAACCATGTTCTGGCACCGGGTTCCCAGCCATCAGCTGCTTCACGGCAGTTTGCTTCTTTGCAATGCAGCACCTCTTGGCTCCTGCTGACTGCGAAATCTACTTCAGCTTCTAAACTGAGAAATAAAGGACAGGTATTGTGTTTTGCTGAGAAACAGAGGCCAAGCAGGGCTCACAACCAGTGGGGAGAAATACCATGTGAGGTTTGGGTAATCTGGTTCGCCTTCTCTCCTTGGGGTTTTCGATTAAGAAATAACAAGGCACAGGAAGGGTGGTGCTCTTGGCTGCTGATTTCTCATCGACACAGACACACCAGGGCTGGGTCCTCGCCACCACCTCTTCCTCTTGACTCTAAAGCCCTTTAAGTAACAGGCCAAATTAGAGGAAAAGGAAGTCAGTATGGCAAAAACACTTTTTCTGCTATGTAAAAGCATGCAGCTCTGCTGGTAGCAGCAGCTGGGCAGGTGTTAAACTCTTGTTTATTACAGGACATCATCAAGGTACTGCTTCAGTTAATTAATCCAGATCTCTAAAGAAATGCAGGTACATGCTGGAACATCAAAATCAGTACAGGAGAAAGGCTGAAATTCCTTTCTCAGTGAGTCCTGAGCAGTCAGTAGTGAGAGAAATTTCTCTGCTGGGCTGCAAGAGCACTTCATCATTTCACATGCTCAAGGAGTTGTCCCTGCGAGAGCCATTGCCACGTCCTACACAGTGGTCATGGAAAAAAATGTCATAAGTGGTACAAAATGACAGCCTAGCCCTAAATCTCTGACATGTGCATGCATAGGCACACAGATACATATATGTATTATATATTTCCATACACACACACAGTTGCACATGTCCTTACCCACTACTTCATACACACACAGGTAAACCACCGTAAGTATACAAAAACATTGAAATACTTTTGGGCAGGTTAAATATAGTGCATTTGTGCTGTCAAAGTGACTTTAGAAAGATGCTCAGCAGCTAGTACATATATGAGAAATGTGCTTAGCGGATGCCAGAGGGAGAATGGGAATAAAGCAGGAAGCAGCAATTAATTAGCTGCAGCAACATTTGTCAGATCTGCCCATCTGCAATGGCTTTTTTGTTTTTTTGATTTGTTTATTAGTTGTGGTGGTTTTTTTTTTTGTTTTGTTTTGTTTTTTGTTTTTTTTTTCTATTTATGATGAGGAAACTGATTTTTTTTTCAACCAGTAGACCAGTACAAAGTCCAACTTCAGCAATGGTAAAGCAAAGCACAATTTTCTCACCTGATCCTATGGGGCTGCTTATTTTTGCCTCCTGTGGGCTACTGGAACTGTGAATGAGCTATTTAATTCTCAGCCTAGCAAATTGCTGCCTTCCTGCAGAGATCAGGACCAGCACAAATAGAAAAGAGCTCAGCGTATGGAGGTAAAAAACAAGTTTAGGGTCATGTTTGGGGGTAGCACTTGGGGATGCATCATGAGTTTTGCTGTGAAGAAGAGATGAAAAGAGATGGGAACTCAGTTTCTAGTTTTGTCACAAGCTTCTTTGCATCACTTTGCATAAATGCACTAATCCATGTTTCAGCGTCCCCAGTTCCTTGGGCACTGGTAATGGCACCCAGCATGACCACAGTTTCCCATGTGTCCAACAGGTTTTGCAGCCCATGCAAAGTGACCTGCAGCTGTGGCTGGCACGTAGCTGTGCTTTATGCAGCACACAGCAGAGAAGAGGTGCCTTTTTTTTTTTTTTTTAATCTAATGGAAAATGTCAACTTCAAAGCCATGGAAATTCAAAATTAAAATCAAGCCCTTCGTGGCAGCACTTTGACAAGTGACCTCTCCAAAGGTGGAGCAACAACCAAAGAGTTATGCAAATACTGGGAGTGAAAGGAGCCGGCAAATACTGCGGGAAGTGCAGGGGAGTTTCTGTTCAGTAGAAATAATTGATTGAAAAGGCAAATTGTTATCTCCTGGGCTGTGTGGGATGAAGATTTTCAAGGAAGGGACAATCAAAGGGTCGTTTAATGCATACCAGGAGTTTCTTCGCTTTGATCAATTGTTGTCTGAAATAATTGGTAGCTTCTTGGCATTACTTCATGTTTGGACCTATTATTAATATTGTAATTTGGGCTTTGACGCCTCGGCCAACCTAGGCTTCCATCACTCGTGGGATTTTTGCATTTCAATGTCAAATAAGAGGCCATGTTATCTTCAAAGGACTGGCAACCTGTTTGAAAAACAGGAGGGGCACAGGGGACAGGCAGAAAGGCTTGACTTGAGCACAGAAAATCCAGCAGCAGAGGAGATGGCCAAGCATCAGCCATCTGATTCCTCCACAGAAGCCCTATAGGCCAAGCCATAGTACCACTCCAGCTACTAGATCCTCTCACTCTGTTTTGCCCAATTTTCTGCAAGAAGCCAAAAGCCTGGGAGGAATTGTGGGGTCCCAGTTGCTGATATCTATGCTGGCACAAGCAATAAGCTGTCTTTTGACCCATGATAGGATAGGATAGCAATTTCAAGGATGACACCTATTATTTATTAATGAAAAGAAGCGATTTAGAAGCTTGGCCTCACTGATGGTCTCCATTGTCCAAGGTCAGGACAGTGCAGATCATCTTGGTTTATAAAGGGCCATCCATATGCAGTCCCAGGCAGGGATTTGGACAAATTGTAAGAATCAGTAAAGACAAAAGCAAATGGGAAGTATTCTTGGCTGCATTAGGCAAAGTATCACCAGCGGGTCAAAAGAGGTGATCCTTCCCCTCTGCTCAGCAACTGGGAGGCCACGCCTGGAGAGCTGGGTCCAGGTCTGGGGCCCCCAGTACAAGAGAGACTGGGACATACTGGGGGGAGCCCAACGGAAGGCCACCAAGATAATGAAGGGACTGGAGCATCCTTCCTACAAGAAGAGACTGAGAGAGCTGGGACTGTCTGGCCCAGAGAAGAGAAGGCTCGGGGGAATCTCATCAACGTCTATAAATACCTAAAGGGAGGGAGCACAGAGGATGGAGTGAAGCTGTTGTCAGTGGTGCCCAGTGCCAGGACAAGAGGCACAGGTTGCCCAGAGAGGCTAGGGAATCTCCTCCTTGTAGACCTTCAAAAGCCATCAGGATGTGGTCCTGGGCACCCTGCTGGAGGTGGCCCTGCTTGAGCAGGGGCTGGACCAGATGGACCCAGAGGTCCCTTCCTACCTCAGCCATTACTTGATTCTCTGATTCTGTGAAAATGGACCACAGGGTGTAGTCAGCTGACCAAAGAGAACTTGTTTTCCATAGTAATTCATTACCTTCCTTGAATAAAACAGCTGATTTTGTTGAGCTTAGATCAGCAGTCAGAATAATTTGTCTGTTCTCAGCAACAAATAGATTATTGCACTGTGGTATTGATGGAGAAAATGAGACAGCATGTGAGTCATGGATAAGAAAGCTGCTGGGGGAGAAAAGACTACTATGAAAGTAAGGCAGGAGTCAATAATTATATTCCTCAGTTAAGTTGCAGAGTTTGTCTTACTTAATGTGTTTGCTCGATACCTTGGAACAAAAAGGTAGGTGTTTGCCAAGAAAAGGTTTGGAGGCAAATATTTGAAGGGTGTTGTCAATACAGAGAAGGATTGAGACATCATCTGATAAGGATAACTAGATGCCTGGTGAGGGCAGGGAGAGGGACTGAGTAGCATTTCTTAGCACAAAGTACACGGCCAAACTGAGCACAGAGCTCATGCTGCAGCCCAGGAGGCTCAGCAGATGGGAGCAGCAAAGGAAAAGAGGCTTGGATGCATTCAGGACAGTCATCAATCAGAGAAAAATCAAACGCCAAGCTTTGGGTGTACCAGGAAAGACCTTTCCAAGACAATAAAGAAGAGGAGATGACATTTTGCAAGAGCTTGATGAGATTCCTCTGGAGCACTGTGTGCGTTCAGGCACAGAGGGGTCCTTGGGATGCCCAACTTCATGAGATTCTGGTGCCTCCTTGGTGGTGAGGCCAGTGCAACTGGTCACTTATTGTCAAAGAAGAGGGATTCAGACCAAGAATAGCTAGTCAAAAGCTCAGATAAACTGAGACCACATGGTCAGGCTAAGAGAGACCAGCTTGTTCAGTGCTTAAACAACGTCAAGAGTTTATTCCTGTTGGCAATGACTATGTTGTTCGAAGGGAAAACAACATCAACAATAAAAAAAAAATCAGAAAACAAGAGTTCTATAACCTAAAGAGCAACTGATTATAAATATATAAATGGATAAAGTGAGGGTGGAAGTTGTGAAAGACTGTCTGTCCAGAAGAGGATAGGCTTTTTATTCAAAGCAACTGAGCATGTGTTTCCCACCACAGCTTAGCTAATGGTGCAGCACGAGACCCACACACTTCTGCTTTGCTGAATTCATATCCTCCACGAGTGCTTGGAGCCGTGCCTTGGACTGAAAGGGGATTCTCCTGAGGTAATGGAAAGGATCGCAAGGTCACATTTTAACTTGATGACAAATGAAGAGCAGAGTCCTAACCTCTCTTACGAAAACAGCCCTCTTGTTCTGCCAAAGCTTTCCAACGGCATCTTTCCTCTGGGAGGCCAGCGTGCTTTCTTCTCTGGTCCCTTGGGAGTCCCTGAGCAACAGACTGGAAATAACTCATCTCCCGTCCTTCATCATGGATGGAGAGGTATCTGAACAGCAACAGTGCCATTTGGTTTCCAACTGTTCCCTGGATGTGGGCAGGCCCCTGCCAGATTTATTGGACTCAGGGACTTGCAGACTGGTTCAAATGTGGAAAACGGGTCTAGAAACACACATTTCCTTGTTCCAGCTTATCCCAGACCTGTGAGATATGAAGAAGAAAATCAGGGAACACTGATAAAAGGAAAAGAAGGAGGGATCTCATTTTTCCCCCCTTTCCCAGGCATGGCTAATTATAAAACCCTCTAGAAAGGCTCCTGCTGAGCAGGTGAGGGGCTTGAGATGAAACAGTAACTTAATCCACAGGGATGAACTTCATCAATGATCCTATTATTTAGGATTTGATGTCTTTTGTGTTTCAGAGTTGGCAATTCCCAACCCCGTGTACAGAGATGGACTGCATTTCGCACCAGTGAATTTAGGGTGGGGGGAGGGATTGGAGAAGACTGCCTTGATTTACAAACGAAGGCGATTAGCATATAAATTGGTACTATAGGTTAGCGAGCAGTGTAGCCTTGCCGAGCTGAATGAATCAGCAGGGCTGAGTCTGTGGGAAGGAGGCAAATTAAAGTCTCTGCTCATACCGCTCACTTTAGAGTGCTGGCAAGAGAAAATGAAAGTCATTTTTTGTGTCGACTTTATTTATCTTTGATTATTTTTCACTTGCTGCTGCTTTAATTTCTGCCTCCTTCTCTCTTTCTGTCTCCCTTCTCTCCTTTTCTCTATCACTCACTCTCTGATAGGGTCCTCCACATCTGTCCAGCACCCCAGATCATTATTTCCTATGTAACATTGACTAGCAAAGCTGATTTTTCTTTCTCTTTTTTTCTGGATATTTTGTCTTTTTGCCCCTCTTCCTTTATTCCTTTTTTTGTTGACCTCTCAACTTTTCTCGTTTTCTCTAACATTTGTTTTCCTGCTGCACTTCTTGCTCCCTCTTCCTCTTTCTTTTACTCTTCTCACAAGGAAACGACTAAAATTCCAAATGTAAAATGACAGTAACAGCAAAGGGGGGTGGTCCTCACGCTCTGTTTCAGTTGCATCCCTCTCTGTGTCTGGGAGCTTTTTCTTTCTGAGCTCTGGAGTAGTACATAGCATCCATTGAAGCATGCAGCCCTGCAAGCCGTCCCGCCAGGTCTCTGTTATTGCAGGGGTGTTGTTATCGCCAGGACCTTGGTGCAGATCCCCAGCTCCTCTGCTTGTTTCCCAGATATTTGTGCAGCCAAGGGAGGTGAATTCTTTGCTGACCTGTCTTCATATGTTTTGGGAGCCTTCAGTCTGCCATCCCCTTACTCCAGGTGCTTACTACCCTGACCTTCAATTCCCTTGGCTAATAGAGAGCTGTAATCACCATCCCCTAAATATCTAGTCCTCCTTTCAATGTTGGTAAGGTTATTGGCAAAGATGTCCTTACCTGCTTTGGCAAATAGGTCCCACTTCTCAAGAGGGACATAAAACCCAAGTGGTAGCTCTTTGGGTTTTATGAGCAAAAGTTTCAGGACCTTATCAGGAATCAGCCTAACAGGGACACCACAAAGGAGCTGTTGGCTTCAGTAGCCCCAAGAAGCTACAAGAGCAACTAGTTTTCCAGCTCACTACAGGCTACAGACAATGCAAATGTCCCAGGGCTTGCTCACTTTGCTGTTCTGACTAAAATACACTCAATCAAAATGAAGTAATTTGGGTTGTCCCTTGAAAAATCTGGATATAGCGGTTAATGCATTTAAGCCCCGGGCCATGCTTGGGTTCTGCAAATGGAGTTTGGCTGTTGAGCTCCATATGCTGCCCTAGCAGATGTTTCTTGCTCCAAGAGTTTTATTTTTATACACATTGATCAAGGATGAGCTGAGGCAAAGAAACAAGTAACTTCCCTTGTGTTCATGTACATTCATATTTAGCTACTGCGGACAGTAGCATAGAACAAGGAGCATCTCCCTGGGCGGGAGCATGGACCATGAGAGCATCTTCCTTCCCTCCTAGCTCTCTTTGGAGGAAGGTGGTTTAAAAAGAAAAATTGGTTTAATAAAGAGCATCTCACTGTGTGATATGTCAGCCCTGGGATATCAGTACATTTATCTGCACACATTATGGGTTTAATTTGGTCCATGCGAAACCTAGAGAAAACCAATTAAAAAAACTTATTAAATAACTCCTCATCAAAAAAATGGAGTTCAGTCTAGTAGCTGGAGCCAGAGAGATGAACAGGACTCCTGGGCTCTATCAGATGGGGGAGTGGGAAGCTCTGTGCCATCTGCCCATGTGTTTTTTCTTTGCCATGCTGAGCACATACAATACAATGGGGAGGACAATACCTATATTTGATGTGAGCATGGGTGAATCCATTTGAGAGGGCTGAATGGAAGGCACTGCAAAAAAACAAGGAACAAAACTGCACATAAAATGCTGAGTTACAACTGCCCTTGAATAAGGCTTTAACACCATAACATGACGATAAGCTTTGAACAGAACTTTTTTCCTTATCTGACCAGGTGGGATTTTCTTCTACGTCCATGTGAAGATCAAACAAATGAATCAGTTTTTCCTTTCATTAATTTTTCATGTACAAAGTCCCTGGAATAATTATTTGCCCTGAAATAAACCACCTCGGCCCCGATCAACTGAGTCATAAATATTGATGGGAAAGAAACACTGGCAGAAATGTTTCCTCTGAGCATTTGAAGGCAAGTGGGTTGTAAATACAAATGCAACCAGCTGGCATTTTCCAGTATAATGAAAGCCCCTTGCTTGGATTTAGCAGTCGGAGTCCAGGACACGATTCTGGGCTGGCAGAGATGTCCGGGGAGCAGGACTTTTGGACAACTTGCCCTTTTGCAGCTGTTCTGTAATCTCTGCCCCAAGGTTTTGGGCAGATCACTTATTATGGAGTTCACTGAAGACCCTGGAACCTAAACCCCAAAGTCTTGTCATAGTCCACTGAGAGCTATTTGACCTCAGAAATGGAGTCTGGAATGTGATGTGCCTCATCCTAAAGTAGACACTCAAAATATGTCATATGAATTACTTGCCAAGCATGTCTCCTTCTCTTCGTGAACTCTAAAAGGGGTGACCAAGCTGCAGGGAGACAAACTTCAGGTCCTTAAAGACCAGCAAAGTCAACCCCAAACTGCCTTCTAGTTGCCCCATGATCAACTCGATCTGTTCTTTTCATAACAACGTACTGATCATGTTAGTTTAGAAGAATACAAAAGACTGAAGAAGAAGCAGGGTGCTAAAGAAAAAAAAAAAAAGAAAAAAAAAAAAAAGAAAAAAATAGAAAAAAAATAGAAAAAAAAAAAAGAAAAAAGGGATAATTTCGTCTTGGAATGTTCAACTGACCTAGAAAAAGTCTGATTAGAAATCACCAAAGAGTCAACATTTTTGTGTGATAATCCAGTACTGTACTGATTCCTGCCAATGCTCCAGATGTAGTGTAATGTCACCAGGATGGATTCTTCAAAGCGGCAGAAAGAAAGAAAGAAACAGACTTCTTATTGCAGCTTACCCAGACTGACTCTGTTTTCTGTATCTTTATTTGCTAAGTACTTGAAATTAGTGTGTCCAGAAAGACTGGCAATTGAGAAGAATCTAATATGGCTATTTTTCCTCTGTTTCTCTGACTTAAAAAATAAAAGGAGAAATATTCATCACAACTTTTTAAAGATTGAGAAAGGTGTTTCAGTAGATTGGATCTCTCTCTGTTTCTTATCAAATTCACTGTTTTCCAGTGAAAAGAGGGCATTCATCTGGCTCTGATACATACCAAAAGATCTGTCAGGACAACACTGTCATGATTAAAAGTTGTGTGAGCGAGCAACATTCCTCATAACTTGTTAAGGCCATGGCTTTTCTGCAGTGAGCTAACAGTATATGGTCTGTGCTTGGTTCATTTCCTATTTGATAAATCCAGGGGCAGGATCCCTGGTGGTGTAGTTCATGTTTCCATAGCAGATGCACCATCTCTATTTCATGATGCACATGGAAAACTAACTGGGAATCATTTTCTTCAGGTCACAGACATTGTAAGATGTGCTCCATCTACCCAGAACAGTGCCATTTTACATTGGATTCTGAGATAAGTGCTCCCTTGAATAAGAGGAAATTGCTTTTGCCAGATCTTGCCCATGGCTTGAGGGGTTAATATCAGATCTGGCAAAAGGAAAAAGTTGTTCATTCATCCTGCATGTCCCGCTTAGTCCATTGCGTCTGTCAGGATACAATTTATTTCTCAGTTGAGCTTCAAAATCTTGTTGAGCTCCACGTTGTCTTATTCTGGAGGAAGAAAGACCTAGGCATGCTCCAGTTGCCAATATAGATAGTGGGAAGACACCAGGTCATATTTTTCCCTTACAATTGCCTTTCAGCAAAATGCTCTATGGTTTCCCTGCAGCTGAGCATTGCCTCCCCTGTCCCCCTTCCCCAGATGCCCATCACCATTCAAATAAAACTGCAGTAGCTCATCAAGATTCAGAGAAAAAGGTCCACATTTTCTTAATTTTATCGTAGATGTTCTTAATAAAAATTAAAGCTGACAAAATCTTTTGTTGTTGTTGTTGTAATTCCCCTTTGTCCTACAAGGGCACCATTACTTTCAGAATGTATTAAGATTTACTATCTCATTCGCTGGCAGTTTATTGCCGGGTTACACTTGGGAGAAAACTGCTCTAACAAGTGCTTACTAGCAAAGGGCCCTCAAGATGATGTGGCAAGAAAGAGCATTAAAAGAAATTCCATTAAATAACAAGAAAAGTTTAACATACTTGTAAATTAAAGAAAACAGTTGCTTTAAAAACCTTGCACAGGGAAGGGGGGAAGGTATATAACACAGCAAGCTCTAGTGGTTAACATGAGTTAGAGAAACTGATTTTTAATATCTGTTTTTCTGTTGAAACTATCTTTCACCGAGAATACAGTAATCCCCTTACTGGTAACTGTAGGAAAGGATGTTCATATACCCACGTAGAAGTGCAAAAGAAGTTTTTTTTTTTTTGGTTTTGTTTTGTTTTTGTTTTTAATCCAATCTTCTGCCTGGTTATACTAAGACACAATTTGGTTCTATATATGGGATCCATAAGATGTTGCAATGAAACAGTATTTGTGTGATGTTTTAGTGATGTTTTACAAGTGCTCTGGGGAGTCTGGGATATTTTTATTTAGGATTTTCCAGTTAGTGAGACAAAATGGCTTGGCAAGGTTTATTTAAAACAGAACTTTCAGCACTTCTTTTCAGGCAAACACTTCCACACTTCCTGGCTAAATCTAAACAGAGGTTGTTTGTTTGTTTGTTGTAACCCCCTCAAAAAAAAAAAAAAAATCAAGAATAAATGGACCTCCACAGGGACCAAAATTTCTCTCTAAATTGACGTTAATTGTCACTCTTTTCAACCAATAAATAAATGAAATTATGCATTTTGCAATATAAATTTGAAATTGAAAATTTTGGGGAATATTTACCTAATACTTGGAATAATACCTAATACCTAGGAATAATACTTAATACATTCTCTCTAAAAGCAATATTTCTGCCCTCCAATTGGAAAAACTTTTTTGAAAGACTTTAGCAACCTGAAACCGAAGCAAAACATTCAATTATAAGTGAAGAAAACACATAAAAGTAAAAACTGAACTTTCAGTTCTGTACCAACCCAGCTGAATCACACCCACTTCCCTTTTTGATTCTGACACTGAACTGTGACTCTGTATAGTTCTGAATTTTTGCTTCCTGGAAAAGCTAACATTTGGAGACACTGGATATTAGTAAACTTCATTATCAAGACACATCTATTCATGCTCTTTATTTAGGGGCCTTGCATTGCAACAACCTTGAAAGAAGTGTTATACGATCCTATGACAGAGATGAGTCTCACATGAAGAGCTCAGGCTTACATTGATGAAAAAGATGGTCTGTATGCTTCTACAAACAATTCTCAGAAAAATGAAGTCCCATCTGTTGACTGAATATCTACTCTGTCAAAAAAAGAAGTTGACTGAATCATAGCAAGCTTGAGCATTTCAGCTTTCAATAGCTATCATTTGTTTTTATCTCAACCTCAGTAAACCCTAATGCAACTGAGAGCTTGGTTCCTAAACAAGGACTACCCACTGTCATGAATAGCAGAAAAGATCTCGAGTTCTGAAAACTTGCTTTGTGTTTTTCTTGTTTGTTTTGGTCACAGTTTTCAAACCCATGATTCCCCATTGGTCATAGGAGGACAACAGGATGATTAATCAGGATGGAAAGCACCTTTAGAGGCTCCTAGCTCAACCTCCTTCCCCAAGTAGGATCAGCTATGAGGTCATACCGGGTTGTCCCAGTCGCCCCTGTACTCGGCTCTGGTGAGGCCGCACCTCGAGTACTGTGTTCAGTTTTGGGCCCCTCGCTACAGGAAGGACATGGACGTGCTCGAGCGAGTCCAGAAAAGGGCGACCAAGCTGGTGAGGGGTCTGGAGAACAAGTCTTACGAGGAGCGGCTGAGGGAGCTGGGCTTGTTCAGCCTGGAGAAGAGGAGGCTCAGGGGCGACCTCATCGCTCTCTACAGTTACCTGAAAGGAGGCTGTAGAGAGGTGGGGGTTGGTCTATTCTCCCACGTGCCTAGTGACAGGACGAGGGGGAATGGGCTAAAGTTGCGACAGGGGAGTTTTAGGTTGGATGTTAGGAAGTACTTCTTTACCGAAAGGGTTATTAAGCATTGGAACGGGCTGCCCAGGGAGGTGGTGGAGTCACCATCCCTGGAGGTCTTTAAAAGACGTTTAGATGTAGAGCTTAGGGATATGGTTTAGTGGAGTACTTAGTGTTAGGTCGGAGGTTGGACTCGATATTATTCAGTCAGCTACTGAAAACCTCCAAGGTTTCAGCCCCTTTAGGGCCACCTATTCCTGTTCCTCATCATGGAAAATTTTGTCCTTATATCCAGGCTGATTTTCTTAATTCCTTGTTTTCACTTGGGTCTACTGCCTTGTCTTCCTTCCATGCATCTCAATAACCTTCCTGCAGATGCAGGCAACTGCTGTGAGGTCCCTCCCGAAGCCATCTCTCCTCCAGTCTGGAGGTGGCCCTGCCCATGGCAGGGGGTTGGAACTAGATGATCTTTGATGTCCCTTCCAACCCTACCCAACCCATTCTATTCTATGATTCACAGACTCTATGATTCTACAGTTCTATGATGCACTGGACTCCATTCTGGACTCTGTCACCAACTAATCAAAAGCAGACATGGTAACAACTAGGAGCAACCTCCAGGAATTTTTACCTGAAGAATCAAATGCAATATCAAGTAGGACAGATTATACCTTAATTTATAAAAAGGCCCAGCTGATGCACAGAGAAATGCCTGGCACTGGAAGAAAGGACCATGGCAAGGTAGAAAGGTGCCGAGATCTCCCCTTGCTCTTTCCTCTCAGAGTCACCACAGCAGATGTTCAGCAAGGTCTTGTGCTGTTGTAAGTCAATGAAATTGAATTACTGGCTTGTAGTCAAAAAAGTGCACGTGTTACTATCAATAACAAATAGCTAAATATATCTCTTGGTGTCAAAAGTCAATATCTCATTTTCCTAGTGGAAAGGAGAACACTGTTTGCTGTGGTAGACAAAATCTTTTGTAATCAAATGGGAAACAATAGCCCTATGCTTCAAATTGCTCTGTCTTCTAAAACTTCATTTTGAGCTCTTAGAAAAGCAGGTAGCACTAAAAAATCAAGGATCAAACAGATCCTCTAGGATTCTTAATACTGAGGGTTATCTTACATTTCAAATGGTGAATACAACAGTGATTTCAACAGGGTCTAGAGAAAGGTTTCTAAATTAGTAATAGTAATAATAAAGGCTTAAATTAAATGGAGAAATAGGATGAAGGAAGCCCATTTCTCCCTATCAGGATCTATAAACCCACATTGGGTTTGAATATAGTTGAATACCTCTTTCTTTGATCAGCTCAGGGAAGCCCATTTTTTGGTAGGCTTCACAACACAGCCAGCTTAGGTCTGAAAGATGTTTAAGGTGTAATTAAAGTTCCAGTGAGATGAGACTGGTCTTTCCTCTTACGTTAGCGCAACTCGGATGAGACAGGCTGACAGATAAAACAATAATCCAAAACTACTGTATCTCATATAAATTGGGTCAAAACCATTAAAAATATCTGCCCATCTGAACTGACTTAGAAGCAATGTGCATAGCTTCATGCTTGTACCAAGAGGGGTAATTAAGATGCATCTCAGGTATTGGCTTGACTTGTCTATTCTTATCCCTCCTCCATTATTTACAACTATATAACATTTGCAGAAAATCCTGTTACATTGGGATTCACATCCCATCTCAAAGGCAGGTTTTCACCCCATCCTTTGTAAATCAGGTTAGCATTGGCTCTGCGTGAAATGTATTATATATCACGCTCATTAACAAAGCATATGAACACATGGCTGGGAAGATAAGGCACTTCAAGAATAGGAGAAGAAATGCTGAGATGGCAGGCTGCCTTCTGTAGAAAGAAATGTCAGTAAAACTTCAGCACAATGAGATTCTTCAATCATCTTCCCCACTAGCCCATTCCACCAGCTAACTATCCCTCTGAGTGCTCTCCCTCACTATCTCCTGTCTGTGTCATTTTAAAAAGCAACAGCAAATTATAAAGTCACACTGAGGTTACTGAGCCATTCAGCAGAGTCTAGGAAGGCTTGACATTTTTCTTTTATGCATCTTGCATTAAGTACAGGCCCTACAAACATTACCAATAGGGGTGATACTCTGAATTTACCAGTCACAAAATAATGAATTACTGCATCTACTTCTAAACACACAATATCTGCATCTTACTCTTTTTTTTTTTTTTTTAATATGCTGTATTCCCTCATCCAAAAATGAATGCAGGCATCTTTTCTGTGGGTTCAGATATATGTTCTTACAAAGTTGTACTTTTCATTTCAGCAAGTGATAAGATCTTAATCTTCTGCCAGGACATTTCAGGCACAAGAACAGAAGTTCTGGCTTTTACAACTTGGGTTACTTTTGCATTCATGTCATCTGAGATGATTGATTTTCCTGTCTATAACTTCCTGGCGCCTGTTGTGCTGCATCTTTATAGCTGGTATTTGTTGGTGAATGCTTGTTATCTCCAGGAGCTAAGGAATCAGAAAAGAGCCTAATGTGCCATTTACCATTTTCAAAGTACCGTCCTTGCAGTCTATCAGTGCCTTCATACGAGGCTGAGATGTCAAAACGGCAGTGGTGCTCTGCAGCTGGCAGCACCGATTGTGAGGACATATGTTTTCAACTCATGTCAGGCTGAAAAGCTTCCAAACTGTATTTGCCAAAGCTTCTGTATAGGACTGGGTTTAGCCTGATGGTATTAGGAGACGAGAGCCATTCCTTGCATGATTCAGAAGTACTGTATTATCAAGCATGTGAATGCTTCTGCTACTTCTTGCTAAGTTTGCTTCTTCTTAAACAATAACCTATAGTTCACGAGTTAATAAAGAGCCCAAAGGTTGTTTGAAGTTTCAGTGGGAAAAAAAAAGAACAGGGAGAACTGAAAAGGCAGAATAATAATTTTCTATTTTTCCTGTATGAAACAGATAGTAATTCAGGTTTTGAAATAGACTCTCATTTCTAAATTTTCTTCATCTTACAAAAAAAAAAAAAAAAAAAAACCTTAGCTGAAATATTTCCACAGTTCAAAGCACTGACTAGCTTGAAACATTTCCTTTGGATCTGACAAATTTTTTGTTAGTTTCATTCCGAACAGTAACAAAAGTTTTTTTTTATTATTATTATTATTTTTTTTTTCCCTCAAGAAAGTGCCAGTGAAGCCACAATCAATTTTTCATGATGTGTTCTAGCAGACACAAGCCCTCGCTGCCTCCCTGCTGGGTCGGGCTGTGCTCACTGACAATTCAGACCTACAGACTTAAAAATCATCTCAATGCCAAAGAGACTCCTCTCTCACCCTTCAGGTGTCTCCAAACAGTATTTATTGTCTCTGGGAATTAATTATTACCTAGGGGTAGACGTTGAACATGCTTAATGTTGTGCAAAATACTGGATGTCTGAACTTTAGATATCTTTTATATTGTAGTGTCCGTTCATGCACTGGCAAAGGGGAAAAGTGAACTCTTCTCAGAGCGCAAATGTTTCATCCCCAGGCACATGCCCCAATCTATGAGAAAAGGAAATCAGTCAGACAGATGAGGGGTTATTAATTGTCTACAAACCCAAGACATCAAATCTTGCAAAGTCTGTGCAAGCTTGGTCAGATAAAAATCAGTAGCACAACCCCCTTTGATGTCACGGGCTCAGGCTTTGCCCACTGGACTCTGTTCTTGGCTCTGGAAAACCCTTCTGAAACGGCCTTGGGTTGTCATGCTGAATCTGTTTTCCTTAAATTCATCTCCAGCTTTCTTTTACTTTTTCTTTTTCAACTGCAAATAGAAACTCTTCTCTCTTGCTGTCCCAACACGAACTGCAGGGGTGGCAAAACATGGTTGACAACCCATCCCTCAATATCTTTATGTTTCTCACTGAAGGACGGGCGAAGATTTCTAACTAGGAGTGTAGATTACCAAAATATCTTTGGCTAGAAGGTGCTGCAGATTTCCAAACTATTATTTAAAAAGTCCAGTCTTTACAGCTATACCAAGGTATACAGAAATCCTGAAAATGAGAGTGTTTCCAGAAGAAATGT